>NC_061514.1:131570019-131889734 GCF_022539505.1 Lolium rigidum
ACGTGAATCGTTGGATATTTTCACCAATGCATCTCATCCGTCGATTCTGGTCGCTCCCCACTGGCTAGATTAAGCTATGCAATGGCGCCATTCTACCCACATGCGGCTGCACGCGGGGCCTGCGGTTGGCTGGCCCGCTCGTCTGTTACCTGGGGTGAGCTTTGGGTGAGTCACTTGTGGCTACAGGCTCGCGAGGCAAGTGGACGTGGTGGGTCTCCGTTGGACACAGACGCTCGTGCGAGACAAAACCTAGCGCCCCCAGCCAAACCCTATCTCAATCCTCCCCCTATCCCGCAGCCGCCTCGTCCCCACCTCCCGCCCCCGCTGCCGGTCTTCTCTTCGGCGAGCCGCCGCCGGTTTCCTCTCCGGCGAGCGCCACCGGCCTCAAACCGGGAAGAAACATGGTAGCGGCGGCGCCCAGCACGCGCCTGGGCGACGGAGCCGACCGCACGCCTGGAGACGCCGGCGGTGAAGGCGAGCACGCGCCTGGGCAACTGCGGCGGCGAGCGCACGCCTGGAGACGGCGTCTGCCAGCGCCTCTCCGGCGAGAGGAGGACGCGGCAGAGCTGCACCGGCCGCCCCGCATCTTCGTCGTCGCCGGACTCGCCCTTCTCACTCCTTGTCGTGTGAGGTCGTTCTTGGGTTGGAGCTGGGCAGGAGGTGGAGGAGACCAGCGAGGAGCAGGGGCAGTGGTGCCTCGTGAGCAATCTTGAGGTCATGCGAGGTAATACTCTCTGGTTTCCTATGTTCTTCCTCAAGCGCGAACAAGCAGCAGAGCAGGATACGAAGCAGAGGTGTGGAGCTCTGGAACACGGCCGCGGCAATAGGCGATCCTGGAGGTTGGATCACATGGTCCCTGGCCCGATCCGATCTGCAATAATCTCTCGGTACCGATCTGATTTACCAGCCTCAGTTGTCTTCCCAAAAAAAAATCATGATCAGTACTTCTACTTCCATGGCTTTGGCACGTTAAAATCTGGTTTATCAATTGGATCTAAGTTTCAAGTAATATGTGCTGCCCATTTGAGACTTTGACTTCTGGGAGTTCATATGAGCTTTATGGAATCCATTGCAAATTTTATGTGCTGGTACTAACTAAGGCTTCCAATAGTTTTTTATTAAAAATAAAATGACAGATTAAGACTCCCCAGACCTAATTTGTATGTGCTATATCAGTTTGAAATTTTATGTACCCAACCTGCACCCCTTGGGTTTAGGATGGTTTGCGACGTGTCTGTTATTTAGGTGCTTCATAGTTTTCATCCTCTGGCGTACTGGTCTTTTTATCTTGAGTAAAGCACTCTAATTTTCAATTGCTAATTAATTCTTTTCCTGAACACACTATGCGCAGTACTGAGAAAGAAGAGCAGATTCTAGCTAAAGAGTATGGTGGAGAAGAAGACCAAGGTGATTTATCTCTCTTGCAAACACAATCAAGTTTAACCTGAGCAATGGGTTAATTGGTGCTTATTGTTAGTAACTGAATATACCTTCAGTATAGAAAGCACAGAAAATTTCATTGTATGTTTCATGATGTTATGTACTATTCATGATCTGAGAAATATTTCCAGGTTATGTGGGTTCTCCTTGTGTTTGATAGTCCATTCTTTGTTGGTGAATACATATTTTCTAGAACCATGAGTTTACCAAAATATCTATGGCCTAGGACTGTTAGTAAACCATTATCTATTATAGAAAATAAATGAAATTAGCTCCTCAACAATAATCTGCTTATGAGGGACTTCATTGTGTTTCTTTATGCCTATTTATTTTAGCTCTGTTAGGATAGCTGCTTACTGCGCATGGGCGGCATGGCATCAGACTTGTGTGTTGGACATGGTATGAGCTACAATAGCGAGGAGTTTTCTATTATTCATATTTCTTATGACAAGCAAACAACTATGGCTAATTCTTGCATTTTGAGAATAGGCATTGTGTCCAAACCTCCAAGGAGGATTTTGATGTGGTGTTATGTCAAGTTACGTAGTGGGAAAAATTTGGTTCTCAAGATTAGTTTTGAGTATGACAAGCTCACGGATGTTACATATAATTGCACGTTTGTCTTCAATTGTTGCTTTCTCTGGTTCTTATTTCTATAAGCATTATTAGTCTTGATTTTTAGCTGTATTGATACCACTTTTCTCCCTTTGTAGCTTAATGTTTAGCAAGACTATCTAAAAGAATAGCAGCGGGATGAGGTCGGTAGCCGAGGTGCACACTTGGGTCTTTTACGATGGCAGGAAAGTACTATCATCTCAATTTCTTGATGTCATTGGTTTTCTTATTTAATCTTGAGAATTGTTGTGTGTATTCTGCTCTAGGTTTTGCAGGCCAAGTGGTTGATGCATTTATTTTTGTACAAGCCATGCTGATGTTTTGTTCTGCATATAGCACATTAAGTAAATATAACTAACTTTTGATCTATGGGAAATAGTGGAAAAAGAAATCCAATATAGTAGTTGTCATTCATTGGCCGAAAATATTATTGACTGCAATGCTATAGGTATCTGAACCAAAAATCCTTATGAATCTATTTCAGTGTAACTTAGCATGCATTTTGTTGTGAAATTTTGTCTTCTCATTATTTATATAGTAAATATTTTACAGAGGTCCACCACTCCAACGACCCCTAATAGACCAACAGCCAGGAGAGGCGACCAGAGCTTGGGGTATTTCAGACAATACATACACTTTTTAGCATCGAAACATTGTACAGGGGAGAACACCCTTACAGTGTTTTCCTTAGGTTGTATTACAACATAAATTAGCCGGAATTTGAATGCTTCGCACATCAACTTCCTTCATCTATCTACGAGTCATCCTCATTTTTCTGTATGAATGACTACGAGCCATCATCATTTTTAGACCAAAGAACATTTGACTTATTTGTACCATACACACAGTTCAAGATATAAGAGGAACTAAGGAGATGGCGTGCACCACCAGGAACTAAGGAAACGAAATATTTATCAAGTTTATTTTGAAAATAAATTTAATCGAGTCTACGCTATTTTATCCTCGCAGTTGACTTGAGAGCTAGATGAAATTGTTCCACTAGAATTTCTAACATTTCTAAGTTAATTTAACATTAATTGAGTGTACTGTTATTTCTAACGGTTCAGCGGTTTGTCCATGCAGTTATCACTTAAGTTCATCCTCTGAATTTCCTTCGGTTTAGTAATTCCTGCTGCTCAATTCACTGCAGGTAGACCAGAAGGTTAGTATTGTCACATCGCGGGGAGGACCGGCCAGGCCGTCGACGAGCACATGGAGGGAGGGCTCCGCCAGTGTGCTGCTCCCTCCTCCTCGTGGCCTCTTCATCTCCTCCCGCCGCCTCCGTCCCCAGCCTCCGCTACATGGCCTCGAGCCCCGACATCCTGCTGCATCTGCCCTGCCTCCTCTGCACAACCTTACATGCCGCTGAGACCCGGCACTGCACAATCTCCGCCCTTGTCTTGCGTTTCTGCCATGGGATAGCGCCAGCGACAACATCAACCATTGGTCGTCTCCCTCCTCCTCCCTACAGGTTGAACCCCTCTTGCACGAGCTCCTCTACATGATTTCATCCTTTGTAATTTATTTCTATTTTGAATAGCTAGAGTTTGGATGGCCCGTAGGTTCCAACAATAGCTCCAGAAGCCCTGGTTCCCCAATAAAATCAGGTTCCACTGAAATAGATGTATCAATCTGGAAGGTACATCTTAAACATTCTTACTAATGTGTTGTGTTGGGATTGATAAATTGATCAGTTTATTTTATTGTAGTAGTTCATGCAAATGGATTTTATTTTCTTTTTTAGCCACTCTATTTGTGTTCTTTGATGTGATAAATTTCTTGTTCTACCGAATAATTGTGGACTGCTTATTGTTGTAGTAGTTCATGCAAATTGATCAATTTATTTCTTACATTACTGGGGCAATATGTTGTTCATTCTTCTTTGGTGCTTTGTTGTACTGACATATTATTGATCAGCAGGGAAAGTGCTAGCATATACACTGACTAATGGTTACCGAAGGATTTACTGGGAGAGGAGTTTAAAGTTATATAAGTCCAAATTATTTACTTTGGTGATTCTGGCCATATGACTTATATCATATGGTTACTGATGTTGTCCGTTCCCAGGTCCCTTTCTAAGCTCCTTTTCTTTATCTCTTTATCCTCGATGTATGTCCATTTTCAATATTGTCAATGCTTTGTTTCATGACCTGAAGAGGAGGTTTTTGCACTGCAATTCAGTTTGATTTGGTTCGGGGTAATGTTTGGGTTATCATTCCTGGCCCTTGCAATTTTACGTTGGGATTATAATTGCAAGCTAGGATTGGATGATATGTTCTTTCTATGGTTTGAACAACCCGCCTCTTAACACTAGCATGCTTATTAATGCTTCCTTCTTAGAATATTTTCTTCTTCTTTAAAATAAGGGTTGATGCGCAGAATTTATCAGCCGGGTTAACAATTCTATTGACATGTATTTTATACATTTATTCGCGAGTTCGCACTTTTGCAATCAAAAGTTTGGATTAACATTCCCCACATCTTTTACATTGGGATTATAATCGTAGGATAGGGCGCTGAGCTGTGCCTTTCACCAAGTCTGCCATGTTGATGTGCTATATAAATATGTTTTCCATAGTGTCAAGCATATAATTTTATCTTACCAGAGGTTGGTTTCACATTGTTTTTAATGAATGATTTGCACAGGATCAAAAAATATAAAAACATAAGAAAAAGGTCTATATTTGCAATATACTCTCTTTCCTTAATTTAATTATTATTGACATATTAAGGGTAAATTACCTTGGACCTTCAACGGGGCCCTGATTGTTCTATAGGAACAGTTCTGCCTTCCTTACAATAGTCTTCTCATTTCAGATGTTGTTTATATTATGTGCTTGAGGTTTCACTACTATCTGCTAGCTAATGCAGTTATGTTGTACCGCATGATTATTGCTTTAGCCTGCTTTACTTGGTGCTGCTGCTGTTCTTGGCTAATTTCCTTGAAATACCTCTGCTTATGGCTGGAATGCAAGCTAGGTTTCTTTATTACATATGAATGTTGTGCTTGATAAACATCGAGATGAACCAAAAAAAACATACACTGATTAGATGTAGGATAGTAACTAGCTACGTAATCGTAGTTTCACCTTGAATTTAATATTCAAAGTCCATTTAGATCGCTCATGTTGTTTATTAATCTATTATTTTCTTGGAAGTAAAAGATAAAAGTATTTGGCCTCCATCATTGGATATTCTCTTGGTAGACTGCAAATATGATATTTCTTTTTTATTCAGTCCCTCGGTTATTCAAATCAATTGAGCTTTGGATATTCTCCTGAGAGATATACGTTTTTTGGCAGCCGCTGAGATATGTGATTTAATTTCGCATGGGGAGAAGAGAAATAGGTAGATCTATGGGAAAATTTCTAAATACATGCATCTGGTGTGCTATTGTTTTTTCAGGTATGACGAACACTATTGTTGCTGTAGTGCTAAATAACGGTATGTATCTACACATACCCTAAAGGATTGATGAGTAATATAATTTACTATCCGTACAAATAGACAACTCAGAATAATGTAGTTCCTGCAGAGCATAATTGATTCTTCTCCTTTGCTTCCGGCTTTGTCCTCTCCCAATACTCCTTGTGTCTTTTGGGTTAGCACATGCGGAAGAAGACATAGATGCTTGTGTTTTATTTATTTTAGTCATTGTATGCTGGAAGTCTGTATCTTCTTGATATCTTCTTCCCTCTAAGCATTATTTTTTCATCTTTGTATTACTGGTGGCTGCTAATTTATTATGTGAAGATTGTTTCCTCGCGTATATATGGGCTCATATCAGATTTTTGCTGGCTTATTGTTGCTTCCATGCTTACATGATAACTGATTTTGTGATTTTCACCATTTAAAATTCCTGCTCTTAGATAATTATCAATGCTTTTATATCCTTTGCATGGAATAAGTAGTGGGAAATTTCAAAGGCACCTTAGGTTATATTAAGGACAAATTCGAGTTTTTATTTTATTCACATATGGGTTGAAATTTATGATATTTGTGCGCTCCTTTCAATATATCATGCTATTGAAAGAAGAGATATTATTTTTCTTATGATCACAAGATGATTTAGAGTTGTTAATTTCTTTTTTGTCTTGCTTCTTTCCTTCCAAGTCCTAATCATGAATGTGCTCATTACCTCTAGCTTTTGGAAAGATGATGATAACAAATTGACATTTCCAGGTATGGAGCCACTCCCATGTTATTTAGCTTAATATTCTATGTACGATACCTCCACCTTCCACTGCAACGAGGTGTATGAGGTTGGCATGATGGTTGGCATGATGCTATTGCAGTAGATATTCAATTCTTGTGCACTTTGTAAGGAACTGGGTGATTTCAAGCAGTAGTATATTGAGCGCCATCAGGTTATCATCCTTATTCTGGTCGTGCTTGAAATGCTGCTGCATACTAAAATAGTCATATTATTTAGTACATATTAATTTGATATGCAGTGGTTATTATATTTTGTGAAGATTGTTTCTGCCTTTAAACAATATGTATGTTCATTAGCATGCTTTATGGTGTCGTGGAGTAGTGTTTCATAAGATATGTAATGATTCAAGATTGTTTATGTTTAAACTCTGCACTGAGATATGTTTTTTGGCAGCCGCTGAGATATATGATGTAATTTTGCATGGGGAGAACAAGAGAAGACATATAGGCAGATCTATGGGAAAAATTCTGAATACATGCATCCGGTGTGCCATTGTTTTTTCAGGTATGATGAACACTATTGTTGTTGTAGTACTAAATAACGGTATGTACCTACACAGACCCTAAAGGATTGAAGAGTAATATAATTTAGTATCCGTACAAATAGACAACTCAGAATAATGTAGTTCCTGTAGAGCGTAATTGATTCTTCTCCTTGCTTCCGGCTTTGTCCTCTTTCAATACTCTTTGTGTCTTTTGCATTAGCACAGGCGAAAGAAGACATAGATGCTTGTGTTTTATTTATTTCATTCATTGTATGTTGAAACTCTGTATCTGCTTGATATCTTCTTCCCATTTAGCATTATTTTTTCATGTTTATATTACTGGTGGCTGCTAATTTATTATGTGAAGATTTTTTCCTCACGAATATATGAGCTCATGTCGGATTTGCGCTGGCTTATTGTTGCTTCCGTGCTTACATGATAACTGATTTGATTTTTCACCATATAAAGTTCCTGCCCTTAAATAATTATCAATGCTTTTATATCCTTTGCATGGAATAAGCAGTGGGAAAGTTCAAAGGCACCTCAGGTTATATTGAGGACAATTTCGAGTTTTTATTTTATTCACATATAGGTTGAAATTGTACGATATGTGTGCGCTCCTTTTCTTTAATATATCATGCTATTGAAAGAAGAGATATTATTTTTCTTATGATCACAAGATGATTCAGAGTTGTTAGTTTCTTTTTTGTCTTGCTTCTGTCCTTCCAAGTCCTAATCATGAATGTGCTCATTACCTCTAGCTTTTGGAAAGATGATGATAACAAATTGACATTTCCAGGTATGGAGCCACTCCCACGTGATTTAGTATGAAGTTGGCATGATGCTATGAGAGGTACTAACTATCTCAGCGGTGAGCTCTTTATGCAATCCTGATCTTCATAACTAGATGGCTGAAACGATTAGCTAAAACTGAAAGCGCTGCAGGGATACTTGATTGCTGCACTATCTAAATCGTCTAATACCAGTTTCAGATATCTGGTTAAACATGTTTCCTTGGAATGTCTTTGATGGATTTTAGGTGTTTTGGTACCACGATCTGCTGTTAGAATTCATTCATTGATTCTGGTTGATTGGATTAGACTAAGCCATGTATAATTTCCAGTTGATTCAAGTAACTATTTACAACTTTACCAACCTACTGAAACAAGTTCTGGCTAAACCACCTATTATATTGATCTGTTTTGGTGCAATTAAGCCATTGTTGGTAAGCATATAGTGACGTATCATGTTCTGCATCTACTGTCTTATGCACGCCAGTGATATGGTTGACCCATGGCTCTACCTTCTTCGAGATGGCGGACCCATATGGTACTAGCAGAAAGCCCAGGCTGCATCTGAAGATGGCGCTTGAGGGAGGCTCCGATCCCATCCACGTTGAGCTTGCCCAGCACCCGGTTGGTGTCGAGGAAATTGAAAAGTCACCAAAGATGGATTTTCTCATTATAGAAGGTTTTAATTGTGAAACGCAATTGTATTAATTATCTGGCACTTTTTCGGATCGGTGGAAGTAGTATATTTAAAACTATTTTCATTATTGTATATAAGTATTGTTGTTCCGTTTGTTTTTGTGTGGTTGGGTCTAATTTCACCTTATTAATTTTGTTTTCTAAATTCAATAAAGCAAATTTTTATTTAGATGTAGATTGGTTCGAGTTTCACGGGATCGTGCGCCAAGGCGCACATCTAAATCTAGTACAGAACAAGAGGAAACGGACGAGCCCAACGGCTCCATCGCACAGAGCGCTCAGACGGTGGGCCGGAGCCTGGGCCTGCAGTTTCCTGACTCCGCCAGTCCTGACTAGCACGGCATCGGGCCACTAAATAGAAACTGTCCATTTTGAAAAAGAAATTGTTTGTGTTTAGCACGGATCTTGGCGCATAAGTGGACGACAATGATAGCTAGCGCTGTGGTTTGGTTACATACCAAAGCTTTTGTCTATACATATATATATATATATATATACCCATATATGTTGTCAGCTTTACTTTCATGTTCTAGGGTTCTTAGATTAGGATAATCACGTTGATATGTACAAATACCTGACCAGGACATTGTCAGAGTCATCAATACCTAACTGTGCCAGCTTGAACAGAACAGATAGGCACACTTTATAATTATCGAGAAATGAGTTGGTAGTGGATGACTGTTCTGTCATCAAAATAAATAAAAAAATAGTAGTGTAACAGAAAATGGCATAGACACAATACATTTTAAGATACATATGAAGTAAAAAAGATTACAACCATGGGCTGCGACTAGTTTCATCAAGTTTTATTGTTCGCAACAGTTAATAACTAAACTGAGTTGTCCGGTGTAGGTTATTCCAAACAACATTCAAAAGATCAAAGAGTCTTTGAATGCCACTAAACTTCAAGTTTGGACACTCAAATGTTAATAACTAGTTGACACCCCGCGTTGCATCGAGTATTTGTACACGATTGCATGCATACAAAATCGTTGTGCGTTGTGTGGTGTGGAGGAGGATGCCGCCCACATCTTTTTCTCTTGCTCGCCGGCTAAGTTTGTCTGGAGCGTCGTGCGTCAACTGCTAGGGTGCAGCTGGTGCTCGGCAACCTTTGCCCAATTCTTTGCAATTGTGTCTAGCTTTTCGGGTAGATTTAGACGCGTCGTCTGGATGCTTTTTATTGCATAATCATGGGCCCTTTGGCTGTTTCGTAACAAGTTGACTATTGAGTCAAAGGTCATGCGACATCCGACTGATGTTATTTTCAAAACCACGTCTGGATAAGAAGAGTGATTCACGAGCTCAAGCTTCTTCACGCCGCAAGCACGGCGCCTGATGGATAGTCTCTCCTGGACACGTTGATGGAGCCCCGTTTCGGCTTGTTGTTCTCTGCTTTCGTCGTTGGGGAGGCTGACCCCTCAGCTATCTTTGCTTTGGCGATGTTGTATGCCACAGCACTTGTGTACTCGTTGTAAAAACCTGAGAGCTTTATTAATTTAAAGTCGGGCACCTCTGTCTTTTATCTAAAAAAAACCTTTCAAGTGAAAACTATTGTGTGCCCTTGATTGATTCCTGATGTTTTCCTTTCGGTAGAACCTTCGGGAACCTTCAGGCAGTAAACATGATTCATGTAAATCAGCACACAAAATAAAGCTAGAATATGAAGCACGAACACTGTTGTCGATATTTGGATGATTTTGAAGGAATAGAAGATCTGCAACCACAAACGAAAAATTCCACATGCCCAACCTCTTGCGCGAAATAATAAACTGGGGTGTTTGAATTTTGGTGGTCTATCCAAATAGCATCCACATAAAAAATCGTATAAATTAAAATTTTCCGAACTTCAAGGTAAATACATCAATCCGAAGAGTATCTAATATTGTGCAACACAAAATTCTATACCAGACATCAGGCAACCCTCATAAGCTACTTTCATTTTGGATGGGTCAATGCTACAAGGATATTGTTCACCCTGAACAATAAAGCTGATTCTAATCATTTCTCAGAAGAACATAGCTTCCCTCTTAGGTAAGACGTACGGTTTTAGTACTATGGTTTTTTAATCAGTAACATACAGTTTGATCAACTATCGATGTGTAGTACATTTGTGCAATAAAATACAACTGAAATAGGCACACCAAAACTAGTCGAGAGTAGATGCATGATCATCAGTTGGTTCATGCTATCAAAAGCAAAATATATATAACTACACACAATATGACTCAGAGGGGATGCAACTTTTCAGTTGGAACTAAAAGTAAGAAACAATGAAAAGGGGGTTGTCTGTTAAAAAAAGGGGGGAGGGGGGCTGGGTCTAAATTCTTCATCTTAATCGTAGAATTATTCTTCTGTAGGTTCCTCCAAACACGAATCAAAAGGTCAAACAATTTGTTTACATTGTCATCTTGTTGATATTTGATTTCATTCCACTTAAAGTCCGGGCACTTGAAAGTAACTATGTCCTGATATTTTAGAGGCGTTGTATTCGGACCATCCCCTGTCTTCCTTTCGACAAAACCTTCTGGAAGCTATAGGGCAAACAGGTTTCATGTAAATTACGATGCACCAAAACTAGATTATGGGACACAGTGGAGATATCACTGCAAAGATAGGTAGTACCTGGCAACATTGCAGAGGAAGCATCTCTAACCTAGAGGACATGTTCAGAAAGAATCCTAGTATCTGAAAGTTGTCAGTCAGATCACATTCGTCGAACAGCAAAGTTCTAAGATTATGAAACACTGGGAATTTGATGTCCAATGTTTCCTTGTGAAGTGCTCCCTGAATTAGAGAATCAAAACATCAAAAAATTTAGGCCATGGCAGTAACAGCTAATAACAGGAAGAAGAGACATACCAGTGTTTGAGAACCGGACAGTGTTAAATATCTGACGTTGATTAAACTGCAAAGAAGGCTGTTATGCCAAGTCTCGAAGATATGTTTGATATGGCGAAATGTGTGTATACAAATGGTGGCTTTGACAAGGGGCGACATCTCCTTCAGTTCAACACTGAGCCAGTTGCAAGCAGCGTCACCGATCACCAGCTCCAAATAAGCGAGAGCTGGAGCCGTGATAGTCAGCTCGTCACTATAGATCGAGCTCAGTATAACATTCCCGGACTATCAAGTTCTTGAGCAGGCAAGATTTTATTTCAGTGTCTACCAGGTAACATTTCTCCATCAATAAATCCTCGAGGACCGGGAAGCTAGAAGCTAGCTGGCCTGTGAACATGCTGTCCAAAGTAGTCCTAACAAGCTGTAACCTTTTGAGGCGAGAGGAACCGGAACTCAGACGGGGTAACCTGTAGTGGTGACTCCAGAAACAGATCTCCACCACTGCGGGGCAGCCCTTGATGCCACGGCATTTTCATCTGTCGATGAGTTTTAAGTAAAATCCATATAGATAATTCATGGCAAACACAAATATTTAAAGTGGCTCCATGTCGGTAACAGGAAAAAGAGACATACCAATGTTTTAGAATCAGACAGCGTTAAATCTCTCACGTTAATTAGGCTGTGATGAAGGTCCTATGACCATATCTTTGGGTCCCAGGACTGTTTACAAATGGTTGCTTTGACATAGACGAACCAGGGCCGGCCCTGGGGAGGGTCTGGCGGGGCGGTTGCCCCGGGCCAAGAAAAATTAGGGGTCCATATTTTCTATATAGGCTTATTATATATCGCATAAAAAAACAGTTAACATTTTTTGATGGGCTTGGGTCTATACTTTGGGCTTTTTTCCTTTTCGTTTCCGATCCTGGCCGGCCTCACTCATCGCAAGTACAAGTTCCATCTACTGATCGATACAAAACGTCGCCAAATCGACCTGATTGATCGATACGAAACGTCCCGGCTATAACCATGGCGGCTCCTGCTCTTGCTCTCGCCCTCGCCCATCGCGACCGCGCGCAGTCACAGACTCCCAGTCCGGCAATTCCCAATCAGGCAATCACCCAATCTACGTTGAAGATTAAGATAGAATCATAGAAGGTGAGAACACCCGCCGCATATCTTTTAGAATTCTACTATATGCCCTAATTGTTGTTCTGAATTTTGATTAGTAGTTGTTCTTATTTGTAGGAGCGAGGTTAACTGATTATGGCGCATGAATCCGGTGCTAAGAAAAGAAAAAAGAGACAAGAAGAACATAAATTAATAGAATCAGAGAGAGGATCTGTGTTTAAATTTTTGAAGAGCAACACGAGCACTTTGTGTTGCACTTCGATGCGAGGTTAACATGGCGGAGAAAATTTTAAGGTATCATGTAAACATTATTATTTTTATATGAATACTATAATTGGGTATATTTAAAGTATTTATTTTTCGTCATCTCATACATGCGAAAAAAAACTATAGTAAGAGGGGGCCCAAAATTTTAGTTTCGCCCCAGGCTTCCGAAATCTCAGGATCGGCCCTGAGACGAACATCTGATTTATTTTAATTTCTACCAGCTCTGTCATAGTCAGTGGATCAGTTCAGTACATACATTCACAATCGTCAATTGCCAGCTTCTTCAGTGCGCGAGATGTGATTTCTGTATCCAAAAAGCGACAACGTTCAAGCGGCAGGTCTTCTATCCTTCTAGGAATGTGAAGCTAGAAGTAAGCTCGTGCGTGAAAACGCCGTCCAAACTAGTTTGAACGAGATGTGTAAGGGTATTTTACCTTTATCTATTATTTTGATAACAATGACATCGTGCTAGAGTATTTGGCCTAATATGTTTATAAGGATAATCTCAGGTTTTAGGCAATGAGGCATAAATGGTGTATCAAAGGAACAAGAAGGCTAAAGGAGACCCCCCACTTCAACAACAATCAAAAAGGGGTCTACAGCAGAAATCCGGTCTGCAGCCCGGTCCAACCGGGCCAGCAACCGGCCAGTCCGGCGCACAGCTCGGTCAACCGGTCGCCCCCGGAGCATCCGGCGCACGACCCGGTCGACCGGTCGCCAACCGGGCTCCACACAAGAACACAGCAAATCCGGTTGCCGACCGGTCAGCCGGCCTACAGACCGGCGGGTCCGGCGCACGGCCCGGTCGACCGGTCGCCAACCGGAGGAGCCTCTGGACGACGAAAAGATGATCCGGTCACCAGCCTGGTCCGATCGGCCTCTGCGCCGGGCAGTCCGGTCCCTGGTCCGGTCTGACCGGGTTTGTCGAGGAAACGCTGAGGTGGCAAGTGGCCAACGGCCATATTTCGAAGAACACTATAAATAGCCCTTCTCCTACCTCTAGACAGTTAGGCACTACACTACAAGCTGTTCTTGAGCTCCTTCTCTCATACTCCATTGTTAGAAACACCAAAAGCCTCAGATCTCCCTCCTCCTCCACCCAAACTCAAATCCCTCCGGGGAAACGATAGAGGAGGACCCGATCTACCGTTCTACCAAGCCAAATCTTATTCCTCCTTGTATTCATCAAGAAGCTTGCTTCCTAGGGTTCCTTGGAAACCCTAGGTGGGCAAGAAGGAGTCCGGAAGCATCCGGGCTGTGGATCTGCTCCGGGCAAGATTGTGAAGGTTTGGAGGCTACCTCAAAGTCTACCACAAGTGAGAGAGCTATTCCTTCGTGGGATAGGCTCCGGAGAATAGGGTGAGCCTTCGTGGCGCGGGAATCCTTCGTGGGACCTCCACTCCTCCAAACGTGACGTACCTTGTTGCAAAGCAAGGGAACACGGGAATACATCCTCGTCTCCGCGTGCTATCGGTTATCTCTAACCGAACTCCTTACTTGTGATTTAATCGCTCGTGAGAGCCTTCGTGCTCGAGTTAGTTGTATCCTCATATAGGTTGCTTCACCTAGTTTGCATTAGGCTCACCTTTATATTCCGCAAAGCCTAATATTGCAAAGAAAGAATTAAAATCTGTAGAAACCTATTCACCCCCCTCTAGGTTTACCATCTCTATACTTTCAATTGGTATCAGAGCCTGGACTCTTTTTAAGGGCTTCACCGCCTTAAGAGTGAGATGGAAAAACTATTCGAGGGTCTAGATGATGACTCTAACCTTTCGGTTAAAGAAATGAAATCTAGATTCTTGGCATATGAGGCCGAGAAGAAGAAAAAGAGGATGAACTACAAAGCCAAATGGCAGAAATGTCTGTCATGCTTAAGAACCTAACTGCTAATGGAGCCCCTAGTGGGACTTCGGGCTCTAAGGAAACTTACAATGAAGTTAACCATGACTATCCCAGAAACACTTCACCCATGCCTCATATAAACCATAGTGGGACCGTTCCCCATTTTGATGGAACTCACTTTCCACATTGGAAATCTTCTATGGAATCCCATATTCGCAGCTGCAGTGTGGAGCTATGGGAGATCATTCTTCATGGATACCGGGAGCCACAAGATCCCATTCGATTGACCTCCACCGAGTTCTACAACCGTCAACTCAATGCCTCCGCACGTGACAAGATTAGAAGTGGCATCAATCGCAAGCTCCTTGATCAAGTCAATGACATCAACTCCGCTAAAGAGTTGTGGGATCGAATCGTAGTACTCCAAGAGGGAACCGATTTGATCCAATCATCTCTTTATGAGACCGCAAAGCAAGAAGCTCACCGGTTCATGATTCGAGAAGGAGAATCCATAGCCGATGCCTATGCAAGGCTTGGTGCTCTTAGAGTAAGGATCAAGGGACTTGGTGCTGAGAAGTATGATGACGGCTTTGAGATGAATGAAGGATTCATAAAGTCCAAGGTCATTGCTATGATTGCTCGTCAAGCAAGAAGATACCAACCTTGCACTCAACTTGCAAATTATGACCAAGAGTGCCGATCTGAACTCCGATGACCTAGTCTCCTATGTGGCCGCCAATGAAAACATGGCCAAGGCAGGAAAAATGCTCATGGCAATGAACCGTGTTGATGAAGCCTCACACAACCATGAAGCGTCACACAACCTTGCTCTCAAGGCTAGAGCTGACCATGGAGGAGAAGAAGAATATGAAATTGAAGAAGATGAGGAGATGACCTCAACTAGTGACATCGCGACCGACTTTGCCTTCTTTGCCAAGAAGTACAAGGGAAAGTTGCCAATGCTCCTCAATGACAAGAAGAAGAAGAGAACTTGCTACAATTGTGATGAAGAGAGCCACTTTGCAAATGAGTGCCCTTATGAGAAAAGGGTAGACAAGCCAAAGTTCATCAAAGGGGTCAAGCCAAGATTGAAGCCAAACCCAATCAACGACCGATACAAGAGGAACAAGGGAAGAGCCTTTGTTGGGGCCGAGTACTTGTCCGATGAAGAAGAGGAAGATGAGGAGAAGGAGGCCGGTGTGGCCGACTTGGCTTTCTCTAAGCCCGGGTCACTCTTCACATATGACTACTCCAAGGATTACTCCACGGAGAATGATGTTGGTTCTTCCTTCATGGCAAGAATAACTCAAGATGATGACTCCGACGACTCTTCCTCATCTACAACCGTTGGCTCTTGTCTTATGGCAAGAGAAACCAAGGTAATGGAACCCCCGCCTTCTTTGTCTAGTGTCCTTGATGATGAAGCTGAAAATCAAAAGGAATTAAATGTGCTTAAGGAACTTTACAATGTTAGATGCACCCTTCGTGGTGAAGCTCTTGTCAAATTTGATTTCTTGATGGACTCTCTCAAAGAAAAGGATGAGTCCATTGAGGAATTAGAATATCATTTGAATGATAAGGAAAGGAGATTCAATCTCCTAAGACAAGAGCTAAAAACCGAAAGGTGCATATCACAAGGTCTTAAGCAACAAATTGAAACTTATGAACTAGATAAAGTTAAGGATCTTGAAACTATTGAAAGGGCCCAATCATTGACTCAAGAGCTTAATGCTTCAAAGGAGGAGCTTGAAGTTGCTCATGCTTCTCTCACTAGGGATCTTGACCACCTTGAAAGAGCTAACAAGCTTGTCAAGGATGAGCTCAAGAAACTTGGAGAGAACCATGACCTACTTCAAGAAACCTACTCAAAGGCTCTTGAATCAATGAATGATCCTATTATTGATAAAGATGTTGCTAGTTCCTCTACCACCTTTACTAGTGAGCATGCTAAGCTTGTTGCGGAACATGTTCGTTTACAAGAGGAACTATCTTTGCATGTTGAGACCAATACATATCTTGAATCCTTGGTAACCAAATATGGTCTCAACTATTATCCTAATGAATTGGCTTGTGAGCAAGCAACTACTCTTGAGGAAAATGTTAGGTTGAAGAAAGAACTTGCCAAGTTCACCACAACCAAGAGTAAGATGGGATTGGATGACCTCTTGAGTAAGCAAAGGTCAAACAATCAAAAGTATGGACTTGGATATGTTCCCAAGCCCTACAAGAAGAACAACTACAAGAAAGAGAAGCCCGCTCAAGAAAAGAACAAGAAGGTCACTAATGATGGCAAAGCCCCAAAGGGCAAAGCCACTAGTGGTGATCGCACGGGGCCAAACAATCACTATGCTTTATTTGTTGATTATTATGGTGATGTTTATGCTAACTATGTTGGTCCTCGTAATGGCTATGCTTATAGAGGGTACTCGATTTGGGTACCAAAAGATCTTGTTGCCATGACTAGGGAACCCATTAATCAATGGGTTCCTAAATCCTCTACTTGATTTTGTAGGGGTATTCCTCCGGTGGTCCAAAATGGGTGTTTGATAGTGGATGCACCAATCATATGACCGGAGGAAGAGGTGTGCTTGACCAATTCATTGAAGATATTAACAAGAAGTCAAGCATTACCTTTGGTGACAACTCAAAGGGAAAGGTACTTGGGTATGGCAAGGTGGCAATCTCTAAGGACTTGTGCCTTGAGACGGTCATGCTTGTTGAACACCTTGGTTATAACTTGCTTTCTATATATCATCTTGCCGATGCCGGTTACAATTCATATTTTACTAAGTATTATGTGCAAGTCTTTATGAGTGACAATCTCAAATTGGTCCTTGTTGGATATGTGGAGAACAACCTTTACGTGGTTGACCTCTCGAAAGAGAGCCCATCTCCCTCCACATGTCTAATGGCGGCCAAGCATGACGAAGGTTGGTTGTGGCATCGCCGCCTTGGTCATGTTAACATGAGGAATCTTAAACAACTCCTAAAGTGTGAGCACATTGTTGGACTAACCGGCATTTCTTTTGAGAAAGATCGTGTATGCAGTGCATGTGTAGCGGGAAAACAACTCAAGAAGAAACATCCTATCAAGAGTATCGTCACCACATCTAGGCCTTTGGAGCTCCTTCATTTGGATCTCTTTGGGCCATCACATTATGATACTCTTGGTGGGAGCAAGTATGGACTTGTCATTGTTGATGATTACTCAAGATACTCTTGGGTCTTTCTCCTTAAGTCTAAGGATGAGACCCATAGGGAGTTCATCACCTTCGCCAAGAAAGCTCAACGTACATATGAATCCGAGATCAAGGCGATTAGGACCGACAATGGCACCGAGTTCAAGAACTACACTATGCAAGAGTTTGTTGATGATGAGGGCATCAAGCATGAGTTTTCAGCTCCATATACCCCTCAACAAAATGGTGTTGTTGAAAGGAAGAACCGGACTATCATTGAGATGGCAAGAACCATGTTGAGTGAATTCAACTCACCCCACAACTTTTGGGGAGAAGCCATCTCTACAGCTGTCCACTACTCCAACCGGCTCTTCCTCCGCCCCTCCACAACAAAACTCCATATGAGCTTCTCACAGGTAACAAGCCTAATGTCATGTACATTAGTGTCTTTGGATGCAAATGTCTTGTTAAGAACAATAAAGGGAAGCTTGGTAAATTTGAAACTAGAACTATAGAGGGCATTTTTGTTGGATATGCGGAGAACTCCCACGCCTATAGATACTACAACCGGTCCACTGGGACTATTGAAGTATCTTGTGACGTGATGTTCTTGGAGGATAATGGCTCCCAAGTGGAGCAAGTTGTTCCATGTGTTGCAGGTAATGATGATGATCCATCTAGTGCCATCAAGCATATGGGCATTGGACACATCCGGCCCATGGAAGTTCATAGTGATGATCAAGGTGATGGAATAGAAGTATCAAGCTCACCTCAAGTTGAGTCTAGCTCAACTCAAGTTGAACCATCAAGTGCAACCCAAGATGCATCCTCCACTCAAGATGAGCCACATCCCGAAGAACAAGAAGAAAGCCCTCAACCCACTGAGCAAGACCATGATGATGATCAAGAAACATCTTCAACTCATGTTCAAGCTCAAGTTGTACCTCATGATCAAGTATTAGCAAGAGATGAATTCATTGATCATGAAGGAACCATTCGGAAGATCAAGGCGGCTACAAGGGCAAGTGACATGAAAGTAGATCTTGTCCTTGGTAGCATCTCAAAAGGAGTGGTAACTCGTAGACACCATGCATTACTTATGACTTATTGTCAACATCATGATTTTGTATCTAGTTTTGAGCCACTCAAGGTACATGAAGCCTTGGTTGATCCGGATTGGGTCATTGCCATGCAAGAAGAATTGGAGTGTTTCACCCGCAATGAAGTATGGTCTCTAGTTGAGAGACCCAAGGATCATCGCATCAATGTCATTGGGACCAAATGGGTGTTCAAGAACAAGCAAGATGAGGATGGTATTGTCATTAGAAATAAAGCAAGGTTAGTGGCGCAAGGGTTTGCCCAAATAGAAGGTATGGACTTTGAGGATACCTTTGCGTCGGTAGCCCGTCTTGAAGCTATTCGTCTTTTGCTTGCATTTGCATATTTCCACAATTTCAAACTATACCAAATGGATGTGAAAAGTGCATTTTTGAATGGTCCTCTAAAAGAAACCGCATATGTAGCTCAACCCCCGGGTTTCGAAGACCTATGCCGACCCAACCATGTGTATTTACTCCATAAGGCACTCTACGGTCTCAAGCAAGCTCCACGTGCTTGGTATGAGTTCCTTAGGGATTTTCTATACAAGATGGGTTTTGCATGGGTACGGTCGATTCCACCCTTTTCACCAAGCGGGTTAAAGGGGGTGGCTTGTTTATATGTCAAATATATGTTGATGATATTATATTTGGTGGAACTAACCCCAATCATAACAAAGCTTTTGAGCTATTGATGACTAGGAAATTTGAGATGTCCATGATGGGGGAGTTGAAGTTTTTCCTAGGCTTCCAAGTGAGGCAACTTGCAAAAGGCACCTTCATCTCACAAGAAAAGTATGTGAAGGACATGCTCAAGAAGTTCAACATGACCAATGCAAGCCCAATGAAGACACCCATGCCCGTAAAGGGGCAACTTGGCTCATGTGACGGTGAGAAGGATGTGGACATAAAGGTATACCGTTCCATGATAGGATCCTTGCTCTACCTTTGTGCCTCTAGGCCGGATATCATGCTAAGTGTAGGGATGTGTGCTCGTTTTCAATCCGCTCCTAAGGAGAGTCATTTGATGGCGGTCAAACGGATTCTAAGATACCTTGTTCTCACTCCTACTCTCGGGCTATGGTATCCAAAGGGGTCAACCTTTGAACTCATTGGCTACTCGGACTCCGATTGGGCCGGTGATAAGGTTGACCGGAAGTCTACCTCTGGGGCTTGCCAATTTATTGGCCGGTCATTGGTGAGTTGGTCACCCAAGAAACAAAACTTCACCGCTTTATCCACCGCCGAAGCCGAATATATATCCGCGGCATCTTGTTGCACTCAATTTTTATGGATGAAGCAAACCTTGAAAGACTATGGTGTGTCTCTTGGTACGGTGCCTCTTCTATGTGACAATGAAAGTGCAATAAAGATCGCCAATAACCCAGTTCAACATTGTCGCATCAAACATATTGACATTCGCCATCACTTCCTACGTGACCATGTTGCCAATAAGGATATTGATCTCACTCATGTGGGAACAACCTACCAATTGGCGGATATTTTCACTAAGCCTTTGGATGAAGCCCGGTTTGTAAACTTGAGAGGAGAACTTGGTATTCTTGATCCTAAAAACTTGGTTTGAATCAACTTCTTGCACTATATTCTTGCATTTATCTAACTATCTAGCTTAGAGGCATAGCACATGTGGGGATAGTCATCTTACCATGTCTTGGTATGATGCATACCCATGTGTGCAACATAAATAGACCCAATGTCATTATATGGACCCAAGCACGTCTCTTCGAGGTCACATGCCATTTGCACTTTCACATAGGGGGAGTAATCCCCCGCCCCTCATTTAGTCTCAATTGCAACTTGATTTGACTACTACAAGGCTAAATGATCTTATTGCAAAAATCACTTCCAAATGACTTATGATTCTTGATCTATATTTCGAATCATGCCCATTGTTGCTATTTACATCTTGTTTGGATTTTCACTCCAGTGGGCATGCCTAGAAAACTTTGTGTTTTCAACCCCATGTCTATGCTCATCTCATCATCATCTATCTATCTATATGTACATGTGTTGACGTCAGAAACCCACCGGCGGGAAGTGACTGGTCAACACCGTAGAGCCGGGAACAACTAGGGCTGCAGCTGGCCCCAGTCCCTCAGAGCGACGGCCCGCAAAGCCTCCTGGTCGCGCGCCGATGCAAATTGCAAGGGCGTGCCACCCGACCTATACCTGGTCGGGAAGGTGTGGATGATGCCTCGCTTAGTTTCCTGCAGGGCACACACGTACACGTTAAATACGAGCCTCGATCGGCTCTCAGGTTATCCCGTGAATCGGCTCATGGAGCCGATCCACCCATGATTCGTCCAAGGTGGCCGAATATATGGTGGTCCTGCTTGATCAAGATAAAGCATATGAGATCCACGACGATTTAGGGTTTTCACCGCATAATCGGATCATCCTACTCACGATTGGGCCTCGCGCTCACGCACGGTGATCGTAAGCCAATCCTAGACAAGGCCTAAAAACCAACACGAGGTTGATCCTCGGAACATCCCGTCTAGGGCCAGCAAACTACACCCTACGCGCCGCTGGATCCTCCAACCCTTTGTAAGGCCTAACTATTGCGGATGTTAAACTAATCCTTGATGAATCAAGGAGCAACCGTAACGGATCAGATCTACTAAATAACGATCAAGCGGGGTGCCGCCCCTGCACCCATGATGAGGTACAAGGACGGCTAGATGCGCAAGGGTTGCACTACGTCGGCATATGATACTAAGAACAATGCTAACCCTAACACATCTATGATAACTACGTTGCTCGCCATCAAAAAGGCTTCAGCACGAGCAACGCATGAACAACGTGGGCAGGCTCGTGCTGCCTAGATCGCGAGATGCGATCTAGGCAGCATGGTGCTTACCGGAGAAACCCTCGAGACGAAGGGGTTGGCGATGCGCCGAGATTGGTTTGTGTTGAACGTTGGTTGTTGTTTATTCCATAATCCCTAGATACATATTTATAGTCCAGGGGACTTCCTAATGTGGGCGTGCACCAAACCGTGCACGAGATAAACTCTAACTTCTACATAACCTACTATAAAGATACACGGGCTAACTAGCCCAAACTTGATACACAAGGCCGATTCACATATCTCTCCACGCATATATCGTCAAGTCCATCTTGATCGCGGCCCACCTCTGACTTGGTCAAATTCTGGTGATAACACATGCCCCCCTGGTTCTGGAAATGACATTTCCAAAATCATTATGTTTTTTTCCGTCGGGTCATGTCATGGCAGAGCAGAACTGTCGTAGTATACTTCATGATGACGTCTCGCCTCCTCGCCTTCTCTGCGCGATTTGACGGTTCTGGCACCACGTCCTCGGAAACTGCTTGGGCATTAAATCGCTTTGCCCCTTTTTATTTGGCCACTCCCCATAATTCCTTTCTTCATCCCCTTGCTCCACAGTAGCCATCGGCAAACCAAAAAACCCCCATTAGTCCCCATGGATTCTTCCTCTTACACTGCTTCCTCTGGCCTGTCCCTCCAGTCCTCCTCCTCCAGCCGAGCTCGAGCAGGAGGTCGATCTGATGGCCATCTACGAGGCCCGCGCCCCAGAATATTGGGACGCGCGGGACTGGGACTTCTCCAATGAGTCGGAAGACGACGAACCCCTCACCGACGGGGAAGAAGACCTTCAGTTCCTCCTTGACGGAGAGCTGGAAGCAACAAGTGACGACGACCTCTTCCCCTGGGAAGGGGGCTTCTCCTCCGACGAGGAGGAGGAAGAGGAGGAAGAAGACGACGACGACTCCCTCGAGGGTTACCCACCAGCGAAGCGCCTCCGCATGTGGTGGGACGACGACGACAGCGATGACGAAGAAGAGGATGAAGCCCCCGCAAAGGGCCTCGGGAGCAGCGACGAGGAGCCCGTCGGCAGCAGCGCCGATGGGAACTCCGGGGATGATGATGAAGGCAGTGACGGCCCGTAGATTAGGATCTACTAGTGTAGGTCTAGTAGTAGTGGCCCCTCCTTTTGTTCTTCCCTTCTTAAGCAATCGGTTCCTCCCTTGTAAGAAATCTAGTTATCAATGGAGAATTTCCCCAACTTGATTTCACTGATTCTTTTTTATGCTAACTTAGCCGATTGTCAACTCGATCGATTTTTAATGAGTCGATCTCCACACATCGATCCCCCCATGATCCGCTCCTCATCTTTTTGGCATCGAAATGATTGTGAGCTTGGTCAGTGCTCAACAAGTCCATGTCCGCGGAGCCAGCCGACGACTATGTAATCGGCTCTTCCAACAGAGCATCCAGGAGGCCAGCTGCTCTCCGAGCTTCAGCCGAGGTGAAAACCATGATGAGGGCCCGCCATTCAAACAAACAGTCCCAGGTTTGATTACGCCTGGAAGAGACATCGCGCAGGGCCAACCAGCCGATCATCCTTCTCCCATTGTCAGCCGTTAATTTAGGCGATCACCACTGACTCAATGAACAATAGGCTGTTTTGGGATGCCAACTCTCTCATAACAGCATTGCCAAACTGGTAATGAGGCAACTTTGAGCGCTCGTACTAGAGCCGATGGCTGCGCATCGGCTTTGCACCATGAGACACTTCAAACAGGATCATGAATATTACCCATTAACCCCGCAGGCTGGTAATTTGATCTTGGGCAAGTGTCCTCAACGGAGCTCTAGGCTTGTCTCTCAATTGATGTGGGAACTGATATATTTTGGTGACACCAGCGCTATTCCTCTGACAAGCTATGGTATAACGCTAGCCGATTCCAAAAATAAACCGGCTTCTGATAGCAAACGATCCTCCAGGGCAAAGAAATCTTCAAGGTCAGATGCCCCCCGAGCCTTTGACCAAGGCGAGTATGAAAGCGTATCGGTAGCATCGGGCCACTATCCGCTTCTCAGCTGCGGTGCAGCATCAACCGATTCTGACCAAATCGGCTGTCAACAACAGAGAACCTTCAATCCAATGGGGCAACCTCTGGTGAAAATGAGTTCAATCTAGCCGGATGATCGCCGGTTGTTCTTCTGATTCTAGCCTGATTGGGTACGGCTGCAATCTTTGGACTTGCCAGCAGCGTTACACTTGAAGGCTTGCAAACGACGCTGGAGGTCCTCGCGGAGAAGACCTGAGTCACCAAACAGTTGGAGAAATCTTCGCAGAGCCTCATCCTGTAACAGGTGCAGTATCAACCGATTCTAACCAAATCGGCTTTTCAAAAGCAGAGGACCTTCAACGTGAACTGCCCCCCGAGCTTCTTCAGCTTTCATCAATGTAGCAGCAAAAAACTTCTATCCAAAGAGCCGATGCAACCAAACAAGGCTTAGAAGGATCAACCTCCCCCTTGAACTAAGAGGCCCCCAAATGTGGTGGCTCTAATGAACTAAAAGTGGCCCTGGATGCCAACACCGATGTTCTCGCTCACCCTACCGAACCTGCCAACTAAGGTGGTCCTGGGCTTCCATTTGCAACAGTTGTATTCCTTGAGTCGATGGCCATGCATCGGCTTCTTCGTATCCTTAAGTCGATGTCTGCGCATCGGCTGTGCTCAAAAATTTTCAATGTTTTTTTTTACAGCCGATTTGCTTATGTATCGGCCCCTCCTTTACCAGAGAGTACATCTTCAACTGCTTCACACTCTGTATCCTCGTATTCTATCCATCTAGGTGCCCCCCCGAGCCGATTCTGTCAAGAAAATTGATGGTATCGGCTCTTTAGGTAGTCCCTGCTGGGTCGAATGTCGATCCCAGGCCAAATAGATGGTGGGGATAATTTTGGCCGATTGCTGGAATCGGCCTCCACGTTGCTTGCTCGGTGAAGGTTTTTGTAATGTTCCTCCACAAATTTTTGGGGCCGATCACAAGGATCAGCCTCACCACATTTGTCCATCGATGTTGTTCTCGTTATACGGTCAGTCCGGTGGATAGAACCAGCCTTACCCCGTTCTTTGTCACATCGATGCGTTCGCAGTCGTCCAAATTGATGCCCGAGAGTGGTTCTTGACCTGATGTCTCCCAAATGCCCATGCCGGCTGTTGAAATCTCGGCTGAATCATCGGCGTGGACGACCTCCACTTCATCTCCATCCCACTGTATTAGGCATTGGTGCATCGTGGATGGGATGCAACAGTTGGCGTGGATCCAATCCCTCCCTAATATTACAACATAGGTGCTTTTGCTGTCGACAATAAAGAACGTCGTAGGGACAGTCTTCCTTCCTACGGTCAGATCCACGTTTAGAACACCTTGTGCGTCAGATGCTTGGCCGTTGAAATCGCTCAGTGTTACATTGGTTTTGATCAAATCCGAGCTGGAGCGTCCTAACCGGCGTAGCATGGAGTATGGCATAATGTTGACTGCCGCTCCGGTGTCCACCAACATCTTGTTGACAAGCTGCCCATTGATGTAACCTCGCAAGTACAGGGCCTTCAGATGCCTGTAACTCCTTTCTCGTGGCTTCTCGAAGATGACCGGCCGTGGGCCGCAGTCCAATTGCGCCACAGGTGCTTCATATAACCTTGGAGCGCTAAATTCCGCTGGAAGGATGAAGACCATGTTTGTGCCAGCCGATGTTTCACCATCGGCTTTCCTTTGCTTAGGGCGCCACTCTTTCCTTTGTGGTCGACCTTCTTCATCCAGGGTCCGCTGAATTTTGGCGGCCAGGTCAGGCCGTGCCTTCCTCAACGTGTGCAGATATAACCTTTCGGCTTCTTCCAACGCACGTAGTCGCTGAACCCTTCGTTTTTGGGAACGGCTGAGCCCATCAGGGCACCATCTTGGCCGATGATACTTATCCTCTTCATCATCGTCCTCTAATTCCTCGCGATCTTCCATCTGAACGGACTCAGCATGCTTGCTCCAAGGCGGGAGAGGCCCTAGACGCTCGAACACGGACACCTTAGCTGTATCCTTCTTCTTTTGTTTACATTCTGGGCAATTGCCGATCGTTGGTAATCGGCTCATTCCGGAATCCCAGCAGTGTCTGAAGAAGGGGCAGTCCCAGTGCCTATCCACGTTGTCCGGCTCCTCAGACCTCCCTCTGGCGCGACGTTCGTACCCGTCGTCGTGGCCGCTGCTCTGACGATACCTCCTGTTTGCATCAGACCGACGATATCCTTCATCGTCGTTATCGTAGCGGCGATGTCGGTCGTATGGCCGTTCATATTTGCTGAGGAGACGCTCGGATAATGGGCGTGGATGCCGTATGTTTCTCACCTCCTCCTCGGCCAGGTATCGTTGTTCGTCGTCTTGGGGCCGGTCACGTGGAACGGCCTCCTCTTTCTTTTTGCCACGAGAGTGGCTGCTCTCTGCTTTGTCCGCGTCATGGCGAATCACGAACCCTGCCATATTGGCATCGAAAGAGAACCCTGGTTCTCTTATGGAGTGGCTGAGATCGACCGTGTTGACATCAGGCAACGGACGTGTGTCTCCGTCGAGCTTGATGCCGTGCGAACGGGTCTTCCCACAGGAGCCGACGAGTTCGGTTCCGAGGACCGCCTTGACCTTGTTATGCTTCTTCTCGAGCTTGTCAGCCAGGTCCTCGTACTTGACCGGAGTGCTTTCCGCCATCTCAGATGTAGATGGCGATGGGGTGGATGTGGTGGATATTGAAGATCGTCCCACCGGGCGTGCCAGAATGTGTTGACGTCAGAAACCCACCGGCGGGCAGTGACTGGTCAACACCGTAGAGCCGGGAACAACTAGGGCTGCGGCTGGCCCCAGTCCCTCGGAGCGACGGCCCGCAAAGCCTCCCCGGTCGCGCGCCGATGCAAATTGCAAGGGCGTGCCACCTGACCTATACCCGGTCGTGAAGGTGTGGATGATGCCTCGCTTAGTTTCCCGCAGGGCACACACGTACACGTTAAATACGAGCCTCGATCGGCTCTCGAGTTATCCCGTGAATCGGCTCATGGAGCCGATCCACCCATGATTCGTCCAAGGTGGCCGAATATATGGTGGTCCTGCTTGATCAAGATAAAGCATATGAGATCCACGACGATTTAGGGTTTTCACCGCATAATCGGATCATCCTACTCACGATTGGGCCTCGCGCTCACGCACGGTGATCGTAAGCCAATCCTAGACAAGGCCTAAAAACCAACACGAGGTTGATCCTCGGAACATCCTGTCTAGGGCCAGCAAACTACACCCTACGCGCCGCTGGATCCTCCAACCCTTTGTAAGGCCTAACTATTGCGGATGTTAAACTAATCCTTGATGAATCAAGGAGCAACCGTAACGGATCAGATCTACTAAATAACGATCAAGCGGGGTGCCGCCCCTGCACCCATGATGAGGTACAAGGACGGCTAGATGCGCAAGGGTTGCACTACGTCAGCATATGATACTAAGAACAATGCTAACCCTAACACATCTATGATAACTACGTTGCTCGCCATCAAAAAGGCTTCAGCACGAGCAACGCATGAACAACGTGGGCAGGCTCGTGCTGCCTAGATCGCGAGATGCGATCTAGGCAGCATGGTGCTTACCGGAGAAACCCTCGAGACGAAGGGGTTGGCGATGCGCCGAGATTGGTTTGTGTTGAACGTTGGTTGTTGTTTATTCCATAATCCCTAGATACATATTTATAGTCCAGGGGACTTCCTAATGTGGGCGTGCACCAAACCGTGCACGAGATAAACTCTAACTTCTACATAACCTACTATAAAGATACACGGGCTAACTAGCCCAAACTTGATACACAAGGCCGATTCACATATCTCTCCACGCATATGTCGTCAAGTCCATCTTGATCGCGGCCCACCTCTGACTTGGTCAAATTCTGGTGATAACAACATGTCATCATCTGAGCACTCACACACATTTACACAAAGCATAGGGGCAAAACGAGGCGAAAAAGAGATAAAACTGGGTGGCCGGTCTCTGGTCCGGTTGGACCGGCCTCTGCGCCGGACCAGCCGGCGCCAGGTCCGGTTCGACCGGGTTTCCGACCGGGCGCACGACCTGTTATGAGTGGAGGAGGATACCCCTTGGGGCCTTCTTCCTCATTACCCCCAAACCTCCACACCTCCATGGCCGCCGCCCCCATCACCTCCCACATGCTCTAGGGTCTTCCCACCACAAGCACTCCCTCAAACTCCACCAAACCATAGATCGGGCCCCTTGGAGCAACTCCACCAAAGGATTTGGCCCCTCTCAAGCTATTTTGGAAAATCTTGGAGTTCTTGGGTTTAAAAGACCTACCTCGTGTTCTTCTTGATCTCTTGATCAAGGAGGACCATGTCTTCGGGTAGTTGGAGTGGTGAGGGCCGTGGCAATGTTGCCAAGAGAGGAAGGACTGCTGATCCTCCCCGCCGTTCTAGTAGTCGCGTACCACCTCAAACTCATCAGGAGACTGACATTGGTAGCTCAGCTGGGGGTAGAACCAAGTCTGTTGTTGGCAAGAGAAAGGATAAGCATGCCGCCCAAGAGGATGATGAAATCGTGCCAACTTTCAATGTTGGGCTTGTAAACCGTCTTGAGTGGCAGCATTTGAGAACGGTGAATCCGTATCACTTTGAGCAACGGACTTACACTCAAGGGGACAAGTTCTTCTGGACCAAGACTCAAGCAGTCCTATGGGATGGTTACTATGATTCTCATGAGTTTATGAAGAATGGTGATATTGTATCGCCCAAGGCCATCAATATTGTCGAGCTTGGCTTGCATGAGGCCACAAAGTACCGCTTTGTGGTTGGAACCTTGAAGGGTATGGGACTATATGACCTCATGTGCCTCAAGCCCGATGATCAACAAGAGGATCCTACCTTTTGTCCCCTCCTTGTCCGTCAGTTCCACTGCACCGTTTTCTTCCATGATGATGAGGACCGCACCATCACCTGGATGACTGGCAAGAGAAAGTACTCATGCACCTACTCTCAGTTCCGTGCAGCTATGGGTTGTGGTGGTGACAATGCTCCAGGATACAATATTCATTCAAGGTCCAAGCTTACTAAGGGTGACATCTCTTTCTGCTATCCTGCGAACCCTACACCTGGACCTCCCACTATCTCTGGGATGTACTACTCATACCTTGTCCTTGCCAAGATGTTCCGAGAGAACCTCATCAGCAAGTCTGGCGACACCAGTGAAGTCCGGAACTATCATCTCAATCTGATGTACTATTGTCATCCAGACAGGGTGAGGAAGATTGATGGCTGCGATCTTATTTTCTGTGAACTAAAGCGTGCAGTTCTGGACCGCATGACTCCCAACTATGCTCAGTATGTTCAGCGGCTCATCAACTACATCGTTCCTGCTCCTCTCAACACTCTTGGTGAAAAAGTCATCATGGACGCCTTCAAGATTCCCACTCAGGAGGCCACTCGTCCGGATGTTCCCTCCATGATGCCCACTGCTGAGCGCCGTTCCAAGGAACGCCATGATCATGATGCTAGCTCCAGCTACTCTCGGCGCCCCAAGCATGGTGCCGCTCGCTTCTTCTCTAGCATGTGGCAAATGTGCAAGAACACTAATGATGTTGCACATCAGAGTCTTGCTTTGAACCAGGAGACCAGGAGGCGACAGAACGAGTTTATGGCTACTAGGAATGTCCCTGTTCCTCCTCCTGGACACGAGTTGGCACCTGTGGTTGCACATCAGTGGGAGATGCCTCCCATCACCGATGAGATGATCCAGAACTTTGACTTCTCCATGTATGCTCATGGTGGCCTTCTTCCTAGGACTGCTCGTACTCCTACTCCTCCTGCTGATGATGGTGATGGTGATGGTGATGAGGATGAAGTTGATTCGGCTGCCCGTGATGATGACGAGAGCTCCTACTCCACCGGGCATGAGTTCTATTGATCGGTGCGATAGCATCTCTACTTTTTTCTTCGCCTTTTTGGTGTTCCGATGCCAAAGGGGGAGAAGAGAGTAGAGTCTAGGGAACCACGGGGTTATTTGATTATCACAAGCCATGGGAGTTGCTTTATTTGGATTTTATATGGCTTGTGCTAATTTGCTTTGAGTTTTTCAAGAACCATTTGCTACTTCCAATAATTCGTGTATGGATGTGTATGGACGACTGTTATGTGTGCTACTCTATGTTAGGATGATTATGTGTGCTATGCTTATATATCTTGATATACACATTTCCATACCATGCTTGTTTCCTAAAGATATTGGGGGAGCTTCTCATGTTCAACAAATGGTGCACTTTGCATTCAAACGCAAATTCTCCAAGTGCACACATTATGGGGGAGCTGTCGTAATATCTTATATGGAATCAAGGTTTAGAGCTTATCATAATATCTATTTGTGACTCTAGCTCGGTTTGTCATCGTATACCAAAAAGGGGAGATTGTAAGGGTATTTTACCCTTATCCATTATTTTGGTAATAATGACACCGTGCTAGAGTATTTGGCCTAATATGTTTATAAGGATAATCTCAGGTTTTAGGCAATGAGGCATAAATGGTGTATCAAAGGAACAAGAAGGCTAAAGGAGACCCCCCCCCCACTTCAACAACAATCGAAAAGGGGTCTACAGCAGAAATCCGGTCTGCAGCCCGGTCCAACCGGGCCAGCAACCGGCCAGTCCGGCGCACAGCTCGGTCAACCGGTCGCCAACCGGAGCATCCGGCGCACGACCCGGTCGACCGGTCGCCAACCGGGCTCCACACAAGAACACAGCAAATCCGGTTGCCGACCGGTCAGCCGGCCTACAGACCGGCGGGTCCGGCGCACGGCCCGGTCGACCGGTCGCCAACCGGAGGAGCCTCTGGACGATGAAAAGATGATCCGGTCACCAGCCCGGTCCGACCGGCCTCTGCGTCGGGCAGTCCGGTCCCTGGTCCGGTCTGACCGGGTTTGTCGAGGAAACGCTGAGGTGGCAAGTGGCCAACGGCCATATTTCGAAGAACACTATAAATAGCCCTTCTCCTACCTCTAGACAGTTAGGCACTACACTACAAGCTGTTCTTGAGCTCCTTCTCTCATACTCCATTGTTAGAAACACCAAAAGCCTCAGATCTCCCTCCTCCTCCACCCAAACTCAAATCCCTCTGGGGAAACGATAGTGGAGGACCCGATCTACCGTTCTACCAAGCCAAATCTTATTCCCCCTTGTATTCATCAAGAAGCTTGCTTCCTAGGGTTCCTTGGAAACCCTAGGTGGGCAAGAGGAGTCCGGAAGCATCCGGGCTGTGGATCTGCTCCGGGCAAGATTGTGAAGGTTTGGAGGCTACCTCAAAGTCTACCACAAGTGAGAGAGCTATTCCTTCGTGGGATAGGCTCCGGAGAATAGGGTGAGCCTTCGTGGCGCGGGGAATCCTTCGTGGGACCTCCACTCCTCCAAACGTGACGTACCTTGTTGCAAAGCAAGGGAACACGGGAATACATCCTCGTCTCCGCGTGCTATCGGTTATCTCTAACCGAACTCCTTACTTGTGATTTAACTGTCTGTGAGAGCCTTCGTGCTCGAGTTAGTTGTATCCTCATATAGGTTGCTTCACCTAGTTTGCATTAGGCTCACCTTTATATTCCGCAAAGCCTAATATTGCAAAGAAAGAATTAAAATCTGTAGAAACCTATTCACCCCCCTCTAGGTTTACCATCTCTATACTTTCAAGATGCAACAATTTGAGCCGAGAAAAACTGAATTTTAGACGTGGTAAACCATCACTAAGACCACGATTCTCGAAACGAATCTCGGCAACTACCAGTCAATCCTTGATGCCACAGGCCCACGATATATCGGTTGTCATCAAGGTCAATCCGAAACCTACTGAACGATGGTGCACGGTGGAACATCAGTAATCCCCTGGCGATTTTTTCAAACATAGCAGGCGTTCTCTCATCAATCAATGAGCTCGTCCAGGTCGGCTCCAGTCACTAGCAACGGGCAACGGTCCCATCCTTGAGGAAAGGAACTCCCCCCTCATCGATGTGTGAGGTACGGCATGGAGCATCGGAGATACTCTCACCTCAGTTTCCACTCCGTTTAGCTATGGGATGTTGTCAACCGCCACCCAAGGCAGTACTACATTAGACAGCATTTCCTTTCTGCTTGCTTTGTTGCTGCAAGCGAAAAAGGTGTTTACTGATCATATTTTTGCGATCAAGCAGTATATATGTGATTTCATACTGCCGTACTAGTATGAAATATTCATCATCCAATGGCACACCCATTGCAGTGTCAGCTATCAAAATCAGATGTGTGGTGGACTCACTGACTCTACGCAGTCAAACACAACACAAAGAGGCACACCATTAGAATATCCAGAAATTAGTTGACAGTGCATGCTTGTTCATTTGGTCCTGCCATCAAATGCCAAATATATAGAAGTAAATCACAAATTTTCAGAGGCATGCATTGGTAGAAAAAAGGCCTTCCGTCCAGCCCCATTAGTCGCGGAAATGCAAAAACCGCGACCAGCATACCACTGCATGGTGTAGTATGCAAGTCTGATATAACACCAATGAAACACCGTTCCAGTAGTATTATATCGCTCAGAGTGGTACAACAGAAACATATGCGGGTCCAAGGCATGTCTATAGAATTACACACGAACTCTGTTACATAAGATCATCACAGCCTCCTACTTTACAATGAGGTAAAACTGCAAATAAACTCCAGAAGAACGACTCGTAGTCTAATCCTATCACGAACTCTACTTGTAGAGTATTTAACTAGCTATAGGGGCTAAGAATAGATTCTAGCTAAATAGGAGCTAGGTTTAGGAAGATAGTTCCTTTCTATTGCTAATCTAGGTTTTCTCCTTATTGAATATGGTATCTGACTCTCCTGACATGGTCCTGTCTCCTGAAGCAGTTGTTGACTCCTCGGCCTTCGAGTTGCACTGTAGATCCTCCTTTGATGCCTCCATACCTAAGCAGGGGATTTAAGAGTGGGATGAGTACGAGCGTACTCAACAAGTTCATTTTAGGAAAGAGGTGTTTAATGCACTAGCTACAGCCATAGACCAGAAAGTCATAGGCAATGCAAGTTTTTGTAAACATTTCTTCAAAAGGTTGCTTTTATTCTGAAGAGCTATGTCCGTCAGCCAGGAAAGAGGTGGAAATACAATTGGCTACTCCGTCCCATTCCAGATCTTATGGTTAACACGGATATTACGGCACAAGAATCACTGGACGACATTTGTTGTTTACTCCTAGATGGATATAAACCCTTGCAATGGAACCTCCACCATATCAACACAATCCATGGTTCCATTGCCCACCACATAGTCATATTCATAGTTATGAAAATAGTGGTTTTGCTTTTTATGCAATAGTGATAAACATAGTACTTTGCAAGTAATTTGGTAAAAATACTCAAATGACATGAGCAAGCGATGAACTTGCCTTTCCGGGGCTGCAAGATTATGCAGACAAGGTCTTCGATACGCAATAACTCCAAATTCTGAAATAGCATCATCGTCCGATAAGGACGATGTATAAAAGATTGGCAAGTATGCAATAATGCATAAGTATGAGATGCAATCGCTCTAAGCGTGACCTAACCCCGATGGTTTAGGATTAGTGAGTTGAAATGATTTGTTTAGGGTGTGTTGCACTTTTAGAGTGATTCCACAAACAAGCTTATTAGGGTTTTGTTATCTTAGAAGCGTAAACAAGTGGTAAAATGCATAATAATAATCATACACACTCAAGGAATAGTAGTTGTATAATACGTAAACAGTAGTTGTCAATTTTAAGTATTATAATGCATGTTGATGATTATTTATTATATAATTCAAAAGAATAACTTTTGAAGAACATGTTCTTTAATAAAGAACAAGTATGATAATTAGGTTTGTGGGGTTCTATGGTGTACTATGGTTTCAACTAGTTTCCGGAGTAAGCATTAGATGTATCCTAACAAGGTTGTAAGCATATCTTAGGTAATTTATTAAACATGGGTGCTATCAAGGTTGGTATACCTTGTTGGTGATAGCTGGCTAGGGTTTATAGGTCATATAAGGTAGGGTTGATGATGATACCTTATTTTCTTCAAAAGAATAACTTTTGAAGAATATACTTCTTAAGTAATAAGAAGTATATCAATTAGGGTTGAGGTGGTCTAGATTTTACTGTTGGTTCTATTAAGTAAGGAATAATTGGCTCCTAAATAGGATGGTTCATAAATGCCTAACACTAGTAGGGTTTAGTGTGTGTGATATATGATGCACAATATGGGCATGGTTGTTACTAGGGTTCATCACAATGGTGTGATGCTAAATAGGGATAAATGAGGGTGATGGCTTTGGTAATAGGATCTAGGGTTTACACTAGGTTGACCCTACTTGATTATTTAGGTCTGATGGAGATGAATACCTGAGATACCCATATATTAGTGATAGTTCTTCTACATTTTATGTGGACATGATAAGTATCTAAGTTTTGTATGGTTCTATGATTTAAAAGAAAGTAGGATGAGCACATGTTATAACCTAGGTTTTAGGTTTGGAAGCAATTTAGGGTTCATATTAATATAGCTAGGGTTCCTAATGGCATTAGGGTTTTAGGATACCACATAAAATTATGAGGTTATAATTTTATTCAATTTGGAACTAGGGTTTCTTAATTACCATGCAGTGCTTAGGTTAATAACTTCACTATAGGATGGAAGTTATTAATAACTTTGAAAAAAATATTGTATTGGATTTGGCATTTTATTATTTTTGAACAATTAATAATTAAGATAATTATTAATCAGGGTTTAATTCCTATTAATAAAGATTTAATAAAATAACAAATAAAGATAATTACTTTTAATGTTTTCTTTGTTTATTTATTGGTTTTTATTTAATTTGAAAAGTTTTTCCTAATTTCTGAATTTATATTAATAATTAAAGGAAAATGCTTAATTAACAAGTATTTAATAATTGGATTTTTATTAAAAATAAAATTTTCAGATTATATTTTTATTGGATAGAGTTTTCTTTTCTAAGAATTTTAATATCTCATTTATAATTTTCTGACTTAAATTGAATTTTCTACTTTTATTTGAAGTTGCAGTAATTATATAGGATTTGAAATAAAACGAAATTTACTAACTACACCCGTGCCTGTGCTACTCACAGACACAGACAGGTGGGCCAGAGCCACGCTGGCTGCTACGGTGGCGTCGAGGTGGCAACCATGGGCCTCACCGACGGCCAGTGACGGTGGTCGCCGGCGATACGGTGCTCGCGCGGGCCAACTACCTGTACTACGAGACTCAGCGCGTCGAGGTGAACATGCTGGTACCAACGCCGCCCTTTTTTGGTCGCCGGAGCAAGCTCGACGGCGAGGTGCTGCGGCGGTGCTAACGGTTCAACGGCGTGGCGACGATTCGGGACGCAATCGAACAAAGCGTGCATGCTAGGGGACTCAGGAGCTCACCAGGATCACCACGCGCGTGACGGCGAGGCTTGCCATGGTCTGGTTCGCCGGATTTCATGGCGGCAGTCGTCGGGGAAGACGAGCTCGACGGCGGAGCTACGGTTTGATTGGGGTCAATTCCTCTTGCAGACAGAGCAAGTCGACCACGGTGGTGCTGATGGTGGTCACGGCTGGGCTTGGGGAGGCTCTGAACGGCGGCGAGGAAGATGGCCGGGGCGAGCTAGGGTTTCGTCTGGGGAGAATTTTGGAGCAGGGGAGGAAGAAACCGAAGTTAGGGTTCGCGCTGGGGTTCTTATAGGCGCGAGAACGAGCCTAGTCACGTTGTCGAGGACGGAGGGATCGCCAGCGAGAGGAGAAGACCTCCACGGCGTCGCACTGGCCTCCATGCGCGAGGAAGGGGATGAGGATGAGCTCCTCCCAGATCTTTTTAGGCGAAGGGGCAAGTGGGCTGGGCCAGGCTGCTGCTGGGCTTGGTGCTGGGTTGTTTCTGGGCTTCCCCAGTTGGGCTGCTGGTGGGCTGCCACGGCCAGGTAAGGTCCAGGTCAGGTTTTTCTCTCTTTTCTCTTTTATTCATTTTCTGTTTTATATTTTCTGTTTTCAATTCTATGTGTTGAATTCAAATTTGAATTCAATTCTGCCTTGCAGATATTTACAAATATTAGTAATTATGCTAATCCATTCAAGATTTAGCATACTGACTATTGTTTCACTATTCTATTTGAATTCATATTTTATATTAAATTATTTGCATATTTGTGAACTTATTCAAAATAGCAAATAGATATGAGTTTATATTCTTATTTTTATTTTCCTTTTTCTTGTGAATCAATTCTGTTATGATTTATTAGAGTTGGTAATTTCAACTCAAAGTATTTTAGAGGTTGCTATTAGGACTTGATTTCTATTTGAGAATTGGATGACTTACATATGATTTTATGTGAGCACCAATTTATTAGGGTTTTATAATTTCCATTATAACCCCTGGTAAGATTTAACACTATCATTATCTTAGAAAGTATCTAAGGTAGGTATTGTTTCCATCATGGTTTGATCTTAATTATAAGGATAAGTGGTTAATCACCACCATGGTTTTAATTATAAGGTTTAGCACTAGGTGTTTCTTCTATTTAATAATTGAAGCATGAGATATAACTAGTGAGCAATTCTAGGGTTCTAATTATATTTACCTAATGGCACATGGTTTGGAACTTAAGTGTGGTCTAGAGTTTTAGTTCCCCCTATGTATGATAATATAGTTACTTACTTAATATTTCATGTGCTCCACTAGTTACTAAGGATGTGAGAATTGGTTTAATCTTCTACCAATTAACTTCTATTATTATCCTCAATTAATCAATAAAGCAACTAATTAAAGTGATTATGGTTCTTTTTATAATTAACTTTGGTTATATGGATGAATAGTTTCTCACTATATAAAGTATAGAATTTGGCACTAGGGTTTTCCTTATGTTCTTTATATCCTCTACCGCAAGTTCTTAGGGTTTATGATCATTACCCAATGGTGATGATCAAACATGGTATGGGCTTCCTAAGGTATCTCTACAAGTATTTGGATAGGGTTATACCTATTACCCCACTCACTCCACAAGGACTTGGACTATAATCTAAGGTTCTACTCAAGGGATGATGATGTGATTATCTAAATGTGTCCTTCCTAAGAATTCTACCTTCATATCTTCTGTAGCTTGTTCTTCAGGAATTCTGGTAAACCTGCTTCTTGTGGTATGCCTCCACCTTCTAGCTGCTTCATCTTGGTCCTATCTAAATTATGGAGTGGCCCAACTCTTTGGTTTGCTTGTATCATGGTACAAGATGATGGGATGAATGAGGTAGGGGTTCCTTTTATAGTCTTGGGCTTGCTCTAGTATCATGACACATAGGTGGTGAGTCTTGTTTTAATTTGATGAGTAAGGTGCTTGGTTGTCATGCTCTCATCCATGGCAATCCTTTAGGCATGAGGTGGCATAGCTTAGGATTCAAGCTATGTAGATATTTTCATCCTATGTGGCATATGGTATTATCCTCTCATGTGATTTGTTTTTGGATAGCCAAGTGGCTTTTGTTACTAAATGTTTTGTGAAGGATTTTATGCTTGTGGGTGAGTCATTATATCATAAGTGATTGTATTTATTTTGTACTTGGGATCAAAATGTCAAATACAAGTATTATACCCCAATTTTGAATGGTGATGTTTGATTTCCCAAGGCATGATCATATGAGTTTCAAAATACTCATAGTTTATTTTATTCAAATAGTTTGAACTATAATTCGTAATGTAAACGAATTTAGTTTTGTGATATTCCATATATTTAATAAGTTATAATTAAAATCAGAATGTGTGGCTTTTTTGCACTTAGGTCCTTGTGTTTTACCATATTTGATAATAAGTTTTAAAGTGAATTAAATTATATCCCAAAGTTAGTTGCTCAATTTTTAAGTGTTAATAATTTAGAGTTTGTTTATTATCTCTTTTGATGAGTATAAACCTCTCCCATCTCTAGGGTTTAATGATAAGCTTTTGTTGGTGTTAAATCCAAAAGTTTAGTTCAAGAAATACCATGAGGTTCATGGTAGGAATATTTATTTGTTAAAGACATGGAAAAGATAAGTCAAGGATGGTTTCTTAATTGGTAGTTGAATAGATGTGCATATGTTATGGCAAGCATTACCATATTATGATCTTTTATAAGATCAAGCATTTGGTCCTTGATTTAAAGTGTTGTTGTGTTAGTTTTAATTCCATTTGATTTAACCCCTTAGATCAAATCATCTCTACCCAAAACAAGGTTTTCACCAAGGTCACATTGAGGTTTATAACGCTTGACTTGATGAGTTACTTCAATTCCACCAAGGTCAAGTGAAACTTCAGTTACTGTGACTGTTTTACTTTAAAGCGCGAAAATTTCCCGAATTTTCTATGCATGAATGCAATGCACACATCTGTTTCCTCTATTTTTGTAACCCCAATACCTGAGATATTACAGCATGGTACATTCAGGAGGACCAGAAACTAAGATGCGTTGCAAAAGGGGCTGGGAGTAATTTCTTCAAGCCTTCTTAATCACAATGGTAGTCTTCTGGAGGTTCCTCCAAACGCCAAGCAAAAGGTCAAATACTTTCTGAACATCGCCGTCCTCCTTGTATTTGATTTCAGTCCACTTCAGACTTGGGCACTGGAAAGTTGGTGTGTCCTGATATTCTTGACACGTTGACTTTGGATTTCCACCAGTTTTGATTTTCACCTCACCTTCTGGAAGCTTTAGGGGTAACAAGGATTCAGGCAATTTGTAAATTGGTGAAGCTAGAGTAAGGAAGGAAAACGAAATGTAAGGTGCATTGCTAAGAAAGCATCCCAGAAACTCAAAGTTGTCACTTAGATCACATCTGTCGAGCATCAAGGTTCTAACATTATGAAACACCGGGAAAGTATCCGACCCCACATGAAGATTCGCCTGAATAGAGGAATCATAGCATCATGCGTTTCAAATGATGAATATAAGTCTACTGAAATCATATAGTAGAAGATTGGTTTCATAAGCCACATAATCATTGGAGGCGGAACTCCTTTATCAGAAAAAAAAGAAGCAAAAGAGGCATACCAGAGTGTCAAAACCAGTCAGTTCTAGATACTTCACGTTAATCAGGCTCAAAAGAAGCTTGCATGGCACTTTCGGTATGTTGGAGTACGAATTTCTTAAGCAAATGATGGCCCTGATGAGGAATGGCATGTCGCTTACTATAACACCACCAGCCCAGTTACCATCACTACTAGCAACATCGATGACCAGGTGCAAATAAGCAAGAGATGGCGCTTTGATAATCAGTGTGTTACGAAGGTCATATGGATGGTGCTGAATTGTCAAGTTCTTCAGTGTGCAAGAAACAATTTCTGCAATATTGTGAAGCCTGCACAACTTGAGCTCCAAATCATCCAGGACAGGGCAACCAGAACGAAGCTGTTGTGCGAACGTGGTTCCGTGCAAATCAACCTGTCTAAGATGTAACCTCTTGAGGCGCGAACAACTAGAACCCAAATGCGGTAATTTAAAGTAAAATGAACGTATCTCCACCACTTTGGGGCAGCGTTTGATTCCACGGCGTAGCCACCGGTCGACAAGTTCACGGTTGGTCAACTGAACAACGTCATACCGGAACACATCCAGTGTTTGTGCACTGTGAAATAACAGCAGATTGCTGACGAAATCATCAAACCTAGCACGACAGTTGTCCTCATCTTCTGAGTCTGAACCCTCTGTCTCTGGAAGGAACTCCTGCTCGTCGATGTTGAGGCAAGGCATGGAGCACCAAAGGTCCTCCCACCTCCGCGACAGCACGCACGTCTGCACGGCCTCCCGGGCCGTGAGGAAAGACATGATAGTGTGAAGGAGGCCATCAGGGAGATCACTTAGCCTGTCGTCGGCGCCAACAGGACGTTTGCCAGAGGGTTCCATCGTCCGTGCTGGAGCTATCACCTCTGCATCAGGGACATCCCAGCATCAGTGCATCACAAGCGCATATCATTTATTCTTTAAAAACGTAGTAATCTGAATCTGCAATGGGGGGAAATGGGGAGATCATCGAACCTTACTACGGCACGTCTTCTTGACCAGCTCCGGAGAAGAGGGCGGAGATCCCTCCTTGCGTGCGTGGAGCTGCCGTCGGCGAGCAGAAGATACCCGAGGAATTCGAAGGGGGGCCTGCGCCGCCGCCGCCGAGACAAACCCTAGAAATCGATGGTAACGGGCGGACGGGGGCAGGCTGGCGGGTGGTGGCGGCCAGGAAGGACTGTGAAAGGCGGGGGTGCGATTTCTGGTGCGCCGGTGAGCAAATGCAGCTCGTCGGTACTCTGGACTCCGGAGGAACAAACGGGGAGGGAGCAAGAAGCCACTCCTCAACTTTTCATGCCTCAGTCCAGAGCGCATTTAATGTAGCTCTCGATCGATTCGCTTCAGTTTTTTCCTATGTTTTCTTTCGTTTTCTGTGGCCCGTTGTTTGTAGGGCTTAATCCATACTTTTCACACTTAGCTGTTGGAGTTAACGGGTTTTTTTTTGCAATGAACGGGCTAGTTTAGAGATAGTGTTTCTTGACGTATTATTCTTGTAGGTTTTTATTGACAAAAACTTGTGGATATACAGTTTGTGAAATTTTTGGCTATAGAGTTTTGTGAAAAATTAGGGCTTTTAGTTACATATAGATGTGTAATTGCACACATATTGTTTGTCGAATGATAGAGCAAAGTTTGGATATAGAGTTTGTGAAATTTTTGGATTTCTAATTGCATATAGATGTGTAATTGCACAGTTTGTGGAATGATAGAGAAATTTTTGGATATAGAGTCTGTTCAAATTTTGAGCTTCTAAGTACACATAGATGTGTAGTTGCACATATGTATGCAATTGCACATAGACGGTTAATTGCACATATGTGTGCAGTTGCTCATATGTGTGCAATTGCTCATATATATACACATAGATGTGTAATGCACATATGTGTGCAATTGCACATATATGTAATTGCACTTAGACTTTTTTTCCCTTTTAAACTTTGTATATCTATAATTGGCCTTGTAGTGTATGTTTTTTTAGTTTATTACCGGGCTTCTAATTTATTTACGCAAAAAGTCAAGATAGAGTAGATCCTTGATGACATCGATCGACCGAGAATTCGGTCACACATACTTTGTAGAATCCCAAAGAAAATTGCATACAACACCAATGTTGATAGTACTTTGTAATAGTTACACAAAACACATAATCAAAACACCTTTTACATTAAAACCTTAATTTACATTAAAACCTCAGTTACATTAATCCTCGTGTTTTTTTTTACATGTAACCATGTGCACGTAAGTGAAATGAAGGATATACAAATACAGTCACCTTTATATTCAACACTTCGACAATAACGCCATTGAGCCAAGGGAAAGATCGCGCAGTTTAGATTTTTCGTTTTTAACAGTGGAGATCGTGCAATTTAGCTTACTCATACAAGTCGTGCTCTTGATTCTACTTCAACCATATGAAGTAAAAATTGGTATAAGTAACAATAAGGGAAAATGTATATTTTTTCCATCGGCAATTACACGGAGGTTACTGAGCAAATGTATAAGTTCTTGATTTTTGTGGATTCTAATTTTCCTTATTGTCCTCTTAATTTTTTTAGGATTTCTAGTAAAAATTATATGTCTAGTGATGAAAGTAACAATACCACATCGGGCAAAAAAATCTGGACTAATTGTACCACACAAAGGGCTCATGATCAAAAAATCTGTTGTTAGCTATTCTTCATTGATCCCTTTTAGTCTGCGGATTGGCAAATTCGTTAAGAAATTATTTGCTTTTTTCAACAATTTTCTAATTCAGTTCAGTACCCAATCAGTGATTTCTTGTGTGAAATTAAAGAGAGAAGAGTTATGTTGTTGATTTCCTGATCCGCTTCTAACTACTACAGCAGTAGCAGCCATTCACCATGAGCAAAGTCACGCAGCAGTACCTCTCAAAAGGGTCGAACCTGGGTTTACCCGCTACCCTACTAAAGTAGGTCCGGTCTAAACCTGGAATCTCAAATTAGTCTACATGTCCACCAATCCAGTAACATGTCTGAACCTGACTGGACCTGTTGCATCTTGAACTACATGTTGCCTGCCTTTTTTCCATCAATATATACTGGCACCACATGCTTCCCTACCTGTCATACAACTAGCTAGCGGTGTGGTTGTAAAAAAAATTGGTTTACCTATGCTAAAATTGTTTATGAATTATTTATTTATATTGTTATATAAAAATGCCAAAATTTCATCTTTATTTCTTGCATGTTTTAATGAGTAAGTTAATATAAGGAAAAAAATAAAATAAATAAATCTGAAAATATACTAAAAAGTTTTGATAAAGCCAAAAATGGGCGTAACTTTGACATTGGCTAGCTAGAGAGTCGAAATTCCGGTAGAACGCGAACCGGCGGAACAACGAAAAGCAGAGTCAGTGACCTCCTAGTGAACTCGCGATGCATTCAATTTCCTTGACGCCGTTTGGGTTTCTTCCGCTCTTCTTCCAGAGCCGTCTCAAGTCTCAAGTCTCAACTCCACTCCCCACGTACTGTTTGCAAAAGCTCTGGTGACTGGTGAAGGTGAGGCCGCTGTGTGCATGTGTGCTGCGTAGGACGATTACCCTCTCCTTTATACAGATCTCTACGTCTTGGTTGTGTTTTTTTTCCGTCTTTGATCAATGCTTTGAGTTTCTGAACATTTGTATTTTGGGTGATGTTTCTTTTCTCGGCAGATCCCGGGCGATTCCTCTGATTGATTTCATCATGGGCGGTGGGGGCAATGACGGCGACGGCGACTGGGCGGTGCTGCCCTGCCCTCCCCTTGCCGAAGTTACGCTTGCTCTGGTCGGGAAAATCGGTACTGGGAAGAGCGCCACCGCAAATTGCATCCTCGGAAAGGAAGCATTTGCGTCGGAGCGCTCCTATTTAAGCGTCACTGAAACTTGCCAGAAAAGTAGCACGACATTCCAAGATGGCTGTGTCACCCGCACTGTGAACGTTATTGACACTCCAGGTAAGAATCCCCGTCTAAATTGATTAAGTCTGTTGAAAGATCCCTACCGAGCGATCTCTCTCTCTCTCTCTGGGTTAGTCTTGTACCTGTTTTAAGCCTTTTGCCTTGTTTAATTTCTTTTGCTAAACCTGTCTTGTGATCATGCATTGAAGTTGTATATTCTATAGAAAAAGAATCTTATTTATACAGCAAGAACCATATGGTTTAATCATTAAATTGCTCTTAAATATAGACTCGCAGATTGTACTATTTAGGTACTTGCCAAAATATTCCCTAAAAAGGGTACTAGCCGAAATACAGGGAATTCTGGCTTGTACTTTAGCAGAAACATGTAAAAAGGCCAATTTCCAATAGCTATGCAATATTTTCTTTGAAGGCGAACTTGCTCTTTTTTCTCTAGCAGTCTATTGTCTTTCTCAAGATGGAAGTCTAGAGCTGGAAGTATCTTCTGTTTATGCATGACCATGTTTCGTCGCTGACAATTCTATCGTAATTTTCTGCAATTTTTCCTAGTTATCCTACTGTATCAACCCATGATATGAGGGTAGTGTCCTCCTATTATTGCAGCAACATTGTTAGACTCACTTAATTGAACCTGAATTGTTCACTATGGTATCTCCTACTACTGGTATGGCGCTAGCTAAGCTTGTAATTACTGTTAACCTTGCCATTTTTTAATAGGCTTATTTGACATGGAAATTTCGATTGAAGATGCACGTAAAGAGATTGTCAAGTGTATAGAGATGAGTAAGCATGGCATCCATGCAATGCTTATGGTATTCTCTGCTGAAGCACGATTTTCTTGTGAAGAGCAGGAGACTGTTGAGTCGATTAAACTTTTTTTTGGTGATAAAATCCTTGATCACATTATACTAGTTTTCACACGTGGAGATGAAGTAGGGGACGAGGTTGCTTGGAAGAAAATGCTAGCTGGGAGATCCCCTAAATATCTCAAGGTCTATTTTATATCTTTCTGATTTGTTTTAAGTCTTTCAAAATGCATTTAGTTCAATTGTGTCAAGAGGATGCTTCTGATGTATTATTAGTGTTACTTTCAATTTGCTTGTATATAAACATCTGTATCCTCTTCTTTACAGAACATGTTAAAGCTGTGTCAAAATAGGGTTGTTCTCTTTGACAACAAGACCAGTAATATGGAGCACCGTGATATGCAACGGAAAAAATTGCTTGATGTAGTTGACTCTGTTATATCAAATAACTGTGGCAGAGTCTTTTCCTATCAGATGTCCCCTAACATTCAGGTAATTGGGCTTTTAGTGAAGTTATTGCCTTTGGATGATAGATGCCCTCGTTGTTTTCTTACCTGTGTTTTTGTTGTCTTAATGCAGAAAGTTCATGACAGACATGATGAGGTTAGTGTTGATGGATATTCTGCAGAAATGATTAATGAGCAGCTGACACATATCACTAAGACGGTAAGAGACTTGCTACACACGAGGTCAAAATTTACATTAAAATTTTGTCCTGTTGTCTTGATCAAATATTATCCTCCCAATTATTTTGTTTATCATTATAAGTACGTGTGTGATTAGGTTGTACCATCCTTTCGAAATGTTGTTTTTATAAAGAAACAGTTAAAATTTACATTAAAATTTTGTCCTGTTGTCTTGATCAAATATTATCCTCCCAATTATTTTGTTTATCATTATAAGTACGTGTGTGATTAGGTTGTACCATCCTTTCGAAATGTTGTTTTTATAAAGAAACAAATATGGTAGTGCTGAAGTCAAAATTTTCATGCAGAATATTAACTTGTGAGACCTTTTTCCTAATGAGATCTAGTGTTCATGTAGTTGTCTTTCTGCTCTGAATAAGTCAATCCCAATCTTGGTCAATATTGGATTTCTATCAATGAATTACCTTACTTAATTCATGTCATTAATAGGTTGATGAGAATCTGAACAGTACAGAAGAGGAGATCCGAAGGCTCAGGGAGAGCCTGGAAAAATCTCAAAAGGAGCATGATAATGTTCAACAGGAAATTGCGAATGCAGAGAATTTGAAAAGGCTAGATCACGAAAAGCATAATGAGCAGAAAGAGGAGTTTAACAAACTTAAAGAGGAACTGGAGAAAGAAAGGCAGGAAGCAAAGAAACGCACAGAACAAGAGATCAAGAGGCTCATGGAGAGCCTTGAGAAGGCTAATTCAGAAAAAGAAAACTACAAAAGTATGTACGAGAAGAAGTGCATCATTATGTAAGTCAAACTTCAGGTTGAAAAGTTTCAGGAAACATCTTCAGACTGGAAAACATGCCGCGAAGGAAACCTCTATGCATTGCCAACATTAGTGTCGATGGCACAGGCTGTTCGTAGGGAAAAGTAGTTGGTCCGCGCCAGCTGAAAAGTGACGGGATGACCGTTGTCGCCTCCTCGACGGCGGAGGCCGGAATCCCGCCGGACCTAGGCGCTGGGCGGCGCCGCCGCAAGACTCTCGCCCCTGGTGAGCTACGCGGTCTAGAGGAGAGCTCTGCGGTGGGGGGCGCGGGTTGTCTCGACGTTCTCGTGGAGGACGTTTGTAGTTCTTCCGATGAGTCGTGCGACTCCGACGTTCCTTTCAACGTGGCCATGGACGTAGTCGGATCGCCGAGGGCGCCGGCATGGTCGACACTAGTGCGGCGTGGGAACAGATCGGACGAGGAGATGGTGGCCGACTTTTGGTCGGAGATAGGCTACCCCACTCCGGCGTCGAGGGTCTGGGAGTCTCCCTCGCGGGCGGCGAGCGCAGGTACGTTGTGTTCTCGGTCTTGCAGGGCTGATGAGATCCTTTGTGGAGGGGCGCCGGCGGCTTCTGAGGCGCTAGAAGGGGTGCCGGCGGTTCGTGAACGCCGCCAAGTGAAGTCGGCCCATGGCCTTCGGCTGCAGCGGAAGGTGAGGGCGGGGACGTGGCGTGGTCCTATCCCGCCTCGTCGTGTCTCGCCGCCGGCAGTCCTTGGCCAATTCTTCGCGGAGGCGGACGACGGCAGTACTCCGCAGGTGGGTGCCGTTACGGCCGTTTCCGATGGCGCGTCGTCTGGGGGGCAGTTTCCCTCGCCTGTGCATGGAGGTGGGGCCGGGAGTTCGTTCTCGTGGGCCGGGCTGGGCAACGTGTTGCGTTACCTGTGGATGGACTCGAGCGTCCGGTCAACGCTTCACGATCGCCCGCAGCCGCCACACCCTACGTCTGCGTCTCCTTCGTCCTCGCCCCCGACACCATCGCCGCCGCCTCAGGGATCGTCGCCGCCCCAGGCTGCTTCGCCGCCGTCGTCGCCTGGAGTGCCAACGCCCTCGGCTCCTTCTGCGTCTCCGTCTGGGTCCTCACCGGCCTCGCCCACTTCGTCGTCGAGCGCGCCGACGTCTGCGTCCTCGTCGTCAAGGTCCTCGCAGCGGGTGCCGAGGTCTTCGTCGGTCCTGCCTACGTCAAGTTCTGCTGCGCCCAAGCCTGCTTCTCCCGCCTCGACACGTCTCCCGTGGGCGTCGCAGTCTCAAGGTCTTCGGTTCCAGGGGGCTTCTTCTGTTCTTCGTCGGGGGTGGGCGCCTCTGAGGCCGCCGTCGTTCGCCGCGATCGCTGCCCGCCCGCCGGCCGGTATGGCGGGGCAGCAACAGCCTGGGGGCTTTCCCCCGCCTCGGGGCTCCAACCCAGGTTTGGCCGGCCATGGAGGGGTGGCCCGTATGCCGGTACCTGGAGGGATACCGCCCGTACGCCCACCCTTCATCGGTCAAGCAGCTCAAGGCGCTCCGAGACCGGCTGCTGCTCCGTTCCGTCCAGCTGCCGGGGCCGCTCAGCCACACCTTGCGACTGTGCCGTTTGTTGGGTCGCAGCTCCCGTCGCGGCCGTATTTCCCCCAACCTACGGGTCTCATCCAAGGGGGAGCGGTCATGCCACAGGGACCGACGATGCCTCAGCCTCCGGTCATGCCTCCACCTCAGCCTCAGGTTGCCGCCAGGAAGCACAAGAGTAAGAAGAAGAAGACGGTGCCGCCTGCGACGGTCCAGGGAGGGCCGGTACTCACCGCTGGAGCTCAGTCTCTCGGCCAGCCCTCCTTACAGTCACAGGGCTATGTCTCTCAGGGTTCGATGGCTCCGATGCAAGGGCACCAGCACATGTATCAGTTCCCCTATATCCCGTCAGGGTATGAACAGCACGGGCAATTTCCATCACAGTTTCAGCAGGTACCTATTCAGTCTCAGCTAGGACAGGGTGCGTTTGGACAGCCGCAGCAGCAGTCAGGGCCTCAGCTACCTTTGGTGCAGCAGCCTCAGTCTGTGACACCCCAGGCGGGTGCGGTGGTTCCGGCGGCGGAGGTGACCAAACCAGCTGGTAAGTCCAAGAAAAGTGTTAGGTGCTGGAAATGTGCGGATAATTCTCATGCTGTGAAGGATTGCAAGGTTGACCATTATTGTTATATTTGTGATAAGAAAGCACACCCCACAGCTCGTTGTCCTGTGCTTAAGTTACCGAGACCATCTGTTTTTGTTTCTGGGTCTGGCCTTCTGGAGACTTACTTTACCGCTTTCCCGGACTCAGTGGTTAATGATGATCTTGCCCCGACTCAGTCACCTGTTGCTCTTGTAGTGGTCAGTGGTGATTTGGTGCCTGCTGATGTGATTGCTAAACAGGTGGCTCGTCGGTGTTCTGACCATCCCAATTGGAAGTGGGAAGCGGTTCCTCATAGTGATATGCAGTTCTTGGTTTCAGTTCCTTCCTTTGATGATCTTGATAGACTTGATGGTATTCAGGTGGGGGTGCCTTCTTTCAGCTCGTCTATCTCCATATCCGCTTGGCAGTCAGCAGAGGTTCCTCACAAGGCTGAACTCGAGAAGGTGTGGCTGCACGTCGATGGAGTGCCTCATACGCTGCGACACTTCCTGGGTTTGTGGGCTGTTGGTTCTCTTGTTGGTAAGACTGTTGATGTGGACCTTGTTAGTCTGAGACGCAGGGCGGTGGTGCGTATTCAGGTGGCCATGCTCCAGGCTGGGGTTCTTGGGGATCCGTCTGATGAGGCTCGCCCGATTGCTAAAGCTGATGCGGTGGTTAAGTTTAAGGCCTTTGAGTTCCGCTTCCGCAGGGAGCCTGCAGATTATATTCCTGAGCCGGATTTTGTTCCTTTGGTTTGGGTTAAGAAGGATGACCCTGACGAGGGAGGTGACAGTGCTCCAGATGGTGGGGAGGATGCTATGGACACTTCGGAGCCGAGAGTGGGGCCTTCAGCTTCTGGGACTTCTCAGGTTCAGCAGGGAGCATCTAGTTCTTCAGCGCCTGGGGTTACTCATGCTATGGCCCCTGTGTTTGCTGTCACGCCGTTTAATCCTAATCCGCAGACACCACATGCTATTGAGGCAGTGAACAGGTTGAGGGCAATTAGTCCTTCTTTGGAGGCTTCGCCTTCTGCAGCGGCTACTCCTCGTGTGTCAGCGGATGATTTGCGTTTGGCTCTTGATGCTGCATCTTCTGGTTCTGCCCTTTCTTCTGGTCACCGCTCGGATAGACCAGCTAGAGGTCGGGTATGTACACTCGCCCGTACTACTCCTGCGGCGGCCAGGCGGGCTTTGGCTGCCACGGCTGCTTGCGAGGGAGATCGTGGTGGAGAGGGTCTCATGCAGCCTGTTGGTCGGTCGGGTGCGGGAGAGGTGTTGCCGTTTGGGGGGTCTTCTCCGCCCTTACCCCCACATGCATCCTCACCTGCACCTAGCCGAGGGGTGGCAGAGGTGCCGGCTGCTCCTCCCTCCGCCGCTCGTGGGGGCTCTTCACCGACACCGCCCCCACAGACGTCGCCTTTGCCGCTTCGGCCCGGCGGGGTTCGTTCGGCCAGCCCCCCTCCCGCTGTTGCTGCGGTTGAGGGGGAGTTGTCCTCTTCGCCGCCCAGCCTGGTGAGTCAGCGGATGCCGCCTAGTGCGGCCTTGGGCTTGGACGTCGACGCGGCGTCGCCTACTTCAGCTGGGGGCGCGGCTAGACCCCCTCGCGAGGAGCCTGCTAGGGGAGGGTCTACTTCGTCTGCCACCTCCCCTAGGGCTGCCACCGCTTCGCAGGCCTCGGGCGTCTCCGTGGTCGCCCCCATTCGTCGAAGTGCTCGCCATGGGGTCGGCCTAGATGGGGCGATGGCGACGGATGAGGACTCCATGGCAAAGGCCATGCGTCGCAAGGCGGAGTCAAACCTTGATTTCTCGAGTACGGTTAATAGTTCAAAGTCTTTCTTATCGTTCCCAACACCGCTTATGGCTTCTAAGTTGCATAATGTGGGGCTTTCGTTGGGTTCTTCTATTACTTCTATTGCTGTTTCGGCTAATGCTCTGAGACGTATGGAGTTTGATAGACTCAAATTTACTCCTACGATCTCGAGTAAGTCGGATACCTCTTTTCTCGACGAGGATGAGGAGGAAGCGTACGCCGTCTCGGACGGACAGCTTCTTTCACACCTTGTTGGAGAGGTGTCGGAGGTCGGTCTAGATGACACCGCTCTGGGCTCTTGTATTGAATTACAAGCTGCTGAGCGTAAATCAAGACTATCATCCATTAAGCGTAATGCATGGCCTAATAAAAAGGCTAAAGTGACTAAATCTCCAATTGTTTCTAAATGAATGGCATGTTTAAGAATAGCAGAGGTCTGAAAGACTTGGCTAAACACTTACACATCGCTGAAAGCATTAGGGAACATGTGTTAGATTTTGTTGCTATCTCCGAGACGGGCAAACGGAACTACTCAACAAGTTTTCTAAATCGCCTGTCAGGCGGGGAAGACTTTGCTTGGGTATCCCGCCCGCCTCGGGGACGTTCTGGGGGCCTATTAGTTGGCATTCGAACTACAACCATGGAAATTTTGGATAATTCTGGAGGTGACTTTCATATTAAGTTGCACATCCGGAATAAGTCTGATAATTTCATATGGAGTTTGGTGTCTGTATATGGTGCTGCCCAGGATGTTCATAAGCCTGCTTTTCTTCGGGAGTTGGTTAATCTAGCGAAGGATAATCCGCACCCTATCATCATAGGCGGGGATTTTAATTTGCTTAGATACCCTCATGAGAAGAGCAGGGGCAGATTTGACACCCATCGGCCTTTCTTATTCAACGCTGTCATTGACAGTTTGGATTTGAGAGAGGTTTCAATGGGGGGGAGACAATTCACTTGGGCGAATAATCTCCCTGAGCCTACTTACGAGAAGTTGGATCGCGTATTGATGGACTCAGACTGGGAATCTAAATTCCCTCTAGTTTCAGTACGGGTTCTCCCTCGGATTGAAGCTTTGTCAGATCACGCCCCAATTCTGTTATCTACTGGTACACCCTTGCTGCCCCGTAGGCGTCCGTTCAAATTTGAACTTGGATGGCTTAATCGGGACGGCTTTTCGGATATGATTAAATGTATTTGGGACAAACCGATTGCTGGAAGCACTCCAATCCAAAGGTGGAATAATAAATTACGCTCCATGCGTAGATACCTTGGAGGGTGGGCTAGGCAGATGTCGGGACAGCTCAAAAAAGAGAAACTCAATCTATCATCATGTATTGATGCTTTAGAAGCTCTGGCTGAAGTACGTCCATTGACAACGCATGAGATTGAACTTAAAAGTCAATACAATGCAAAGCTGGTCGGACTACTTCGAGAGGAGGAACTCAAATGGTACCAAAGATCTAAATCCCAGTTCTTGCTAGAAGGAGATTCGAATACGAGATACTTTCATAGCGTGGCCAATGGTCGCCATAGAAAGAAACTCATTCACTCGCTGGTTCAAGATGAGGGTCTGATCGAAGGTCATGAGCAATTAAAGTCCTATATTACTTCTTATTATAAAGGCCTTTTTGGTGCCCCGGAGGATTCTGATGTATCCATGGATGAATCCAGGATAGATGATATCCCCCAAGTGTCTCCTGAAGAAAACACTATTCTTACTTCTCCCTATTCTGAGGAGGAAATAAGAAAAGCGGTATTTCAAATGGAACACAACAAGGCGCCAGGGCCTGATGGTTTCCCGGCTGAATTCTATCAAAGTTTTTGGGATATTATTAAATTTGATCTATTGGACCTGTTTGCCGAACTACACAAGGGACAACTGGATCTCTTTCGTATCAATTTTGGTGAAATTATCCTTCTACCAAAGGTTACTGATGCGGAAAGGATTCAGCAATACAGACCAATATGCCTTTTAAATGTTTGTTTCAAGATTTTCACAAAAGTTGCTACCATTCGACTAAATTCAGTGGCAGATAAAGTGGTGCGTCCCTCTCAGACTGCTTTCATGCAAGGTAGAAACATCCTAGATGGGGTGATAACCTTACACGAGACAATTCATGAGATGCATCGTAAAAAGTTGAATGGGGTAATACTCAAGATCGACTTTGAAAAAGCCTATGATAAAGTCAAGTGGTCCTTTCTTCAACAGACCCTTAGAATGAAAGGTTTTTCTGAGGAATGGCGTGCTCTAATTAATAACTTTGTTTTTGGTGGGAGTGTTGCCATTAAGGTCAATGATGACATCGGTAAATACTTTCAAACCAGGAAAGGGTTGAGGCAAGGTGATCCACTATCACCAATGTTATTTAACATTGTGGCGGATATGCTTGCAATTATTATAGAGCGCGCTAAAATTGATGGTCAAATTGAAGGTGTAGTCCCCCACTTGGTTGATGGCGGCTTATCCATCCTTCAGTACGCCGATGACACAATTCTTTTTATGGATCATGACTTGGAAAAGGCAAGAAATCTGAAATTAATTCTTTCAGCATTCGAGCAGTTGTCCGGTCTTAAGATTAATTTCCATAAGAGTGAATTGTTTTGTTTCGGTGAAGCCATCGATGAGGCCAACTCATATGCTGAATTATTTGGCTGTGGGATTGGTTCTTTCCCAATTAGCTATCTGGGTATTCCGATACACTATCGGAGACTCACTTTGGCTGAATGGAAAATTGTTGAAGAAAGACTTCAAAAACGTCTTACTAGTTGGAAAGGAAAATTACTCTCCCTTGGTGGAAGATTAGTTCTCATTAATTCAGTGCTCACAAACATGGTACTGTATATGATTTCTTTCTTCCAGTTACCAAAAGGAGTCTTGCATAGATTGGACTATTTCCGATCAAGATTCTTTTGGCAAGGGGATAGTGAGAAGAAAAAATACCGGTTGACTAAATGGAGTGTTGTATGCCGTCCGAAAGATCAAGGTGGACTTGGTGTTCACGACCTTGAAGTTAAGAACAGGGCTTTGCTCGGTAAATGGCTAGCCAGGTTGTTAACAGAGGATGGGGTATGGCAACAACTTTTGCGGAAAAAGTACGTTGGCTCAAAGGCGATATCCCAGGTTCTGTGGAAACCTGGAGATTCACACTTTTGGGCCGGCATCATGGCAACAAAAAAGCACTTTTTCCCATTTGGGTCATTCTCCATTAAGAATGGGGCGGAGATACGGTTCTGGGAGGATATATGGTTGGGAACAACCACTCTTCGTGAACAGTATCCGGCCTTGTACACTATTGTTCGTCACAAAGGGGATACTTTACAGAAGGTGATGTAATCTTCTCCCCCATCTATGACGTTCATGCGTGATCTTGTCGGTCCTCGACTAGCTTCCTGGAATGAACTGCTTCAGCGGTTAGGTTCTATCCAGGCTAGTTCCAGGGATGGATGAATTCCGCTGGAGTCTAACCAAAAATGGCATATTTTCGGTTAGCTCCATGTACAAAGCACTTTGCCTATCTACACAACCGGTTTTAAACAATAAATCCATCTGGAAGATGAAGATACCTCTCAAAACAAAGGTCTTTGCATGGTATCTTCGGAGAGGTGTGATTCTTACTAAAGATAACCTTGTTAAGCGCAACTGGCAAGGCTGTACGAAATGTGTGTTCTGTCACGAGGAAGAGACAATAAAACACCTTTTCTTCGACTGTCGTGTTGCTAGGTCTATATGGTCAATCATTCAGATAGGTTCTACCTTATATCCTCCCCGTAGCATTGCAAATATTTTTGGCAATTGGCTTAATGGGGTGGATTCTAGGTACAAAACGATTATCGAGTGGGAGCGATTGCGATTGCATGGTCGCTGTGGCTATGTAGGAATGACAAGGTTTTTAATGACAAAAATTCTTCTCTTATGCAGGTCATCTACCGATGTACGGCTTTGCTCCGTTCATGGTCACCACTTCAGCGTTTGGAGGATCGCGACCTCTTTATGGAGGTGTCTACACGATTGGAGAATACGGCCACGGAGTTTATTTCCCAACATGGGTGGCTGCATAGTAGGCGAATCGAAGCCAACGGCGTGTCTTAATAGTTGGCTTTTATCTTTTATTATTTTTGTATCCCTTTTTGATGGATCCTAGACTTCGGAACGGCTGTGTGCATCCTGGTTATGCAGAGGCTGGGTGTAATACTTAAAACTTTTTGAGTAATAAAGCGCCCCTTATCGAAAAAAACAGGCTGTTCGTAGTGTCTAAATTAGTTGAGAAACTTGAAACTTATGTTAATTCTGTTTAAACCGCTTGCTACATTTGGGTTTGGTGCATCCTTTGGGGTTGTGCTCAGAATATTGAACCTTGTCTGAGTTCTTATTTCACTGCTACGTAGCTTTTGTCACTTTGACAGCAAGCTATCACCCTTTATTTCCTAATTCACAGTCCATTCGTCAATTGCATAAGACTGGAGCATTACAATTGCAAATTAATGTTTATTAGAGACTTCTTTGCTTACAACTAGCCTGTACTTCTATCCCAAGAAACAATTTGCGTGGAAGTTGGTCGAAGGCAAATACTGCGATAACATCTTGTGTGTAGAAGATTTTTTTCAGGTACGTTTCTGTAGAACATAAAAGCAAGATATACTGAAGTACAATGTAAATGACAGAGGGTTGCTACGTTTCACTATAACATAAAAGTAACAGACATCATATCATGGAGTAACTTCTTGAAGCCTTCTTAATCACAATGGTACTCTTCTGTAGGTTCCTCCAAATGCCAAGCAAAAGGTCAAACAGTTTCTGAACATCGTCGTCTTCGTTGTATTTGATTTCAGTCTTAAGCACTGGAAAGATGGCGTCTCTTGACATTGTAGAAATGTCCTCCAAATTTCCTCCCACTTTGCTTTTCTTCAAACATTCTATGAGCTTAGGGAGTAAAAAGGATTCAGCCAAAATATAAGATGGTAAAGGTAGAGTATGCGCCATAGAGATGAAATAAGTAAAAAAAAAAAAGTACTCAGAAACTGTTGCAGAGTAAGCTTCTCCATACAAGGGGCATTGTTCAGAAAGTTTCCCAGTATATCACAGCTGTCACTCAGATCAAATTTGTCGAGCAGCAAGATTCTAACACTATAGAACACTGGGAAAGTACCCGATCCAATGTGTAAATTAGCCTGAACGGAGGAATCAAAACACCGGTCAGTTCAAATGATGAATATAATCATAGGATTGAAGTATGGTTTTCTAATCCTCGTATAATTAATTATAAAGATTAAAAACTCAGATGGCACTGGAAAACCACAAGCTCAAACAACTATGTTCTCATTGATAGAACTAACTAAGGCCGAGAGATCCTTGCAGGATCGTAAAAAAAGAAGTAAGAGGCATGAGAGACATATATACCAGCATTCGAAGACCAATGAGTTGTAAATCTTCCGCAAAAATTAGGCTGGAGAGAAGCTTGCATGGAAGCATCGCTGTTGAATCTTTTAAGCAAATGGTGGCTTTGTTGAGGCGTGGCATCAGGTCTACTACAACAGCTTGCCAGTTATTATGATCAGGAGCGGCAATCACCAGGTGCAAATACGTAACTACGTAAGAGATGGTGCCTTGATGGTCAACGCACTAGGATAGTCAGTTGTATAATCCTCAACTGTCAACCTCTTTAGTGTGAAAGACACAATTTCTGCATCATCATGAAACCTACACCGCGCGCTTGAGCTCCAGATCATCTAGGACCGGGCATGTAGAACGAAGCTGGTGCGTGAAGGTTCTGTTATGTCCAAAGCAATCCCGGTAAGATGCAGCCTGTTGAGGCGCGAAGAGCTGGAACCACCCAAATGCGGCAGTTTGCAACCGACGGTGGAGTGGATATCCACCACTCTGGGGCATCGCTTGACGCCACGGCGTATCCACGTGTTGACAAATTTGGTATTGCCATGGGAAACAGCAACATGAAACTGGAACCTGTCGAGTCTTGGCGCGCTGTGAAACATGAGCAGATTGTTGACGAACTCTAGCAGAGTCGATGTCATCGTCCCAAACCTCGTAGTATGCCGGCCCGATTGCGCGGAACTGGCGCTCGTCGATGTCGAGGCAAGGCATGGAGCAACAGAGCTCCTCCCACCTCCGTGACAGCACGCACGTCTGCACGGCCTCCCTGGCCGTGAGGAACGACATGATATGGTGGATGATGCCATCAGGGAGATCAGTTAGCCTGTCGGCGTTGCCGACGGGGTGTTTGCCGGAGGGCGCCATCCCCTGCCACCATCTAACAAGGATGTGCCGTTTACATTCCTTTAAATCGCACTAACCTAAATCAGCGATGTGGAATTGGGGATATGGGGAGAACCTCACCTACGTACGGGAGCGGAGATCACACGTTGTGTGCGTTGAGTCGCCATCGACAGGTGATGGCGGCGCACGCGAAACAAACCCTACTCCTGCGTTTTTTGGGGTTTTGTGTGAAAGACCAAGTCCAGCACTGCAGCAGGACGAGGGACGCTCTTCCATTTCCCCTCTGCTACCTCCGTTCCATAAAACACCTTATACGAAGTATATATATTTTTAGTCAAAAACTCAACGCGTTGTAAATTCGATCAATGTTATAGAAAAATATAAGTATGTACAATATTTAACAAACGCATTATGAAAATATATTCTATATTTTTCATTGTTATTGATTTGCTATTAAAGTTACAGGACGTTGCTGACGGTGCCACATTGTCGTCAACTTTGTTTTGCCTCTGTCATCGCCACACCGCTGTCGACAATGGTGTTGCAGCCGCCGCCGCCGCTCTAGCACCAAGATCGCGCTATGACCGACACTCCGCAGCATATGCTCAATAACAAATGTGTTGACAGACACTTTTGGTCGACTGCCTACCAAGTGTGAGATTCCTGCTATGGCATGAGACTAGGTGGACTCATCTCCGGAGGAGTGAGAAGCAGGGTCACTCGGGACGCGAGGAACACGCGGATACGAGCATTCGAAGGTGTGGAGTACTGCAAATCCAGTAAGGCCAAGTATGGAAGGAGCCCGTGTGTGTACCCAAAAGAACAAGCAAGCTCGACCTCGTCAATAAGACTGATCTGGTCTGGTCCGAACATTGAGGCTGATCAGGTCCGATCGACAACTTAGTGGAGTCCGATTCCAATACAAGGATTAGAAACCTACCTAGTTTTGAGTCCATTTGCGTCGGGCTACTGGATCAGGTTTTCCCTGTTCTTCTATTCGCGGTGACCAAAACAGACATTCTCTCTCCGTTTACGCCGAGCCGCTGAAGATGTCCTAAGATTCTTATGAAGAAGAATCCTAGTCAAAGTCGGGTGTATTTGCTGTAAGAGGCAGAGCACGTCGGTTGAGGCTGTGGCATGGGCGCAAACCTAGCTGCTTCCCTTCATGATTGAAGCAAGCCAATGCCACCACTTCCATATGCCTAATTTTATTGTCTGCCGTTAATATGACGAGCCGACTGCCGAGCATGCCAAATTGGCAAGTTGTCATCTATGGGCACACGCAATGGTTGAAAAAAAAGTAAGAGGGACAAAGATTCCACATTCACAGAACATATTTCAAAGTGGAACATCATGTTGGTTAATGGTTTCACACATTTGCTTGTTGGTTTGTGACAACTCAGAAATATTTTGTAGTAGTATAAATAACAGTAAAGACATACACGATTTTAGGACTAGTACTATGGATTTTATTAAACCAAATGGAAAACGCAAACGCAAGATCAGCTATCAAATGTGTCCTGCAATCATGCACACCATAAGAAAATCCAGAAATTAACCGACAGTAGATGCTCGTTTAGTTGGCCCACAATACATATAGGTACAATGTAAATGGCAGAGGGTGTGCTACATTTCAGTAGAACATAAAAGCAGCAAACATCACAGCATAGAGTAACTTCTTGAAGCCTTCTTAATCACAAGACCAGTCTTCTGCAGGTTTCTCCAAACGCCAAGTATAAGGTTAAACAATTTTTGAACATCGTCGTCGTCTCGGTATTTGATTTCAGTCCACTTCAGGCTTGGGCACTGGAAAGATGCCGTGTCCTGATATTCTAGAGATGTCTTCTCCATGTTTCCTCCTCCTTTGCTTTTGTTAGAACCTTCTGGAAGCTGTAGGGAGTACAAAAATATTTAGGCGTTTCTAAGATGGTAAACCTAGAGTATATAACACGATAGAGATGAAAAAATACGAAAACTACCTCACATAGTTGCAGAGTAAGCTTCTCTAAACAAGGGGCATTGTTCAGAAAGCTTCCCAGTATATCACAGTTGTCACTCAGATCACATTTGTCGAGCAGTAAGCTTCTCAAATTATGGAATACTGGGAAAGTACCCGATCCAATGTGTAAATTATCCTGAACGTGAACGGAGGAATCAAAACATTGTTGAGTTCAAATGATGAATACAAGTCTAAGGAAATGAAATTGAAGTATGGTTTTCTAATCCTCTTATTAATTACAAATATCAAAAAATCAAATGGCACCAGGAAACTACAAGCTCAAACATTATATATGTTCTCATTGATAGAACTTGGGGGCGGGGGAGTCCTTCAGACGAAAAAAATAGAGTAACAAGCATGAGAGACATACCAGCGTTCGAAGACCAGTCAGTTCTAAATCTCTGACATAAATTAGGCTGTAGAGAAGCTTGCATGGCAGTATCGCTGTGGAGTGTTTCAAGCGAATGGTGGCTTTGACGAGGAACGGCATCTCATTTACTGTAACAGCATGCCAGTTCTGACCAAAAGCAGTAATGAACAGCTGCAAGTAAGTAAGAGACGGAGCTTTGATAGTCAACGCACTGGGATTGGAAGTTGTACAATCCTCGATGGTTAAATTCTTGAGTGTGCAAGATGCAATTTCTGCATCATCGTCAAGCTTGCAGCGCTTGAGCTCCAAATCCTCCAGGACCGGGTAGTTAGAACAAGGAAGTTGCCGTGCAAAAGTTCTATCCAGAGTAATCCCTGTAAGATGCAGCCTTCTTAGGCGTGAAGAACTGGAACCAAAACGTGGTAATTTACAATCGCCAGTCGAATGGATCTCCACCACTTTGGGGCATCGCTTGATGCAACGGCATAGCCATGAGTTGATAAACTTGATCTCACGATGAGAAACGGCATGGCAAACGGCATGGAACCGGAAGCTATCCAATGTTGGTGCGCTGTGAAACATGAGCAGATTGGTGACGAAATCCTCAAACCTAGCATAGTCAATGTCATCCTCAAACTCATCCTCATAGTCGTCGTCCAAGTACTCTGATCCCAGCCTGATTGCGGAGGGGCGGAAGTCCTGCTCATCGATGCTGATGAAAGGCATGGAGCACCATAGGTCCTCCCACCGCCGTGACAGCATGCACGTCTGCACGGCCTCCCGGACCGTGAGGAACGACATGATATAGTGGATGAGACCATCAGGGAGATCACTTAACCTGTCGGTGTTGCCAGCGGGCCGTTTGCCGGAGGGGCCCATGGTCCGTGCCATCACCTCTGCATCACGAGGATATAGTATCGTAATTCCTTCAAATCGCACTAATCTGAATCTGCAATGGTGGAAATGGGGAGACAACCGAACCTCACCTACAGCAAGTGGCGGAGCGTGGCGCAACACAAAAGGATGGCCAACAGTCTGTAATGACAAAAAAATTCGCATGTAATTCTTGCCGAAAAATGTTGCCGAATGAACAGAGAATTGCTATATAGAGATGTACTGATATATAATATGTTGACATAAGACCATATTGGAGCACTGATTCAGATTCAATACTCTAAATTGTAAAGCAAAAGACGGTCTACCAAAATAAAAGCAAACCAAGCTAGACTATGGGAGTTGGATACTAATTACAGAGTTGCTCTCCTCTGCTTTCGAGCCTTAAAGTCTTCCAGTATATCTTAGTAGCTATATTCTGCAGCAATTTCTCGTTCTACTTGAGAAAATCATCTAAATTGGGGCACGTCCGTAAATGTAGCCAATTTTTTTTTTCCAAATCTCACAATCGGTATGTGCAATCCAACCATTCAACAAAGTAGGGCGATCTTCTTGTGTCAGATCAACTAAACAGTAAGGGGATTAAACAATCCATGACTTGATTTCTTGCATACCTTGCTGAATTTGATGCTACACTAGTCGACGGCGGCGGACGGCGCCATGGGCTACGGCCAGTCGACCCCAGGTCCACCGCGATCTGAAATTGGAGCTGCAGCTTGATCTGGTTTGGGGTTTGGGCTGGTTTAAACTAGCAGGCGAAGGATCGAGAGCTAGGCATCCAGGCTATGGGGATTAGAGGGAAGAATGAAAGACCTAGAAAAGGGGAAGGGGATTTTGGGGGACGGCAACTCAGCTTGAGTCGGTCCTAGTCCTGGCCGGATGGGAGGATGGGCTTGGGCCGGCGCTTTCAGAAGACTGGGCCGGCGCTCAGTCTGAGGCTCCGGAGAAGAGGGCGGAGTTCCCTGGTTGTGTGACTTGTGTCCGTTGATACGCCGTAGACGGGCGGAAGATACCCGAGGAATCAGATGCTGGCACACGCCGAGAAGGCGAGAACAAACACTAGAAAGCAGAAACCGATGGTAACTATGCGGATGAGGGTCGCGTCTTCTCCTCTAACCTAGCCGCCGCCCTCCTCCGCTCCCGCCCCTCTCCCGGGCAGCGGTGGAGAATCCGCCCGCCCGTCCCGAGCAGTTGCCCTCGGACCGCCGCCCCTCAGCTGCCGTAGTTGCCGGCCTCGGCCCCGGCCCTGGCGCCCGCCTTGGCCCCCGATTCAGCCCCGGCCCCGACGGCGATGGAGGCGCCTCTTCCGTCGAACAACGAGGGGGAGGAGAGGGCTTCCGCGACGGCGTTCCATGGGAGGTGATGAAGCGCCGGTGCAGGAAGTCGGGCGGCACGACTACTTGGCAGGGGCCTGATGCTCTCCGTCGGTAGTCATGGAGGATTCGGTGGATCGGTGGTGGCCTTCGCCCCCGATGACGGTTCGGCGGTGGTACACATGATCCGCGCCGTCGTCCTCTTCCCTGGTGATCCGGCAGGAGGGACTGGCGACGTGGGGGCTGCTGGTCTTGCTTTGTTTTGGTGGCGGTCCTCGGGTTTCTCGCAAGCGAAGATGAAGATCTGCCGGAGGTCAGTTTTCCTTGATCTAGCTGGAGAGATGAATTCTGGAAAGCTCCGCCGATGAATGGAACAATGCATCTTTGCCTGGAGTTCGCTGGATCGGGTGGTATTCGGTCGCTCGCACCAATGTTTTATTCCGACCATTTGGTTCCGGAGGGAGCGGCGCGAAGCTCTATTCTGTGTTGACATCAGGTGACTTTTTGGTCCATGGTGAAGTCAAAAGAAGGAATATCATGAATGCCGGATTAGTGAATTGGCTAAATGAGGTTTGAGTCTCCGTGATGCTTAGGGTTTTGCTTGGCGTTCTGGGCTCCGCAGCAGTGGTATGCATGTGGGGGCGGCAACACAGGTGAAGTTCAGAGTTTTACCTCTTAGGATGAAAACCCAAGGTCTGGGATTAACTGGTTATGCCTGGCAATGACCATGTTGGAGGTATTCTTTTGAGAGTGGGGACTATCTTCAGGGTGAAAACCTAAGACATTTGGTCGGGCGACGTCGACGATGGTGCACTGTTCCCTTCTTGAAGGCGTCGCTTTTGGAGAGTCTGTATTTCAGGTGTTGTCATAGTGGTGGTTGTATTGCTGTTGCTAGGTCTGAAATATTGTAGCGGGACTTTTATTTCTTAGTTTTCTTTACTCTTTTTTGGCTGTGTGCATCCGTACTGCCAGTAGGGTGGGGCGTTGTTGCAGAGGCTGAGTGTAATTGGTATCTTTTGATATTAATATATTCACTTTATCAAAAAAAAAGTAACAAAAGGAATAGGACTCAACGCTTATGGTTCAACCACATGTATATTAATTCGTGACTCACCGATGATCTGATCAATAATCAGAGAAGCGTATCGATCTTGTCTGTAGTATTCTTGAACCATAGGGTAACACACTTAAGTGTTCAGTGACGCTTGAAGATGCTTTTGGTATCATTGGAAACATCGAAGAATGGAGAAGAGATAATCGGGAAAGTTCTGCGATGACCCGATCAGATCATTGGAAATTAAATAATAGAGTATGTATTATATATATATTAATTCAACGAATTAATAATAAATATATATTTATTTAAATAAATAAGAGTACAACCCACCTTAATGGGCTCCTCCCGGAGGGGAGCTCATTAAGGGTCGGCGCCGTCCCAGGTGGATAAGGACGGGGCGGCTAGGGTTAGGGTTTTGGGCCCAGGCCACCTGACGAGGCGGTTCCTCGGTAATGCCCACCATGAGGGGTTTGGGTTTTAGAGAAAGGTGACGATGGAAGTTCCGGGAGCGAGGCGGTACACGACGTACCCAGGTTCACATCCCCGCGGTGGAGGATCGCTACGTCCTGCTAGCAATCCACTATATGAATATATGTGTACAGGGGCCGCCATAGGCGGAGTTGTTGTATCTAGACTAGTTCTAATCTGCGGGTTGCGATGTCTAGGCGTGTCGCCTCTATGATCTATGTTTCTGAATATGCGTGTCCTAAGGGGTGCCCCTGCCTGGCTTTATATATCAGCCAAGCTAGGGTTTACAAGAGACCTAGTAGGATTCGTGTTGGAGTCTTCTTTCCTTGTGGTCCAAGTTGAGGCGCGCGCAGATCCAGCTTGTCGAGTCCTTGTGCTGGTCCATCTTGATAATCTGCACCGGGTATGGCAATGTCGAGTACCCGAAGGGTTATGCCCCCATCACCACCGTCCCACCCCCTTTGGTCGGCCGCACCACCTCCCCCTCCCCTTATATAAGAATGGGGCATATGGGGGAGGGAGTGCATGATACGAGACCCTCCCCAGGCGTTTCCCCATATCTCTCTCTAGTTTTCTCTCTCACGTGGGGTTCCTTGAAGATCTGCGCACGTAGGAGTAGACTACACCTCAGTACGTCGTCGTGATGCCGGTGTGCTGAGTATAATACGTGTGCGAAATCACGGAGGTGCTGCTAGTTGTGGCGCCTATCATCGTACGAGGATTGAACATGACCCTGAGTTTGGCGACGCAGTACGACTACATCATCCACGTTCTCGACGGAACGTTTACCGCTTCCAATCTATGAGGATACATCACCGAAATCTTCCTGTTACAACATTACTTCTAGGTACATTTGGGCAACAATCGGTGTACGCTAGGTAGAAAAAATATTGTTTTCTGCTGCGAACCCCTTCAGTGACAAGTCAAAAAAGAAAATATTCGAATATCATCTATCATTGATGAGATCGAGGCATTTGTAGAAGTATGTCCACTATCTACGCAAGAAAATAAACTAAATATCAATCAAAGGCGCAGATTGCACGTCTTCTACGAGAATAGGAACTCAAATGGTATCGAAGTTAAAGGTCTAATTAGGGGGTTCAAATAAAAGATACTTCCATAGTGTTGCAAATGGCAGAAATCAAAAGAAACTGTTCATTCTCTTTACAAAAATAGGCACCATCGAGGGACAAGAGCAACTCAAATCACACATCACAATTATTATGTAAATTTGTTTATAGAACCACAAGGTTTTCGTTGAGGGAAATGTCCTTCTTACTACACCTTCTACATAGGAAGAAACTAAACAGACGGGTTTTAAAATGAAATACAACAAGACCCCGCGACTAGGTGGATTCTCGGCAAAATATTTCGTCCATGATCGTCTCTACAACATGTGAAAAATCGAGACCAATTTATGAATATATTTACACGGTTGAAAGACATGACGAGTGATAATTATATCCAAATCCAACATGGCTGACACATGATCTGCGGATTGGTTCTCCATCGCTTTTGATGATTGTTTGTATTGCAGTTTTTAAATTTCAATTTTATTTTTGTTAGACTTGTGTGGTTGTGTCATTCTAGTCATTACCGTCTGTATAACGCTTAATTTTTTTAAGTAATATAAAACACATTATATCGGGACAAGAATGTAGGGGTGGGCATTCGGTCATGACCGGAAATTCGGTTTTTGTATTTCGGTCTATTTCAAATTCGGTCAGAAAAAAATAAAAACCAAAACATACTTGTTCTTTTATTACCCGACAAATTAGGATACTCAATAATCCGGGTTCGGGTTCGGTCATGACCGAACAGTGTGGCCGATGTTGTGAACGCAAAAGTTAGACATTATTTAGTAAAAGGTTGGCAACATTTTAGATGTATTTTGAATTTTTTTCATTGCATATATTATTTTCAATTGGCACGAATAAATGTTCAAAAATCTAAACAAAAATGTAACAACGCTAGAGAAGTTTATGAACATTCAACAATATCACATGTCACGCATATCACAAAATCTAAAGACTGTGATTGTCTTACGTAAAATTCGGTCAGTTCGGTCTATTCGGTTACTTAGAACAAAATGACCGAATTGACAAAACTTAATTCGGTCTATAAAATATTCTACCCAATATTTTATATGTCATTTCGGTCTCGGTCTTTTCGGGTTCAGTCTCGGTTTTTCGGTTTCGGTCTTCGGTCATCGGTTTTTTTGCCCACCTTGACAAGAATGAACGTGATTTAGAGATCCATCTCTTTATTCAGTACAGGTAATATTTTTGTCTAAGTACTCCTATAAAAGCAAAGTGGGCGTGATTTGGACCCTGTTAATTCATTTCTCGAGGGTACCTGAAAATCTCGGCGTAAAACGAAGCGACAGCCCAAAAGAAAAGCTGGGACCCCTCGGTATCCTCGAGAGCGCGCGATGTGCATTGATTTTCCTAGCGCCGTTTGGGTCTCTTCTTCCGCATCCGAGTCAATGAACACTCTCTCCCTTCCTACTTATATGCCCTTCAACCCTGCATCCGGTCCGCTACTTGCGCCGTCTCAAGTAGTATTGCTTACCATCCATCTTGATCCGGCAGCTTCATTCCACCGGAAGGTCCCTTGTTATCTTCCCTCCATGGCTCCATGTTTGTTTCTTTTCTCGTTCCGATAGAGTTGAGCTTTCGTTGCTGAGGTGGTGACTTTTTCTTCTAGGTAGCGATTGATCATGGGCGGAGGGCGGAGACGGCGACGGCGACCGGGCGGTGTTGCCACGCCCTGCCCTTCCCATGGCGATGTTACTCTTGCCCTCGTCGGCAAAGTTGGCTCTGGCAAGAGTGCCACCGCAAACAGCATCCTCGGGGAAGAAGCGTTTGCATCGAAGCGCTCCTATCGCGGGGTCACCAGGACTTGCCAGAACAGAAGTAAGGCGTTTCAGGAGGGCTCTGCTTCTCGCACGCTGAATGTCATCGACACTCCTGGTGGGAATTCTCAGTCATAAAATACGCTGGTTTCCTTCTCCTATTTTACTTTTTATTATTTGATAATGAAGTAATGACTGATCGTGTGCACCGCCCTTCTGAAAATTTATATGCTCCGAGTAGCTAATGTTTTCTGTCAAGCTGAATGATCTGTAAAAAGGTTGCAACAGTGTGATGTTTGATTGAAAACCTGCAGTGATTTGTAAGTATCTTTTTGTGTTGTGACCATGCACAGAATACTTGGAGTTGTTGTAGAACATATGCTATGCTAGATGGATTTACTGGTTTCACTTTTACCTGAGAAAAAACAATATTGATGCTGAATTTCTATTAACAAGAAATTATCCACAAGATGCCTGAAAAAGAGCCAATGTACACTAGCTGAATAGATGGGAGTTCTTTTTTTTTTTTCCTTCTGTTATACTCTGCACTCCATTTCTGATTCTAGCTCAAGTTATGATGCTACTTTGGTATCCTTCTGTGTAAGATATGACTGACATTCACAGCAAAGATACCATAACGGTATTGAAAATATGTCATTACTATATGATTTCATATCCTTCGCAATAGGAGAGCAAGAGCTCTTTAATTGATTTTTTGGTGACTCTTTAATTGCAAGTTTGAAAAGTTACATCAGCTCATGCATTCCGCAAATACTCCTTGATAGGCTTCTTCGATATGGAATCCACTGCTGAAGATATTCGGAAGGAGATAGCTAAGTGTATGGACAAGGCAAAGGATGGAATACATGCAATACTTCTGGTTTTTTCAGCTGCGTCCCGGTTGTCTTGTGAAGATGAAAATACAATTGAGTCGATTAAACTGTTTTTTGGTGATAAAATCCTTGATCACGCAATATTAGTTTTTACACATGGAGATGAAGTAGGAGGGATGATCGGTTGGAAAGAAATGTTATCTGATAGTGCCACACCATATCTTCAGGTTAATTTCATATATTTCCGTTGTTACTGAAGTTTTTCCATTTGAATTTGATGGGATCATGTCCTGAAAAAACTGTGATATTACGAATCAGACACAATCTGATTGAGTGTTGCTTACATGATCATGCTCTTTTTCAGGAAATGTTAAAGCTATTTGAAAATAGAGTTGTTCTCTTTGACAACAAGACCAGTGATGCTGAGCTCCGCCAGTCACAGATCAACAGTTTGTTTGATGCTCTGGACTTTGTCTTATCAATTAATGATGAGATGCCATTTTCCAATGAGATGTTCATGAACATTCAGGTGCTTTTAACTTTTGGTATTATTAGCTCTGGCCTCTGGGCTTTCAGTTTCTCAGCTGTGTTTATTGTTCCATTGGTATAGGAAGCGCATCAAATGTTCAAGTCAAAAAGAGAGATATACGATGAATACCTTATGCACATCACCAAGATGGTAAGATTTTTCTGGTACATATGGTCAACTAAAGCTTTGCCTACCAAATACTTACATAATATTTCTTAGCTTGGAGCTCATGCACATTTATCCGTAGAAGAACGTATATGATTGTCATCTCCATTTATATTGAATAACGGAAGAAACGATCAGCCTCGGCCTCAGGATCAAGCGATGCATATATCCAAGGGGGAAAAAAGGCAGATAGAACTGAATATACATAATTTGATTCTTCCAACTGGCTACTGTAGACTCTAGACCCTCATGTTGCTAGAGTAAAGAATACAATCACAAATTGATGAACAAAAGATTACCCGCAGCTGGGCAAACAAATTTCATGTTGCAAAAGCGAAATTGTTTGTTACCACCTAGTTTCCTTTAGCAAAACTACCACTAAGAAGATACAAAGGTACCTTATTAAATAACCTCTAGAAGTACTTTGACTCACCTCAATATTTAAATACATTGCTCTAGGGTAAAATTGAAGCTTGTGACCTGTTGAACATGCTACTTCCACGACTCTAGGACTAGTGGAACCCTTCTCATAACCTAAACTACAATGGTATCGTTCTTTGGACTAATTTGATAGTACCCTCTTTTTTCTGAAGAAATTCATTCTCTTTGAGCCTTTGCATATAAATATTCCACACACCAATAATACATTTACTGTACAAGATGAGGCCAGCACAGCACAGGTCGAACCAACCATGATTAGGAGCAATAAAGTGGCAACAGAAACCTATGACACTACTCCCTCCTTTCCAAAATAAGATGCCTATAGTTTTCGGTCAAAGTCAAACATTTCAAAGTTTGATTAACTATATAGAAAGTGTCAGCATTTATCATCTCAAATTAATATTTTTAGAATCATCATGATATATATTTTCACATTGTGTGCATTTGGTAGTGTAGCTATTGATAGCTGTTTCTGTATAGTTGATCAAACTTTTAAAAGTTTAACCAGAAGCTATAGGCATCCTATTTTAGGAAGGGAGGGAGTACCTAATTAGTCCAACCTGTGAAGGCCAGACGGGAGGCAAGTTTCCATCTTCATCTTAAAAAACAACGCTTTTAAGAACATGACGTATGTGTGTTGACGTTGTTGCCTAATCCACTCCAGTTAATGAATGTCAGATCAAGGATTTTCACCTTAGGGTACAATGTGTATAGACTAAGTGTGTGTTTAGACTAAGTATGTGTGTTGACGTTGTTGCCTAATCCACTCCAGTTAATGAATGTCAGATCAAGGATTTTCACCTTAGGGTACAATGTGTATAGACTAAGTGTGTGTTTAGATATACTACGGAGATCCCGTCTCTCCTTTTATTTACTTTGCTGGGATATAATTAAGGATGTTAGATGTACTACCTCCAGTTCCAAACATGATTTATTTTGAGAAGTTCACTGGTTATGATCCTTCCATGTGCAACTATATGTGATATTGTAAGTATGTTCCATATGTTCTCTTGTCAATATTCTGCTTTGAAGATAAGCAAAAAAAATAACTTTGTACTGATGAACTACGATTTGGTTTATATCATTTATACTTAACTATCTAAAAATGTGTTTTATAGGTGGACGAAAAGCTCAACTGTACTATTGAGAGGCTGGAAAAAGAGCTTCAAGAAGAGCAGAAAGCAAGGCAGTACGCGGTGAATATAATGGCAGACCGGATCCGTAGTCTGCAGCAAAGCCTAGAGAAGGCCGAAAATGATAGGAAAGTTGCCATGGAACGCCTCAAGAAGGCTGAAGATGATACCACAGTTGTTCGAAAAGAAAACGAGAAACTCAAGAACGAGCGTTGCATCATTCTGTAAGACCACAAGCATTGGGAATTTTGCAGCACTGACGAATGTCCCAAGTTGACAACTTGAAACTTTTGTTCCCTGCCAGTACTTGTGATGGAACACTTTTGATCAAATCAGTTGCTACCATGCCTCAAAAAATATCTGTGATTTACGCATCTTATATGCATGCATCACTAGTAGAAAATGGGTCTTTTGTTCGGAGCTGCAAGGAGCATTAGCACCGGATTTAGCACGAACCGGTGCTAAAGGGGTCATTACCACCGGTTCGTGAGGTCTGGATGTCCCTGCGGCATTAGCACCGGTTCGTGCGGGACCTTTAGCACCGGTTTGTAACACAAACCGGTGCAAAAGGGTTCGCAGCGTCAGCCGCGAACCCTTTAGCACCGGTTCGTGTTACGAACTGGTGCAAAAGGTCTACGCTGACGAACCGGTGCAAAAGGTTTTTCTGCCCCCCACGCACCTCCACACACACCCCCCACCCCCGTGGATCGTTTTTTTTAACACTGTAAAATAGAAAAGAAAATGATAGAAAATTCAAAAAATAAAATGTTTTCAGATTCTTGTATGTTATATAACCTACTATTAGGAAAAATTAACAAATTTTAATTTTCACTTTTTTTGCAAAAAAGTTTTGAAAAATGGTAAACCCGCATTAACTTTTGCATACGACGTCGGAAAAAGCGTATAATATATCAAAAATAATCGTGGGAAAAAGTTACATTCGAATTCACCGGGGTTTACCCGGTTAGCCAATTTTTAGATTCCCAAAATTCCAAATGAAAATATGAAAGCAGAAAGATTTTAGTTTTTTTTCCAGAAATTTAGGATTTCATATTTTTTTTAAAAAAATTAAAATTAATAATTGCATCCTGCATAAAGATTACTATTACTTTTAGCAAATTATAAGATTTTCAAATTTTTAAGTTATAGGTTTGGCAAAAAAATTTAAAAATAATTAAAAATAATACAAATTATGAAGTTAATGTTTATTTATTTATTCAAGATTATTATTACAATATTACTTTTTTTATTAAAAGAATTATTTGAAATTCGAACAATAAAGAAATATGACATCGACCGATATGTTAATAGGATTGATATGATACTAGTATCACATACATGCGTGCGAAGCATTTGGATGCGGGACGGAAATGAACTTGGAAATTAAGCGTGCTAGTGCTAGAGTAGTTGGAGGATGGGTGACCGAACGGAAGTTTCAACACGACTAAGTAATTGGACTAGTGATAAGGGTAGTTAGAGACTAAACTTGTGAAATAACTAAAATATTATAAAAAAAAGAAGAAAAAAAAGGAGTGGAAAATAATTCGAAAAAAATTTACGATGGCGGGGTTCTACCGCGGCAGCGTTTTGGGCCGTTTTCCTGCCGCGGCAGACCCTTTAGCACCGGTACGTAATACGAACCGGTGCAAAAGGTCCTCCCGCTAGCACCGGTTCGCAACTGAACCGGTGCTAGGGGGGGGGGGGCTTTTGCACCGGATCCTTTGCACCGGTTGGGCATCCGGTGCATATAGCCCTTATCAACCGGTGCAAAAGGGCCATTTTCTACTAGTGCATTCTGTTGTCTGAAATATTTGGTTGGACTCTTGTTTTAGAATATAAGAGTAGTAGTGGCCGTAAAAGTGGGAAAACTGAAAAATAACCGTCGGTTTACGGGTTCAGTTCGGAAATGGGTGTATATCAATAATTGAAAACACGTCCGGCCCGAAAAAAAACTTTACAGGCCGCGCCAGAAAACCCAACTCGGCTTGTAGTTGTGGGTGTTCAATCGCCGAACGGAACGAGAATCCATATCTAGGGCGCGCGGAAGTTTCATCCCGTCCCAACTGCTCACCCTCTTCCCACTTCCACGCGCCGCCACTCCTCTGCCGCCGCCGTTGCTCGATTCGGCCGAATCCGACGAAGCGGAGCTCCCGTGTGTTGCCCCGCATCACGCTCGCGTCCCCTCCAGGGGCCGCCCTCTAACGCGCTGGTAGAATCAAAGATGAACTCGACCGCGGAGTTCACTGATGTTGATCTCTTGGGTTCGTCCACCTCGGACGATTCCGACCTGGAGGAGCTGCTCCAGGATGACGACACTGAGACCACCATCCTCCTCCTCACCTTCAAGGAGCTGGAGGACCGCGCGAAGCTGCTGGGTAGGCGGCACGGCTCGGTGATGGGCCGCAACCATATCCACCGGAATCACCTCCACAGGCACTACAAATTATGGATGACTACTTCACCGAGGTACCTACCTATCCGCCGCATCTATTCCGTAGAAGGTATCGCATGCACCGTAGTTTGTTTTTCAAAATCGTGAAGGCTTGCGAAGCGAACTCAAATTGCTTCAAGAAACGTAGAAATGCTGCCGCCGTGATGGGTTTTAGCCCCTATCAAAAAATCTCCGCTGCCATTAGGGTGATTGCGTATGGCATCCCTACGGATTACATCGACGTGTATCTTCGAATTGGTGAAGATACATCCGCTGAGTTCGTGCGTAGCTTTGCTCGGATGATTATCAAGTTATTTGGCCCAACCTATCTTCGAGCTCCCACTGAAGATGGCATTGAATGTACCATGGGAAAAGGATGATGCTACAATTGTACTTGAGACCGTCACTAGTAGGAAAAACCTCATCAGTGGCGCACGAAAAAATGATTCTGTGGTGCATGGGCGGTGCGCCACAGAAACCTCGCCACAAAAATAAGGTTTCTGTGGCGCACCAGACCATGCGCCACAAAGTTAAGGTTTTTGTGGCGCACTGGCAGTGGTGCGCCACAAAAATTAGGTTTTCTGTGGCGCACGTGAAGCTGCTGCGCCACAGAATTAGGTGCGCCACTGAATTCTGTTCTGGTGCGCCACAGAACAATGTACAGGTATACTTGATTTTGTGCTTCCTGGTGTATTATACAGGTTTTATACAGGTTTTGTACACAGTATACAGGTTATATACAGATACAATATAGACAGATATAATATGGACACATATAATCATCACATCATCATCATATTACTTAGAGCCCGATCGGGTTATACATATAGCTCCATACTACTCATAATCCATGCATATTAGTTAAGTTCATCATCTCTAGATACAAATGAAGTGACACCGGCCGCCGTCTACACTACGATGAAATAGAGTACCACCGCGAAGATGGTGAGCTAGAGCGAGAGCACAAGGAAGATCTTCATCTTCATATTGCTCTTGTTCGACTGGTAGTTCCTCCACTTGGCAACCGCCTCGTGTCTAGTCGGGTACCCTTTGTAGCAGTTGCCGCTGAACTTGTGCACCTGTTTCTTGCAGTCCTCCCACTCCTCGTACACTCCTGGAACCCGCCCCTCGAACACGACGTAGTATGTCATCTCTATGGACACAAGGCATATTAGTATATAACAATGGAAAGAGTTAGAGGGTTCACATGCATACATATTCACAAGAATTAAAGCAAAGAAATAATAATAAACCTAAAAGACATATAGCATCGGTATCACATAAGTAATCAAGTTCAACGACAACGACTACAATAGTAATTGAAGTCCAACAACAACGACCACCGTTTCGAGCAAATTAAGCAAGTTTAGTTTACAACACAGTACAAATTGTCCATCGATTCAAAGTAATGCTAAGCACACCGGTCTCGGTCAACGAGACTTCTTCTTGAGCGGCTCCGGGAATGGCTTGTACAAGCCCTTCGTCGTCCACGTCCTTCCATCACCCTGCCTATGTAGGCGTTCTTTGATATCCCTCTTACACAACCCTCTGAGTTGGTGTAAGAGCCCCGATGCGTTGGATACATCGTGTACCATAATTTCCGAGAGCTTTACTTGGAGGCGATGGAAGTCTTCTCTAAGATCATCATCGTTGATCTCCCCCGACATTTTAATGGGGTCTCGCTTGCTAGGTGGCAGAGACATCATCTTTGCATCCTCGACAAACCTTTAAGGTGATGGAGGACATAGAAGGCCTCCTTAATGCTGCCAGCTGGCTGCTTGATGCAAGGGAAGTCGATCACGTGCTTGAACCCGAGCTTTTTAGTGTCCGGCCTGACAAATTCCCCTTTCTTGTCGAAGGTGCCTCCATTTTTGGAGTATCCAAGGATAGCCTCATCAAGAACGCCCCTTATTCTCCTGTAGTCTTTCTTCGTCGTCGTATTCGACGAGTCGAAATACTGGGCTAGTGACCACTTCGGGCAATGGATGATGAGTGTGCAGTATTTGTCCCTGCTCAACACATGCAATTGAAATGGAATGTTGGAAAAGGATCGGCAATGGAAGAAATATATAAGAAAGCATAAGTTACGACGGCCGTGAGCAGATGTGTACTTACTCGGGAAAGACAGGCAGAAGAATGGTGTTCTTCTCTTTGTTCATGAGCATGAAGCTCTCGAGGTACCACACCGCCTTGGTCTGTGTGCTTGAGCCGTCCTAGAGCTGGCTATCGCGCATGTAGTAGGGATCCGCTACCGCGATGTGGCGGGGGTCTCTCTCTGTTGATCTTCATCTAAAGATTGATCGCGTATAGGCGGACCAAGTTATAGTCGAGCCGTTTCCAGTGAAACAGATTGAAGACGTCCTCGAACGCTATGAAGAAGATATCCGCGGGGTATTCATGGACGAAGTTCGGGTCTTGTGGCACCTTGACCGAGAACACCGGGTAATTTGGATCCTTCTCTTTAAGAAGGGTGCCCTCTAGATAAAGAATAGTGTGCTACAAAGGGAGCATTAGTCCACTTGCGAGGTGTTCCATGTCCTTAGATAGTATCGGTTTACCAGCTTCATGACACCGGGGCAAGCCATCCGGTGTCGGTGGTACCATGTCATCGGCCCGGATCCTCTTAGGAGCAGGCTGGCTCGAAGATGCGCCCTTCTTGGCTCCTCTCTTCCTTGCCTTCTTCACCTGACCTACTAGGGGTGCTGGTGGTGCTGATGGTGGTGCTTCTTCGGGTGCTGCTGGGGTCGGTGCTGGTGGTGCTTCTGGGGTTGCTTGGGTTGCTGCTGGGGTTGATTTGGGTGGCTCCCCGATGATCGTCTTACCCAGCGTGTTAGGGCTGAAAACGGTAGCAGGCTTGACTTGAGTTGGATTGCTAGCCTCCGGAGGAGTGTCTTGAGAAAAACCCGTGAAGACCAGGCGCTTCTTCGTGAATGTAGTGGGACGACCAAGTTGATCGCCGTGAGTGCGGAAGGCTTGTTCATCCATAGGAGGCATGTACATATCTTGGCTGCAGGCGCCAGTGTTGACGTAGGCATTGATGTCATCATCATCATCTACATCGTTGCCATCAAGTGGCGCCATGTCCTGGACCTTAGGTGGTGGCGGTTGCGATGCCGCCGCTTGGCGTACCTTGCGTCTGCCCGTCGACGGTCGTTGCGGTAGCGCTCCCAACAGCTGTTTGTGGCGTGTGGTGGTGGCCGCGATCGCCGGTTCCTTCCGGGTGGTGGCGGCGACCGCTGGTTCCTTCAGGGTAGTGGGGGCGGCGACCGCTGGTTCCTTAAGGGTGTCGTCGGCGCTGGCGATCTTGGGCCAGATGATAGTGGAGGTGGCGCCGGTGGAGTTCGGAGCACTCGGAAGACCCCCCCAAGACGAATCTGGTTCTTCGGCCATGTCATAAGCCATGAGGTGCAATCCCCAAGGGCCATAACGTCTCCCTCATCTATGCCCGGAGGTTGAAAGGGGGGATGGCGTAGCGGTACTCCGGCACTACCAGTACCAACTTGAACTTCACCACGTCTTCCGCCAATCTAGCGCCGTGCATAACGCGGGAAGCCATGAGAAGGCCGCTAGCAACTTCCATCAACTTGCCGCTGGGCTCCACCTTATGCAGGAGTATGCAAGGTTCGTCCTGAGTTAGGGGCGCCATGTTGGGCATCGTGAGATGGCAGTCACGAAAGGCATATATAGTTAACGAAGATGACGCGAAGGAGTAACTAATGAGTTCACCTTCTGGATGGCGTCGATCTCGGCTACTGTCGATACAAGGGCGGCGGTTGGGGGTGTCGATGCGACCAGTTGGAGCTGCGGCGGTGGTTGGAGCTGCGGCGTCTGGTGGAGCGGCGGCGTCGGGTGGAGCGGCAGCGGCGGCGACACGTGGAAGCTTGAGTTGCTGCCGCTGATGCTGGGCACATTTATCGGCCCCACTTGACCTCCCGCATTCCAAGCAGCTAACCCCTCCATCAACCCAGGGGGGATGATCTGCCGGATCTTCTCGTCCAATAACTTGTTCATCATCTCCGTGTTCTCCACAGGCTTTTCGGCCACCAGCTTCTCTAGTGACTCCACCTTCTTCTTCAGCTCATGAACCTCGGATTTATCCTTAGCCGACGACCTCCTCTCCAGCTTTCTCGTCTTGGCATCCGATCCGTAGTACTCGGATAGCTTCATACTTGTGCCAAAGCCGGACACACGGCCACCCGACGTCGGTGGCTTGTCCAGGTCCCTCTCCTTGTATTTGTTCGTCGCCCTGTTGAAAGGCATGTCCCACGGTTCCGTCGACCCCTGGGACGACGGGCCAGCCACAAAACTAGCCTTCAACTCATCATCCTTCAGACAAAGGAACTTAAGGTTAGCCCATTTGGCTTCATTGCCTAATAAGATGAGCGAAATAATATAGACTATCCTTACCAGCAACTGCTCGAAATCCCTCACGTCTTGGTAATCCGTAATAAATTCCTCCGTCTTCCAGTCTAAGTAGTAGCGGGACCGGACAAAATTCCTAGCCTGTACATCCTCGATTTTGTGACAGGGGTTTTCTTTCCCCAGACGTACCATCTCGGCATCCTCCTTTTCCCAAGTGGGTTGTTTTCCTCGGTAACCGCCGCTTCCGCAATGGTGGGTACCTAAGTTCAATTCCCGCATTTTCTTCCCCCAGGCGGTCCATTTTTTAACACTGTCACTCTCTAAGTGAGACTTGAATGCATTAAAGTCTTCTAAGGAGAGCGACGGGTCTTTGCTACTTATCCTCTCCCAGCTTTCACCGGCCTCGATCTTTCTCTTCAGCCGGTTCTTCCAGCTGCTCAAGGCGGTGCTCATCTTCGTGAGAGCTAAAGAGTCCACCTTCTTATTGAACGGCTCCGGGAACGTGTATCGTTGGTGAAGCTTCTGGAGGAGGGATTGGGCGATAGCCGCGTTCTCCTCGCTTCTGATGTCCTTAGTTAGGATCGACATGGTTTAACGGACGATGCACCCTAGTTGCATGCCGTATCCTTTGGCAACCCACGAAGGCTCCATCGGTAGGCCACTTTCGGAGACTACCGTGACAGCATCGGTGACGTTGGCGAGCACTTGCGGCCTCCGATCCCTCCTTGGCCTCCTCGCCGTCCTCTTCTTCTTACCCTCCTGAGGGTTGCCACCGCTATCACCTTCCGTGCGGTTGGCCGCGTTCTCTTCACCGGTCTCGGCGGCGTCGTCCCAGGTATCATCCTCGTCGCCGGTGTCGGCGGCGGCCCCCCGGCCCTCTCCCTCGAAGGCGGCGTCCCGGCCCTCGTCGGTGTCGTCGGCGGCCCCCCGGCCCTCTCCCTCGGAGGCGGCGTCCCGACCCTCTTCCTCATCGCCGCTCGACTCGGCGGCGGGCTTCCAGGGCCGCTCGTAGCCAACCCAGAAGTCCTTGTTGGCCTCTCTCGCTTCTTCATTCTGGCTCCTAGGCTTAGAAGTGTTGCCTGACATGTGTATTTGCACTTCATTAAAAAGAGGCAAAAAGTTAGTACAAAAGTCAACCAAAAATTTCGGCATGACCTTTGCTAGTTTTTCAACGTACGAGTGCTCATTTCTCAACCGAAATGGAAGTTAATCAACGCTTCGGGAGAAATGGGCAACTCAATGAAATCCCTGCAAAAATATCCACCATATACACCATATATCCAACATATCCACCATACAAAGTTGCCCATCTACAATACATCAAACAAAAGCCAACCTAAACCTGGAGCATCTATTTCAGCTTATTTTTTGGCAGAGAACATTACAATCTGGAGCACTATAACTTGGAGCACTACAAAAATCCTGGAGCACTACAACCTAGAGCACTACAACCTGGAGCACTATACAACCTGGAGCACTACACAACCTGGAGCACTAAAAAAACCAGAGTACATTAAAAACATTTTGAAAGCTAGCTCTTCAAACCAGAGAACCTTATTCATTTCCATTAATAGAGAACATTAAAAACCAGAGAATTCTCTGCCACAAATAAATGCAATATCTGCTTCTATCAAATGGAGCTTCATATTTTCTATCTAGCATATTCACTTCATATATACTGTATAAACAAGCATAAATGAATTCAAACAAGCATATACAAGATAATGAGCATGAGCATGAGCATGATCATTTCATAAATGAATTCAAACAAGCATATACAAGATAATGAGCATGAGCATGATCATTTCATAAATGAATTCAAACAAGCATATACAAGATAATGAGCATGAGCATGAGCATGATCATTTTATAAATGAATTCAAACAAGCATATACAAGATAATGAGCATGAGCATGATCATTTCATAAATGAATTCAAACAAGCATATACAAGATAATGAGCATGAGCATGAGCATGATCATTTCATAAATGAATTCAAACAGTAGCATTTCATGTACTAGTAGCATTCTTATCATGAAACCAATAGCTAATCAAATTTTAGTACATAATGACTTAAATTTAAAAAGCAGTATATGCTTCTTCATAACCAGTAGCTATGCAACTTGGTTATAGAGCATAAACAAGCATACAAGCTTATAGAGCAAGCCAACTAGTAGCTACTGCCAACATGTGACCATGAACATCATTTATTTCCTAGCATCTGCATAGAAGCATTACATAAACCCTTTAATTCATCATTGCATGGAAGCATTACATCAACCCTTACATTGCATAATTATTCAGACAAACTAGGACACACTAAAACTACAACAAACTACAACAAACTACAACAAACTAGGATACCAAATCTTTGATTTTTTTCATGCCCTTCCTCAGCCAGCACAAGATAACTCCAGCTTTAACCTTTTCTTCAAGATTTGGTTCTACATAGTAGGGCAGCACCTCTGTGGGTCCTCCTTCCATCAACTGATGCTTATCCTTTTTGATTTTGGGAATGGGCTTAGGTCTGGATTTTGGAACTGGGAGAACTTCTGTAGTGTATGAGAACATACCTAGCTGGTTCAAGCCAGCTGCTGCTTCTTCTTCCCTCTCCCTGGCAGCAGCTTCTTCCCTCTCTTGCACACTTCTCCTACGATACACTTTCAACTCCTTGTCTGCCCTACCCATAGAAAAACTCTTGGAAAGATAGGCATCGCTAGAGCGAGAGGCAACACTGGAGCCAGTGCTCCTCCTCGTTGCACTCCAGGATAGGTTGTCCATGTTTGGTGTGATTTTCTGGTTCACTAAACTAGGCATTTATATAGGATGGAGGGCACAGGGTATGAGAACACAAGCTAAACAGTTGTGTCACATAGGACAATGTCATCAGTTTATTTTTTGAATTGTCCAAAATGGGTCAGAGACAAGCCATTGGGAATATTTCCCAAAATGGGTAAGGATCAGAGACAATGTACTGATGGTTCTTGCTAGGCAGAGGCATTTTTGGTTCAGGAATATTCTACAGATTCTGTCATATTGATAGGCAGAGGAATATTCTTGCTAGGTAGAGCATGATCATTTCATTTTATTAACCCAAGCATTTTTATTTTCCAAACCTAAATTTGCTACTGCCAACAAATCCTAGCATTAATTCATAACAAAATAGGCAGTAGCATTTCATTTTATTAAAAAACCTACTGCATTGTATTGAAAAACCTACTGCATTGTTCATTTTATTGAACCATGTACATCAACAGAGTAGTAGCAGCTTCATTTTAATTTTAATTTAAACAAACTTCATTCTTTTTCAGAGAGAACTTCAAGAACTTTATTAGCTCGAGAGCATTTTTATTTTCTAAACCTAAATTTGCTACTGCCAACAAATCCTAGCATTAATTCATAACCAACTAGGCAGTAACATTTCATTTTATTAAAAAACCTACTGCATTGTTCATTTTATTGAACCATGTACATCAACAGAGTAGTAGCAGCTTCATTTTAATTTTCATTTAAACAAACTTCATTCTTTTTCAGAGAGAACTTCAAGAACTTTATTAGCTCTACTGCAAGCAATGAATTAAAAACCTAAATCACATTCAAAACATTCAAAACCTAGCAGTAGCAAAATTGTATCTACATTCACTAACTATATTCAAAACCTAAATCAACCAATTCACTAACTACATTCACTAACCAATATGTACAAATTTTGGCCTTCTTTTTACTGTATTCAGATTATGGTGCAACAATTGTGAAGTGGGGCAGGAGGAATTTGATAACCCTGCATTCCACACACGCCAGAGCTAGCAATAAACCTGTACTCACTGAATTTGCAGGGACATTGTGAATTTGCAGGAATTTGACACAGGGCAGTGGGGAGGGGGACAAGTGAGTGGGGATGGGGGAGAGGGGTCTCACCGAATGGCGGCGGCGCAAGGTTGCGGGGGTGGTGGCGTTGTCCTCCTCCTCTGCGGTGGTGGCTCGGGCTCGCGCGTCCCCTCCTCCTCGATCTGCGGTGGTGGCTCGGGCTCGCGCGTCCCCTCCTCCTCGATCTGCAGCGGTGGCTCGGGCTCGGGCTCGGGCGTGTCCTGCTCGGCGGCGGCGTGGCGGTCCTCCTCCTCCTCCGCGGCAGCGGCGCTAGGTGGCGGCGCTAGGCGGTGGCGGTGGTTGCGAGAGCACAGTGGGCGTGTGCTAGGGTTGGCTCGTCGGGGAAGAGAACTGCTTGTGAGTGGGGGGAAGAAAGAAACGAGTCGATTATTTACCAAGTGTCTAAATTCTGTGGCGCACCACCTGTAGGTGCGCCACAGAATTAAGCATTCTGTGGCGCATCAGATCTAACATGTGCCACGTAATTCCTTAATTCTGTGGTGCACCGCCATGTAGATGCGCCACAGAATTTAGACACTTAGCAAAACAAAACGAGTTACTGTTGTATCCTTATAGATACTTAGCACTAGCCTAGTGGTTAAGGCCAATGTTAGCCCATTAGTAGCTAGGTTCGAACCCTGGCTCCCACACAATTTTTCTTCCTTTTTTTCAGATTTTAGTTACATTTCAATAAATAACACAACATTATTTAGTAATTAGTAGAGAATTATAAATTACTTGTCTCATACAAACATGTTCTTGTTTCCCTCACACACACATGCATGTACTTGTCTAACACACACACTCACACACATGTGATAGACAAAAAAAAGATCTTCTTCGTCCCGGCTCCGAGCTCTAGCGTCTCTTTGCAATCTTCTTGCCCTTTCGGTTGTTGGCGGTTGAATACTTTATGCCGGCCACCTTGAGATTTCTTCGTGTGAACGGACAACCTTTAGAGGGTAGGGAGGTCTTCCTTCTTACTTTACAAGTAGTAGGCATGTCGAAGTGCTTGTCGAATTCCTCCTCGATCTTCGGGTCACCGTTCTTGTCCAAGTCTTCCTTGTTGGCGTCTCCTTGCATTCCTACGATGCTCCTCTTACCCCTCCTCACGACAACACGGCTAGGCCTTGACGGATCGGTGATGAAGAAGCATTGGTCAACTTGGCTACCAAGTACCCATGGCTCATTTTTCGCGGATGCGTTCTTCGATTTTGCATCGGGTATAACCATGGTGGTGAAATATCGGCCTTCTTTTTTGACCTTCTTGGCCCATCTCACACGAAACATTGGCACCGTCTCTCCACAGTAATTGAGCTCCCATATCTCCTCGATCCTTCCAAAAAATCTTTCCTTGACATTAGTCTCGTCATCGCCGTATGACAACATAGTTACTCCTGAGTTTTGATTTTCACTATTTCGGTCCTTTTCCTCGGTGTAGAATCTGTAACCGTTGATGTCGTACCCCTGATAGGTCCTTACGTTATGCCCGAGGCCCTGTGATAAGGTGTATATGAGTTTTTCATCTTCGGTAGAAGGTCTTTTTCTCTGTGCTTCAACCAGTTGAGTTTGCTTGAACCAACGCGTGAAGCTGGAGTTGTGCTCTTTGGTTACGTCTCCCATCTTCCTCGGCCGGCCCATATCGATGAAATTCTGCTCGATCATGCTTTTGTGCTCTTGCACGATAGGTTCGATCAGTTTTAAGTGTTGTAGCGCGACCCGGTGAGCCCTGTCACCGTCGTCGCGTCGATTGGCAATGCCGACATGGACTGAGCGGTAGCCCTCGCGGTGACCGACTCCAGCGAGCCTGCCGAGGTGCGTCCTGGGGGGTAGACCAACATGATCCTCGTCGTCCTCGGTGCTTAGATAATTCTGGCAGAAGGAGATGCACTCGTAGGTTAGAAACCCTTGGCCATGCTTGCGTCTGGATGGGCCCTATTGCGAACATATCCTTTCATGACACCGTTCTGCCTTTCGAAAGGCATCATGTTGTGGAGGAACGTCGGGCCGAGCTGCCTGATGTCATCAACGACATGGAGAAGGAGATGGACGCATATATCACAGAATGCGGGCGGGAAGTAAATCTCGAGCTCACATAGTATCACCACGATCTCATCCTGTAGCATCTTGAGCTGCCTCACGCCGATCGACTTCCTGGTGATAACGTCAAAAAAGTTGCAAAGGCCAAACAGCGTATCACGGACGTGCTCGTCCATTATCCCTCGGATCGCAACGGGAAGTATCTGCGTCATGAGCACGTGCTAATCGTGAGACTTCATCCCAGTGAACCTCTTCTTCGCTACGTCCAGATATCTGCTTATATTCCCCGAGTAACCGTGAGGAACTTTCACTCCTAGGAGGCACCTGAAAAACTGCTCGAGCTCCTCCGGACTCGTTGTGAAGCAGGCAGCGGGAAGCAGCACCGCGCTCTTCTTAGACCTTTTGCGGAGACGTTGAGTCCCTTCCGTCTGATCATCATCATCATCATCGTCGTCAGTATCAGGGGCTTAAAGATCTTTCCTGATGCCAAAATGTTTCAGATCGTATCTTGCTTTCGGTCCATCCTTGGACTTTTCTGAGTTGCAAAGAGTGCCAAGCAGACTCTCGGTAACATTCTTCGTAATGTGCATGACATCGAGGCTGTGGGGCGTGTGGAGGACCTTCCAGTACTCCAAGTCGTGGAAAACAGACCTCGCTTTCCATACACCGAGCAGCGGCTCTGGCTTTGGTCGCTTCTTTCCCGGCGTTGGGCACTCCTTCCAATTTTTCAGAAGATCATCGATTTCTGCGCCGCTCCTCGGGCGCGGGGGTCCATCGGGCTCATCTTTACCATTGAACAAATCACCGCGTTTTCTCCACGGGTGATCCAAGCGAAGCCACCTTCGAGCTCCTGGGTACACGGTTTTCGAGGACCCGGGATCCCTTGGTAGCTGTAGATGCGGGGTCTCGTCCATGCACTTCACACAGCCATTGAATCCGTGGCCGACCTGGGCAGATACATATGCGTAACCAGGATAGTCCGTGACCGTCGTGATCAACGCGGCTCTCATATCAAAATAAGTTCTAGTGTAGGCATTCCACGTACGGGGTGGCGTCTTCCACAACGTGTCTAACTCCTCTTTCAGCAGCCCGAGATACAAATGCATGTCGACACCTGGTTGTTTCGGCCCCTGAATGAGAATACTCAGGTGTATGTACCTTTGCTTGGTGCACAGTCACGGGGGTAGGTTGTAAGGCCATACAAACACAGGCCAAGTGCTATGCGTGCTACTCTGGTTGACGAACGGATTGAGTCCATCGGTGCTCATACCCAGCCTGATGTTCCTTGCGTCGCCCCCAAACCTAGGGAAGGTGGTCTAATGCTTCCCACTGTCCAGCGTCTGAAGGGTGTGTCAGCATATAGCCCATCTCCGGATCTTCTTCGGGCTTCTGCCTTTCCGCGTGCCATTGCATGCGCTTTGCTTCCTTAGGGTCCACGAAATACCGCTGCAGACGGGGAGTGATAGGAAAGTACCATACCACTTTTCGAGGTACCTTCTTTTTCCCAACCTTGTACCGTCCGAGGCCGCACACCGGACATGTGGTTCTGTCCTTGTACTTGCACCTATAAATCACACAATCATTAATGCAGGCGTGATATTTTTCGTGCGGTAGGTCAAGGGGGCACACGACTTTCTTGGCCTCCTCGATACTACTTGGCAATGTGTTCCCCTCCGGGAGACGATCGTGCCAAAATTTCAAGTTCTTGCTGAAGCTGGAATCGGTCCACTTGTTCTGCGTCTTCATCTGCAGGTAATCAATTAAGCGTTACATGCCAGCGCGTATCCTGCGGACGGCACCCAGGAAAGATTGGAGTCATCTCGTCTTTCTCCATTTGCCACAGCTTGGCTCTCTCTCTAGCTGCAACTCTATCGTTGCTCGTCTCCTGGAGGAGCAGATCTTGAACATGAGAGTCCCGCAAGGCCGAAATTAGCGGGGTCGCGCCGGAATCTTCTTCTTCATCATGATGATCTTCTCCGCCGGCATCTTCTTCTTCATGATGATCTTCTCCGCCGACTTCTTCTTCATGATGATAGTCCCCGTCGACATGATGATAGTCTTCTTCATGATGATAGTCATATCGCTCGACATGGTCTTCAGGCGCACCATTTGATGGGGCCAGCCGCGCCTGCTTGTCTTGCATGAAACCGCGCCTCAGCAGGTGCTCCTCCAGTTGTCCGGAATCAGGGTTGATCCAGCGCTCGAGTTTGCATGATCGACACAGACATCTTATCTGGCGCCTATTGTTCCGAATCATGTCCTCCTTCGCGTCTATCTTGTATCTAGAGATTCGAGCGGAACTCATCGAGAGGACCATGCTTGCCTGCAAATGGTATACATAGAACATGAAATTAGAACCGCAACACATGCACACACATGCATGGGCCGTACCTCTCCTCAAGGTATTACATGGAGCGGAAAAATTCGGCATGACCTCTCCTCAAGGTAGGACATATGGGTAGTGCAAAAATTTGCCGAAACGGAAATGAATCAACATTTCGGCAAACATCCGTGCACCACACCGGCACACACACACAAGCGCTTCACCTGCAACAAGCATCCATACACACAACGACCACACAAGATCTACAAGCATATGCATGTCTCCTCCAAGCATATGTATGTCTCCTTCAACTACTCACCTTGTAGATTCGATACCGAGACGAGACAGCGATCGATGAGTTCGAGATGAGGAGAGAGTATGGAGAGCCTTCTCCTCAACTCCAATTATGTATCAACCAAAGTAAATGCAATAAATACCCAAGCAAGTGAAAAGTATAGCCAAAATGGTATGAGAGAGAAGGGGGGGCGAGCTAGATGGAGGAAGAAGAATGACTTGGGTAGTGTGGTAGGTGGGAGGTTGGCTCTACTTTTGTGTATCTGGTTCGCTAATTCTGTGGCGCACCGAGCACAGTGCGCCACAGAATAACTTATTTCTGTGGCGCACTAGCCACAGTGCGCCACAGAATACAATATTTCTATGGCGCACCATGGAGCTGCGCCACAGAATAACTTATTTCTGTGGCGCACCGTGATCAGTGCGCCATAGAAAAAGTAAAACCAATGATTGGGGGTGACGGGGTGTGGGGCCCACAAAGTTTTTGTGGCGCATGGTTACATGGTGCGCCACAAAATTAAGCTATTTCTGTGGCGCACCATGACTGGTGCGCCACAAAAAATCTTTTTGTGGCGCATTTTTGGTGGTGCGCCACAGAACTAAGCTCCGCCTATAAGCGTTTTCCTACTAGTGCGTGGCATCAAAAGATTTGTGGATTTGGCATTGTTTTTTGGGTTTGCCGGGAACTCAATGACATCAAACCGTGTTACATAGATCACCTTTGTTTGCAAAACTAGCAAACGGAGAAGAACCCACTTGAAATTACAAAGTTATGAATAATTGTAACATCCCAAAATTTCAAATCAATGAAGAAAACCAATTCCCTTATTCCAAAATTTGGAGCCAACAAAAACTTGAATTGAACTTAAGTGTGGTGCATAGTGTTAATGCATGTATGTGTGTGGTTGCCATGATGTTGGTTTGAAGTGATTAACAATGTTGCTAAACCCTAAACCATGTCTATTTGGATCAAAGAGAAATAAAGCAAAAAGAAAAGAAAATAAGAATAGCATCATATATGAGCCTATGGCCACATTTGCAAATCTTAACCTAGGCCATATTTACTTTGTTTAAAAGGTTTGAAAACATTAATAAACTCAAAATAATAACATTTGACTCAAAGAAAAGCAAACCAAATCAAAAGAAAAACAAAAACCAAGTCACATATGATAATGGTCACTTGTGACAATTATATCAGGGTACCTACTTTGAGCCCTTGTGGTTAACAATTTCTAAACTGAACCTTCTCATCTCTTTGCTCCTCATCCAAGAACATATCAAGGTGATCACATTAGTATTGACCAACCTTGCAAATTCATTTTCAAGTTCTTATATTAAGCAATCAAAGTAGCAACATTGAAACAGATTATAGATCATCCCAAATTTGAATTTCATCAAATCAACTTCATTTTGCAAACCAATGTCACCAAGAGATGCCAAACATTATTTGAATCACACCCATTAAATATTTTGGCAAAATTCAAATTCAAATCTCTTGTGGCCATTCTGTCGAGCACTTGGTGGGCATGATTCATCTACGTGCATACACTCAAAAATCCAGAGGATCTTAGCCTAAACCATCACTCCCTAGGTCATCATTAGTCTTCTCTTGAACCTCATGGACAATGCCATGCATTGGCATCCACTGTACCTTGATGATCATGACCAAGAAATGCCCATGTCACTCCCATGTCAACCACCATGCCAACCCCTCTCTCCACTCCTATCTAGCTCACCTCCACATGTCCTGGAGGTTGCCTCTCTCTACTGATCACACTCGTGCCAGCCATCGACCAAGGAGAGCATTGCAACGGTCAGCACAGTACACGCCCAGGTCATCCAGTGACGCCAGAGCATGCACGGCCGTGTCCACGGGCACGCCAGAGCACGTCGTCGCCCCGTCGCTTCCGTCCTCCCCTTGACCCATGTCTCCGCCCTGAGCTTCGCCACGACGCCAGCAACCTCCCAGACACGCCCAATTGGACCGGAGAGACCTGTCGCCGTCGCCATCGTCGACGACCTCCGCCACGGTACCGCCAGACGCGTCATGCATTCCGTTGCGTCTAAAACCATTTTTTGTGTCGTGACGTGCGTAATGATCACCGTGACGTAGAGAGCAGCGCTGTGTCCTCGCCCACGCCTCTTCGCTGTTGTAGCACCATCGACACCGTCGCCATGTCCGTGACCCGCAGCACCCCTCGCTCGCTATAAAAGGAGCACTCCCCGATCCTTATTCCTCACACCAATCCACTCCTCTCCTCTCCGTGATCCTCCACGAGCAATCCCCCGTCCCAATTTAGCCCCTAGCCTCCCAATTGCTTGTCGGAGCCGTCGTAGAAGGAGCCGACGATTGGAGCCACCTCAGGAGCTGCCGCCGGTACCAGGAGCCTCGCCGTCGTCGACAATGTCGATCTACGTCAATGCCGACCATCGCCGGACCTCCGGTGAGCCTCCGACCCCCTAGGTTCACCGCCAGTAGGGTTTGACCTCGTCGTCGACGACGACGAGCCTCAGCCGTTCGATCCCGATCTAATCCTACGACCTCTGTGTAGCGTACCGTTTCGGTGTGTCAAGTGCCGCTGACAAGCGGGACCCATTGTCAGGCAGCCCGCGCGTGCGAGACGCGCAGCTGGGCTGGCCTGTTAACTCTGTCTCTGGCCCATTTCCTTTTTCCCGCCTAAGCCCATCAGTTTGAATTCGGTTTAATTCTTTTAACCTAAATTCACATACTGGTGTCCTGTTCAAAATTGAATAAAAGCAAATCTACGAAGCCAATTTGAATGATTCAAAATGTGTGTGAAAGTAGATGAAAATATCTATCCAACCCCACTGGTCTCAACCCTTGATTTATTACAGAAAAATTGTAATAAAAATAACAAGGCAGTACCTTTGCCAAATTCAAACATTTTTATAAAATCAACCCTAATGTATTTTGAGGTGATTCCACCTCTCATAATTCACATTTCAAATACTCTTTTTGAATATGTAAAAAGGTGACATAATTGTTTCATGTGATCATGGTCTAGAGTTAAATAATGGCTATATGGCTATTTCTAGCCCATTTAAATTAATTAAAAATGGTAGTTAAATATTATGAGAGGTATCCTCTCATTTAAATCACCTTTCCAAGTAATTCAATGTGAGGTGATGACATTAGTCTCCATGACCTCATATCTTATCACTTGAGAATATTAAATCTTTTCCAAAGTAATATTTAAATTATATGAGATGTAGTATCTCATTTAAATCATTTTTCCAAATGGATAAATATGAAGTGGTGACTTTGGTCAACATGATCTCATACTTTATTATTTGAGGATATTAAACCTTAGTAATGTTCAATGAGAGGAAATCACTTTTCAAAGGAAATAAATAGAAGCCCTAGTAAATATTTCAATGAGAGAAAATTATTTTTCAAAAAGAAAACAAAGCCAACCACAATATTAAAAATGATGTGATGCTAGATTATCTTGTGTGAGCCCTTTGAGTGTTAAGTCTAGTACTTAAGTATTGTTTGGTGATTGTATGCCTCGTATCCGTTTATAGACGCTAGTACCGAAGGCTACGAGGAGGAGGAGGTCTTCTACGAAGAAGAGGATGAACACTTTGATCGCTGTACCAACCAAGACAAGCTATACTCTTGCAAGCTACCCTAATGCAAGATCTAATAGAGGAAGACACCAGTGCAATATTATTTTGTGTTTAAGGATTTTCCTTACCAAGCCCAAGTTTATATCTTGCAAAGCTTTTACTTTGGTTATCAAGGCTTACTTTTATAGTTAACTTTGGTCTAAATATGGAGTACTACAAGAGCATCAAACTTAGCCTAGATAGCTACAATTTAGCTAGCACCCCTCATGATTAGTTGCTAGTGCTAAAACTAAAATTGACTACTCTAGATGGGAACTTGTGAATCCAATGACTTTGAAAACCTTAGAATGATGAGTCATTCTATTGAAAGTTTTGAAGGTGAATATGATCAGTGAATGACAAGGTGAATTTGACAAAAACTGATGATTGGGTTCGGATGCGATACCATTCGAATTTTAGAGTACCCCCACAATACCTGATCATGGGTAGGGCTTAACTGGAAATTTATGTATTTTAGTATGGGTTCCCTCTGAACAAGCGTCCTAGGGGTTATCCCGAGGCTGCCTCCGTGAAAAGTGAAATGACGTGAAAAAGAGGTGAATGTCCTACCCAAGCCCTGTGCAGTTCCCAGGATGGCAGATTGCCATCACTGGGAGGCCAAGCTCACAGGGGAGGTGCTTGTACTAGGGTATGTAAGTGAAAGGTTAATGGTTGATGATCCACATACTGAGTATGATTATTCAGGGCTATCCCTGACGGATGAAATCAAAAGTTGTGGCACAAGTGTACAACCTCTACAGAGTGTTAGACCTATTCGAATAGCCGTGTCCACGGTCATGGACGGTTGGGTGGCCATACTGTTCCGTTGTCAGATGTTTTCTAAAAATGATTGGTGAATTGAAATGTGAATTTGACTTGATCACAACAGAGTTGTGGGAATGACACTAATGTTCCCACTTGAGTTTGGTTAGGCAAATAAAGAGTCTTTTACCACTAAGTGCTTATGAAATAAAAATGGCTTTATGCAAATAAACCTAGAGCTTAGAACCCACTACTATAGTTGATAGTGCTTACCTTAGTAATAGTTTGCGAGTACTTTATAAAGTACTCATGGCTTTGTCCATGGCTATTCAAATGGCCAGACTATGAAGAAGAGCACCCGTACTAGGAGGATGGACAACAGGATGTCTATGATAACTAGGATCGTCTCCTGACGTCAAGCGTTGACTGTGGAACAGATGGACCACTACTACGTTTCTTCCGCTATGTGTTTTGTATGTTGATCTGTAGATCAACTGTGGTTTATATTGGATCATGAGATCCCTTGTTGTATGACGATTATGGTTTGTAACGAATAATGTTCTGTGATATCAACTGTTATGTCTCGGAAAAACAATCTTCCTGGAATTGCGATGTATGGCATAATAGGCATCTCGAGTTAAAAATCCGGGTGTTGACAATAATGAATATTCAATGGGATACAATCTATTCGATGGCATTTATATAGACTGGGCAACTTTTATGAAGTCCGTCAAGGATCCCCAAGATAAAATAGAAGCTGAATTTTCCAAGGCTCAATAAGCAGCCCACAAAGACATTGAGAGGACATTTGGTGTTCTGCAAGCTAGGTTTCCTATTGCTCGAGGTCCTACTCGGTTTTGGAACAAAAAAACACTTGTCAACATCATGACTTGGTGTGTTATTCTTCACAACAACATGATCATTGAAGATGAAAGAGTGTTAAATTTGCCCTATTTCTATGACAATGTAGGCACCTGAGTGCAACCTCAAACGAATCCCGATCGTGTTGAAGGTTTCCTTGAAACGCATCAACAAGTTGAGAATGCCACGACTCATCACTAGCTCGTTTATGATCTGAAAATGCACCACTGGAAGCTCCATGGCCGTCGCCACACTTGATCCTACCACTCCATTGTTGAGACATTTGATTATTTGTTTTATGATTTGGAAACTATTGTTGTAATTTGATTCAGACATTTGTTTATTTGTTTGATTGATGTAATGATTTGAATCATTATTGTGTGCTCAAAACTATTATTTGATTATTTTCTGATCGGTTGTTCTATATTTCTATTTTATATCATGGTGCATATGAATTCTGTGATAAAACCCTGATTTTACGGGTTCGGACGCTGCTATCGTGGCTGTTCTGCGTCGGCCCTTCTCCGACCCGTAAACACGTTTTCGGGAGACTAAACTAGAGTTTTTCGGTTCCCACTTTTTCGGTTACTACTAGCTCTAAGAGGATGAACTTGCTAATTGTCATGTATCCGATAAGTTTTTATTTCCTATCTGATGGTTCCTTCACCATTGCACTGCATATTAGCATGGTGACAACCTAATATTTCTTGCGCTTGCCTAACAATGTGGATATTAAGTTTCCTGAAGAGTGTTTTGCTGCATAACTAGCATAAGTATACTGTACTTCCTATTCCTTATCAAAGCAGACCTTCTTAACCTAATACCTCTACTATCATCCACCTTTTCTCATGCATTTCTACATATAACTATACCCATACACAGTTTAAGTCTTTTTATGGTGCAGTTCTTCAGCTGATCTCCTTGCCATTGCCCTCGGCTGCAATCTGAGCAGAGGCAGCATCAGAGCCATCCACACCTGAATTGTACCACTTTGCGCAGAGCAGGTAGCAGAAGAAGTTGATCACGCTGAGCACGGCGAGCATCCAGTAGAAGAGATCCAGCCTGTCCTTGTTGAGGTCGTTGTCGCCCAGCCAGCCGGCGCCGCCGTGCTTCGCCGTGACCCTGTTCACCGTGGTCACGAGCACGGAGCTGAGGTAGAACCCGAACGCGTAGGAGCAGTAGGTGAGCGCCGTGAGGAAGGACTGCATGCCGGCGCAGGCCTGCTTGTAGAAGAACTCGATGAGCCCCACGGCGGTGAACATCTCCGACACGCCGAACACGAGGAACTGCGGCGCGATCCACAGCACGGACATCTGCGTCCCGGACGCCGCGAGGTCCCGGCGCCGGCGCTCGACGGTGGCGGCGGAGACCATGGAGAACGCAACGGTGCAGAGGCCCACGCCGATGCGCTGCAGCGGCGTGATCCCGGACCGCGTGCCCGTGAGCCGCTTCATGAACGGTACAAGGAGGAGCTCGTAGGCCGGGACGAGCACGAGGAGCATGGCGTAGGGGATGGCCTGCAGCGACGCTGGTGGAATTCGGAAGGATCCCCCGAAGATCGCGGTGTCCATGGCGCTGCCCTGCTGCACCGAGAAGGTCTGCAGCTGCGCGAGCACGGTGTTGAACACGATGGTGCAGGCGAAGATGGGCGTCACGGCGAGGAGAGTCTTGGCCTGCTGCACCTCGGCCACCGTGCACAGCCGCCACGGGCTCTCCGGCTTCGTGTTGCTGGCCCCCTGCTGCGCCGCGTCCCTGATGCACGCCTTGTCCAAGAACCTGTATAGTTTCAGAGTGTCAGGTATAACAACTCGGATTCAGAGCAATCTGCCAAGGCTGATATGCTGGATTTTGGCCCTGCTCAATGCTCACCTGAATTTGTTGCCATGACTGAAGTTGCCGGCTAGGCGTGCCGGCTCACAAACTCCGGCGTTTGCAGGATTGCTAGGGCAGATTTCCCTCCTCTTGTTGAAGGCAGCGACGAACACCTGCACAATTTATCACAGTCCGCAGCAACTTTGTCAGTATCAGCAGCAACTGGAAAAAAAACTGACGCAAATGCTATTGCCGTGACAACCACAATCAATTTTAGCATGGTTTGAATTTCTGTGTCAAAATGGTTTTAACTTAGTTTACATTATCAGCACGAACGACTCTATAATTTACAGCTACTTGCTTGTCAATTGCCATCATTGAACCTATGCCAAAATAGTAAAGCAAGTTCATATATTGCACATCAGCACACGTGACAACTTACATAACCCGCAGTCAGTTCTGTCCTTATCAATATGATCAAAATCATAGCTGCTCAGAACTGACAGCCTAACAGACAGTAACTAATGATAAACTTTTGAAAATGCACCGCAGGCACAACTTGCAGATAGCATATCCGTTCTAGGTATCTGACTAGATCTGATCGGCGATCAAATAGGTAAACTACGTCTACCTATCATATGATCCCAAAATGCAGAACTGTAGAATATGACAAGATGGGCATAATGCAGCAACTGCTCTGACTGAATGATGACAAAAAGAAATCAGCCTACTATTTCAAGAATATCTAATCTGATCATACGGTACAAGAGGGCTATAACAATATGATCAGATCAATGATCATGACAAAAGTTCTTGCATACGGCAGTATCTTGGAAATCTCTGGAATGGACTTGTGTAGCACAAGGAGATGTTTAACATACTGACATAGCAAGTTGCCACTAGCACAACACTCCAAAGTCCAAACTATGCCCAATTTCTTTGTTTAAGAGATCAACCATCTCCAATTTTCGAAGGAATTAAGTTAGTCAGGATGCAAGGTAACCTCCCTGAGTACTGTTAGCTAAGTAAAAAAGACAATACCAAGTGTACATGTTTTCAGACCAGTGTGTTTTAATTACTCGTGTAAGTTTCTTACCCTCGCAATAGGCGTGAAGATGCTGCCCTGAGGAGGCTTGTTCCGGTAGAAGGCCGCACCGGAGACCAGGCTGATGAGCCCGGCGGCCATGGCAGCAGCAGAGATACCGAAGCCGACGTCCATCCCAGAGTGCGTCTGCACCCAGACCAGCGCCGTGAGAGCGATGAGCTCGCCGAGGCAGAAGCTGAAGTAGGCCGAGTTGAAGTAGGTGGACAGCCTTTTGGCATTGTCTGCCCCGCCGGAGAACTGGTCGGCGCCGTGCGCGATCATGTTGGGCTTGAGGCAGCCGCTGCCGAGCGCCACCAGGTAGAGGGCGGCGAAGAAGATGCTGGACTTGAAGCCCTTGGCCTGCTCGCAGCTGCCGTCCATGGACGCCATGTTGCACGGCGGCGGCTTCAGCTGCGGCAGGTGCGCTTGCACTGACAGCAGTATGAAGCCCTGAAGAAAACACAGAACGATGATACTGGTAAGCATCCATTGCAAATCAAAAAGGTCTGAACTTGCAAAAGCATATGTTTCCGATTAAACTGTGTCTGGTTTCTTTGATCCCATCGTTCCATTAATGCAGGGTTTTAAGGTAAATTGCAAAAGTTGTATGCTACTCTACTTGGAAAACAGGAAAAGAAAAGAGCGCCTACGACGGATAGTTAGTGCCAAGTAGGCGAGTAACACTAGCACCACTTTCTGTGGACAAGTTGTTTTCAGGCAAGTCCCAACAACAACAAAATTCCTTTTGGCATGTCTAGTTCAACTCGCTTTCTTTCAAATAAAACAAATAATTAGCGCCGTTAGCCGCGTGTAGCACCGGGCGACCACGCCATGCTGCGTTGAATTCAACCTGTCCCAATGAAAACACCTTTTTTGAAACCAGGAGCAACATATCTGGTCCGTGCATGGTGATTGGCGATGAGGCCAATTCATTATCCATCCGAGTTCATCTCCCTTTCCGTGAAAACAACAGTCAAAACCACAAAGGAAAAACACTCTGGCACGCTCCGTATTACTCCTGGAACACACAGCCAGGTGCCCGATTGGTCATTACTCACTACTGCTAGCTGCTCGTTGTCAAGTATGAGCAAAAGCTATTCGCAAAACAAAAAAAAAGTATGAGCAAAAGCTTTTTTCCTCCCGAGAGGTAGGCAAAGCTCCCAGTCTGTGCGTCAATTTTATTGATTTTTTTTTTCGATAAAGGATGCTTTTATTACTTTTGGTAAGCGATTACATCCAGCCTCTGCACAACCAGGGTGCACACAGCCGTTTATGAAGTCTTAAAGTTCAAAAAAAAAAAAAACTATTGTTGAGACTGAAAGATAATGATCTAAGAAGCCACACGAATGCAGGATTACTGAAGATAGGTTAAGCTAGATTTGGTGGAGAGGAGTACCGAGAGCTCCACGAAGCCGAAGGTGAGCATGGTCCAGAAGCATCCGAGGTAGGAGTCAGAGAGGAAGCCGCCGATGAGGGAGAGGAGGAAGATGGTGCCGACGAAGTTGGTGACCACGTTGGCCGCCTCCGACAGCGGGAAGTGCATCTCCCCGAACACGTAGGTGATGAGGTTGTTCCCCACCGCCGCGATCGCCATGATCTCGAACGCCTGGATCCCTGCACAGGTAGACGAGCATATCCATTCCACGCTTCAGCACCACGCCAGGGACATTGCTACATAGCTCGTCCGTAATTGATTAGGTACGACGTACGTACCTAGGACGAAGACGGCGGCGCGCATGCCGCCGTGCCTGCCCGGCGCGCACGGGCGGCCCCGCCAGTCGACGGAGACCTCCTGCGCGGCGGAGCTCTCCACATCCATGCTTCCCTGACTTTGCTTTCTAGGGGGTCAACCCGATTAGGTAGTAGCACTCGTAGGAATGGCAAGCTCAGCTGCGTTGGTAAATGGCAAGTTGGTGGTGGAGGCTTTATTTATAGGCGCCGCACGGCGATGACCCTGCCCTTGTGAATGGATGCGGAAAGAGGAAGGTAGTGCGGCCGGGCCCTGCCCGTTGCTCGAGTCGGAATTTCGAGGTCGATATCGATCCATAGTGGCAGCGCAGTGCCGATGTGCAGTGCCATTCTCGGCCGTGTGAGGCTGAGTGAGTTGGGAGGGTGGAAAGGTGTGTGCACATGCATGAAATAGGCAGGGAAGAAGTTGTGGATATGCATGGATTGCCTTGGTCAAACTGTTGGGCAGCTCGATCGACCTTTGGTTCTTGCAATCAGGTTCCGTGTCAACCAAATATATGTTGTTTTTAAGCTCCGAATTGACTGAAGCAGAAACTTTCAGATAGATAAAGAGGACCTGTTATCTGACCAAAGTTTTGACAGTCATTGGTGATTTCTTCCTGAGAGTGAAAACCACAGCCACTCGACAAGATAAACTGCTTGACCCCTTAAAATACAGCAGAATGTGTGCCTACTTGTCCTCATTTCAGGCGCAAGACAGCGACACGGTACTACCACACCCATGCAAGAATTGGTTCCCAAGATAATATTGTTCTTGGGAGAGCTGAGGCAGGTACCCTAGCTACGTTACGTACCCAGAACCAAGAATGTCAATGGAGGGAGGACCATTCCGTGCAATTGCAACACCACATTCCTACTAGCAGAGACAAACCGGATGCCAATTATGAACGATGTGAATGATTCGTATTGGAGGTATCTACTACTAGATTTTGGTACACAAGTTGCATGCTAAGCCACACAGAGATCGACCAAGTAGGAGTACTCCCCATCCCTTATGATTCTTTGCGTGCTGTTCCAAAAGACGGCAGCGCAAATCTGTTGCTGCTGAAAAGCTCCCATGCTTTTGTTTTCCCTAGCCCAACAGAGATCACAAGGCATAGATTCGACAGGCACATGCTTTGATCCAGTGACACCCGTTCAAATCTAGGCTTGTTAAGAATGATGTTGAGCAGCAAAGGAGTGAAACATGTGGTGCCTAACTCGGCGGTTGAAAATGTTCCATAGTTGGAATTTTGTTTATCATTCAAATGATTGTATCATGATCTATTTTATTCGGCTGAGTTCAATTGCAACAAATTATAAGAATAAAGAAGAATTACTGCATTTCGTAGCTTATCATTTATTTAATATTTTTTTAATTTAGTTTTATCTAGTTATCGATAGTATACACTGGCTCAAACTAGAATCTGAACGCCTTCCATAGCTCAAAGTTCACAAGCCACGGCTAGTTCAGGACTCCATTTGCAAGCTGCTCTGATAATTTCATTAATACACTAAACAAACAGTGTGGGCATAGAGAAGTGTCAGTGGGTACCTAACACGCACGATCTTCTGAAATAGAAATATCCAGGCATTATCTCAGGAAAAACACACACGCGCTTCTCGGTACCAGCAACCAGCTTGGCTAGCTGTATGCAACGATGCCAGAACGACGACGATGGATAGGCCAAAAAGAGCTCATCGCGGCGATCTCCCGACTTGTCTCGATCTTGCCAGAAAAGAAGAAACCAAATCTTCAGAAAGAAGGAGATCCGGCAGGTGATGGAGTGAATCATCATCGATCGATCGCCGGGTGGGGGGGCCGGCCGGCTCGCCGTGGCTAATGATGGATAAGGGGAGATCGGCCGGAGACGAGATTATTTTATCTGATGCGGCGTTATATGCTGGAAAGTGCGATGCCTTTGGGGAACGGAGCACAGCTAATGCGTGAGGTGAGGTGATCCAACCTTTGTGTTTTGGCCATTGGAGCCCGGACACTGTGGCTTGTTTCTGGGATGCTTTTGGGGCTTCAGTGCACCGATTCCTACTGTTGGATAGGTGCCTGGGCATCTGCCTCTGTTCATATGCTTCAGTTGTTGAGCAGCCATTGGTGTACCGGTACAGTTCCTGGCCCAACTGCTTGATATACACGTTAGGAATCAAAGAGCACCTGGTCAAGAACAGCAAAAAGGTTTTAGTTTGTAAAGAAAACATTTTTTTCTCTCAAAACGGGGCACACGGTCTTTTTATTGCAAAGTTGTTATTCAGGTATTACAAGTTATGGATCACATAAATTGGATACTACAAAAATGAACTAGCGAAAATTATCACACACAGTTGCACCTAGTATCCGTAGACTTCCATTTGTCCATGATGATAAGGTAGGACCACAAAGTGATCCAATGAATGGTTTTATGGATAACCTGCGGGAAATAAGCAACTCTGATATATTGTTAGGGCATCTATAATGGGTGATGTCAGCATTCTCTTAGCATTGCCACATCAGATTTTTCTTAATTAGAGGAGAGAGAAATAAGAAGAGAAGGTTGTCTTCTCTTAGCTAAGAGTTAATCCCTTAGAAAATAAGAGAAGACCGATTTTGCATTGTACCATATATCTTTCCTTAGCAAATTAATTTCTTAACAAAAATTAATTAATCTACATTGATTGCTAGGGAAGACGATAAGAGATAATTATTTTATAATTTATATTGCTTTCTCTAAACAAGATTCTAAACGAATACCACAAGTGACGGAACCGACGATGATGAAGAGATAAGGGGCAAAGGATATTTTTTCTATTATTCAAATTCTTATTTATTGATTGATTATCTAATTTATTTAGATCCATATTCATTTTCATTTGCAAATACAAACTCTCTTTCATTTTCTTTTGACTTTTGCGCTAAGGATAAGGGAACTGAGAAAAAAAAGAGCTGGCTTGGCCCATGAGTGGTATGGCAATCTATATTTCCGGCTGAGGGGGAGTGACTTCTGTCCAATCGGTGCCTGAGATAAAGTTGAAACTCTCACAAAGTTGAGCATTTGTTGTTATGCTAATCACATTAAAATGATTTCCAAATATATTTATGATATTAGTTGGTGGCCGTAAATTATAAGTGTTATGGACAATCTTCCATACAAGAGGAGGGAAAACACATGAGAGAAATAAATGTTGAATTGTTTTATTGCTGCCACAAATACAAATTTTTCATTTTCCCCTTACTAGGTTCTCCTTAGTGAGCAAAACATTTCTATAAAGGAACCGCATAAATATCTTTATTTTTTTTTGTATTTTACGGAGAATCCTGCTAGTGGGCCCATATCGGTCTCCATGCATAGATTTTACTGAAAAGATGCTGAGGTGACCATTTAAAAGCATAAGGTTCATCAAAATGATGTACCATCATTATTCGTTGGGCTAAGTGTAACCATATTGTCAATTAAGTCCCCGTCAGAAACAAATGTTCGGTGGAACCTCTAGGAAGTTACAACCTATGGATCTTATCTGATCGTATAATAGGTTATCTAATATGGGATATTCACTTTGGCTCATAGGAGCATTTGCTTCCGTTGTGTGAACCTACGTTTCGAAGTGTCAAAAAATTCTAAAATAAAAATTTTCACGTACATCTACACATTTTATGTTCGTACACAAATTTTAAAAAAAAATTATGTGGCTTCTGTAAAAAAAGACAAATTTTGATACTATAACACGACTACGTACGGAACATTTTTTTTAATCTTTTTTGTACACACCACATAAAATGTTGTTTCTCTAGAAAAACTTGCGCACTAACATAGAATTCACGATGTACACCAAAAAAATTATGTTAGAATTTTTTGTCATTTTTAAATTTGTTTTTAAATTATTTTGTATAATGGGAGCATTTGCTCCTATGAGCCAAAACGCCGCATCCAACTAATTGATTTAGTAAGTTGATAAATTACAACTAATTGTTATGATATACTTAAAGCAATATACTGAAAAAATAGGGACGTAGGCTAGAAGTCCCCATAAAAACAAATTACCGGACCATCCATATAGAAATTGATAAATTACAACTGATAGTTTTCTGAAGAGGCATTGATCACTAGAGTTAATGAAAATTACTTGCCTATGCCACCATGTATAAAATGTCTATTATTTTTAAACCTAAAAAAATTCTCTTTTCCTTTTTTTATCTTGTCATCCTCGATCGAATAGGCATCTAACTTTCCTCCACTGCTGGATCGAGTAGTGTTGAATTACTGAAAAATATAACACATGGAGGCTATTCATCAAGAACATTTCCCAATGACAATATCAGAGCGTTCATGCACCTTGATCCATAGGAACAGGAACGGCGAACAGAACTCGATAACACTCATCAGTTACCTGTTAGCAAAATTTTGACTAGAGGAAGATCACGGGAGAGTAGGAACCCGAGATTAGAGTGATTGGTAGGGAGAATTTAAGGCGTGAGAAGAAAGATGGAGAAGAGGCAAGAGGAGGGGCGGACAGAGAAGGTCGTAGAAAGTGAATCTAGTGTCCTCTCCAATTGGTTTTCGATGATTGGTGACAAAACCATTAAGAGACTGTCTATTCTATCTAGTATTTACGAGCACACAATCACAAAATGGTTGGTGTACTAGTAAAACAAGACCACAAAAAGTACTTAGGCATCATACACCAATCTACATCAACATACCATGTGGAAGGCGAACGATGAAGCATCGCTATATGATGAACTCATGGGATAAAATCACTTGCTTTAAGACAAGACCCACTTGACGCTCCTTGAGGTGCTGCAACAAAAGTATCTCTAAAAACTACAATCGATGAGGTACTCACAAGTGCAACCATATGATCGATTCAAGCAACTCAACATGCGCGTGTGAGAACCATCCGATGTAGCGATGATGTCGTTGAGACATCACCACATGGAGTATTCAAGGTGCAACCATCTCCTTGATGCAAGCACTTAGTGTCCTCGAAAAATTTCAAGGTAACAATGATATGCGAAATACAACTACTTAAGAGGAGCTCACAAGCGCAACAATATGCTTGATCCAAGCAAATAAACTGATGCTTATGAGGACCATCAGTTGTAAAAGCCGAAACAACGTTGAAAACAACGTTGAAAACAACACAAAACCTAAAACTCAAAAGCGCAACCTTCCATTTGATATACAACAAACTCAATGGTGCTAATGAGGTATATATGTTCTATCCTTAACGACATTGAAGTCACCAGTCAATGTAGAACTCAAAAGTGTGACTATTCTCTTGATACAAGCAACTCAATGGCGATGATGAGGTCTATTTGTTGTATCAACATGCAGTAGAAAACAACAATTAGCGAAGATCTCAAGACGCACCTATGTGTTTGATGCAAGCAATTCAACTAGTATTCTTGTGTTCTATCTGTTGTAGGACTGACAAGATGAAGATCAACAAAGATCTCAAGACACAACTATTTTCTAGATCGAAGCGATTAAACTGACACCCTTGTGATCTTTATGATGTAGCAACGATAATACGAACACAACAATCAATGAATGACTCAAGGTGCATCCTCTTAACAACACAAGAACTCAACAAAATGCCCTTGATGATTATATGTTGTGGTGACAATGAAGCTGAAGACTACCCATATAAGGAGTGCCTCAGCGCACATGATGAACCATCGAGGATGAAAAGTAGTACCGTTTGAAGACATGAAGGATCGAATACATACTTGAAGAAACAAGAGGATCCAACGTACCAACAGACTTGGAGCCGAGTTATATGAAGATGAAGTCTTATTTTATAGCTTTGAGTGATAAGAACAATCATACTATCAGTTTTGATCTTTAAGGCATCATCTGAAATTTGTTGTGCATGCTTATTTAAGCGCATACGATATACACAATATACTTAAACCCCCAAAAATCATCTTTGAAGGTATCAGTCTGAGTTGGATATCTTGAGACCCTAGTTTGAACACATGGTTGAATCACGGCCACAGACTAAAGTAAACCAGTGTTGAGATTATTGCCTCATGTTATGAAAAGTTGACACCCAAGAGTTATAACACATGGTTGTTACAGAGTTTTAGATGATTGAATCATAGTTGCATCTTCATCAGAGAGGACAACCTCCACGCAGAGGATAACCTCGGATATCAGAACTAGATATTACTCCCTCTGGTCTTCTTTAATCGACGCGGAGTTAGTACGTGCGTAGTTGTTTTCCTTTGGTAAGTTCGCGTCAATTTAATCCGACCAGAGGGAGTACATGACAATTACACATTCTTGGTACACAAGTATTTTTGTACAATGACTATCAACGACTAGATCATTACATAAACCTATAAATAGAGTCTTATCTCCCACGGACAAGGGGTTGGTGGAACTGGAACAAAATTCCAAGGATCCTTGTGATCTACATATCTACTTCATCCCCTCCTATCTCTCACATATCGAATCATATACATAGAGATAATGATTTCATTTGTGTTTAGCTGAGCATCAAACACGAGGAGGCTGCAACCAAGAAGATCAAACTTCTTATTCTTGGAGATTCGACATCTCCTAGAAGTTAGGTGTCAATCGTCGAGCATCGAATGTGTGGAATTTCCGAGGTTCCAGTGAGAATCCAAGGTGTAGATGTTCCACAAATAGGTCTAGAGATCACCTAGAGAAGATCTTCCCACAGTGAACAGGTGTGGGGACCGCAAACTAGTTGTGCAAAATACCGGTTATGCATCCAACCGGGATCCCATGATCAATGTGTCAGTGAACATAATCGAACTAATATCCAAGTTTACACCAACTACATTGACTAATTTAAATTCATATAAAGATTTCCAACATGGCCAAGTGATAACCCCCAAGTGCAGGGTATCACCGTAGTAAAATTCGATAAGTATTTGAGTGTCGAACCCACGAGGAGTTGAAGGTAAATATCTATTCTCTAAAACCCTATAACCCACTTATATGTCCTTCTATGCAAAGCTAGGGACTATAGTGTGTGTGTGTGTGGTTGTTTTTGTACTAACTAGAAAACTGTAAAGTATTGAAAATAATTGTAGGAAGTAAAACTAGTGCAAGTAAAGTAAAGGTTGTGAGGTGAAGTGGATTAAGGTGAAGTAACTCAAGGGAGTAAGTGTTCAGGAAAATTGCTATTTCATTTGTGTGGTTGTCACAATTGGTGAAGCTCAGTATAGTCTTTTTAGTGTTTCTTCTAAGGAGGAGCCATGAATAGGTGCAGTCATTTACATGAGCAAATACACCCCTAGTGATTGATACCAAGGCCAATTAAGAGCAAACAAGATAATTATTAAGACGTAAAGTCCAACCACCACACTTAGATCTAAGGACCCATGATAATACCTCTGCTGATTAACCATGACTTGATACAACATGTATCTCTATGACTTGGGATTCGGTTTCTGTCAAACTTTGGCTATCCCTCATCCTATCAACAAGTAACGGTGACAAATTTGTGCATCCCCAAACATATGTGTACACTCATATATTAGTACAATAAGATCATCATAGAAGATAACTACTTGTATGCAACCAACAACAAATTATATCACAATTGCCATAAACAAATCACTACTCAAACAAAGACATAGAGACACAATAGATCATGGGAAAACAATAGATTGCATCACACATCATGTTTTCCAAGAGATTAAAGTAGGGCGATGATGAAGAGGTGTCATAGATGTTGATGAAGAGGTGCAACCCCAAGGTGAAGATGGCGATGATGATCCCCGTGGCGGCGGCTCATGGAGGGGCAACGGCCTTAGGTAGCAGCAGCCCCTTGCCCCTTCTTCTCTTTGGACTTGGTTCTGGTGTGGAGGAGATTCTCCTCCTTCTTGGAGGCTGGCAATGAGGAGGATTTTAGTCACAATGGATGCGCCGCTCCAAAAGTAGGGTTTTCCCTCAATATATAGAGGTGGAGATGCAATCTTTGCCATAGGATAGATGCTCTTTGATCCAAGGGCTTTTGAGCACCTTCTAGAACCTTCCTAAAACTCCCTTCTGTTCTTTATGAGCCTATAAAGTTGTGGCTTGGCCAAATCTCAAGTATGGAAAGAGTTTGAGTCAACCACGCCACAAATTTTCGCGTCCCGAAATTGCATGTGTATCCTTCAGTAATACGGGTCTAGATTTTGCATAAGAACTCCGTTTGAGGTGTTCTTTACTTAAAACGGAAGGTATGAAAATTCTACACAACTTTCCTTTATAGCATGTTTCCGTTTGAGGCTACCTTCGGGTACTTTATGGGAGATCTTTAAAAATTATTCTGTAGGACAGATTTCAGGAAGGAAAATGATGGGATTCCCCCGGACGATGGAACGCCCCGCAGCCTCCTCCTTCCGCGTGTGACGCGTGTCCATGGGGCCCACCGAACTGCATGTCATCCCTTCCTTTCCTGGCCACTCTTTTTCTTTTGTTATTCTCTCGCTCTCGCGTTTCTTATCCTCTCACGTTTTTGCAGACCATGGAGCCAAGGCGGAGGAAGCCGGCGGAGGAGGCCAGCAAGGGAGCCTCCATGCACGAGGTCGAGCTCCAGCGCGGGTGGCTGCTGTGCCGCCGGGAGGGGATCACAGCGCGGAGGCGGTCGACCTGCGGCGCGCCGGCAGCGAGCATGAGGATCTCCGCCTCGTGGGAGTTGGAGGTTGCCGGCCGCCCCTGGCCTTCCTCCTCAACCGGGCGCTCTTAGGAGAACTACAGACGCCGCCGCTCGTCTCGCTGAGGCACCCCGCCGCACAGCCACCGTCGTCCGTGTCGCCGAGGCGCTCCGCCGCGCAGCCCCCGCCGCCCGTCTCGCCGGGGCGCTCTGCCGCGCAACGACAAGGAGAGAGGCAGCCACCATGCTGCTCGAAGAGGGCGGCCTTCTCCTGGTCCATTTCCTCTGTAGTCCTTCTGCTCGTGATGGACGGTGGTTTTCGTTTTTGCTACGAGCCCAGCCACTCCCGCCGCCGTGCTACAGCCATGCTCTGGGCGCCGTGCTACAACTATGTTCCGGTTGACGACGCTGCTGTGTAGCCCAATTTTGGGATGCTACTACTGGTTGTCACTGGTGCTATCAGCCGAGGGCGTCGATGCTACAAGCGGTCGCCGCCGATGCTACCAGCGCTGCCTCCATCTTGCGCTTCTCGGCTTCGTTAGGAGTTTTGCTGCCTTAGGCCTGCGGCGTTGCTACCTGCAGAGGTCGGTTTTGCTATTTAAGGTGTCCGGCATTGCTACCGGCGGAGGGTGGATTTTTTCTACCATAGGCATAGGGCGTTGCTACTAGCAGCTTGTGGTGTTGCTGTCCTGGACGGACGGAGTTGCTGCAACCTCGGACGGCGTTGCTGCCGGCTGCAGGCGATGTCTCCGTTGATGTCTTAGAAGATTTGCAGAATATGAATAAAAAAATTGCTACAATTTATTTGCGGTTTTGCTACATTTGCTTAATATGTTTGCTACTTGGTCTCCAGCGAGGTCTCCGGCGAGCCCAGTCTTTTTATTTTCTTTTTTGAACGAACCGTTTTTTGCTTCAGTCAGTTGCTGCCGGGGGTGTTTTTTTGCTGCCGGAGATGTTTTTTTGCTACATGCAAATCTAATCGTCAAAATTGTTGATCCGACGGCTGGGGACCCGGGGGCTGGGGAATCAGATCCTCCGGGGGACGCCCAGCAGTTTCCTTTCAGGAAACTCTGGATTTCGCTATAATAAGGAATTTCCTTCTATATTTATGTTTTTACTACACAATGAAGTGTAAAAAAATGAGTTTGTGCAGTTTTGAAACTATTAATAGGTTAGTTCCAATAAATAAAATAAAATTGCAAGATAATAAAGAGTTTAGAATAAACTACAAAATTCATGTTTGCATTTTACATGCATCACCAAGTTATACATAATGCCTCGTTAGGCGAAACACCAAATTGAAATGGCAGCAGAAACAAACAAAAAAACGTCCATCCAAAGCCATCATGCCTTAAGCCTTGCAACGTATACCCATCTGCCGCACGCTCTCGTAGGAGGCACCAAGATTTAAATGCTGTAGCTAGTTTTCAAAAGTAAGAATATCGAATCTATAGTGGAGCTGATTGGTAATGATTTTATTTCTTCAGTAAATTAAATTAAGAGTTATTCTTAATTCTAGGCAAGGTAAACAAAGTGATTGTAAAGAGACAATAAACTAATGGTAAATAAAAATGTAAAGAGAAACGGGGTAGTGCTAATGCTATGAAGTGCTTAAAAGTCAGTGGGGGTAAAGAATTCTTGGGGAGTAATAGATTTACCACTATTGGCATAAAAGAGTGTCACTCTTGGCACCTACGACAACACAATTTTGTTCCGTTATCAACTACATCACGGTGTAAAATTGGCTGCCGGCCTTCATAGCTGCTAAGAAATAACAGTCGTCGGTCAAAAACATTTTGTAGGTACTTTTTTGCTTTGCATCCAAAAAAAATCCGTCGGGTAAGGTTTTTTTTATAGTGCATGCATTTCTGGATCGGATAACTCCAGGGGCCTAGAGGTATCTCTTATGTAGAGAGGGGAAAATATCATCTTCTCTTATCATGCCTCGTGACATGCTTCATAACAAACTCCAAAGCTGCCTTCATAATTATATAGTTACGGTGTAGCGTATACTAGACCCTAGGTTGATTCACAAGTACATGTGACAATCTCAGGTCTAAGGAAAGTGCATACACATTGTGTGATAGAAGCTTCCCCTACCGTACTCCAGCTTGGTTGTTTCCACCGCCTGTCCAGGGTTGAGGCCTGGGATTTGTCAGCGGACTTGAAAAGCCACATACAGAGGCTTTATGACCAATCATTCCAGATAACGCTTGTGTCCTCTGTCTTACCGCGGTTGCTGGCACAGAATTAGCCAATGCTTATTCCTCATATACTGTAATTGTTTCTTCTCCGAGAAAAGAAGTTGACGACTCGTAGGCCTTCCACCTTCACACGGCATTGCTCCATCAGGCTTTCGTCTATTGCGGAAAATTCCCCATTGCTGCCTCCGGTAGGATCCTGGGTCGTGTCTCAGTCCCAGTGTGTCTGATCATAAGAGCTTTTTTGCTATGTCACGAGTTAGGTCAGTCCAACCTCATGTTCATACTATGTGTCCACATAATTGGTTTGATATTTACATGTCCAAGATTTGCAAAACGGTAGTCATCGACCAATATATACATGTGCTAGTATAATATTCATATGCGTCCCGGCATGACCTCCGACTAGGCACTACACTTCAGAATAACCATACAAGTATAGAATTCCAAAAAGAAATCATGTACTTATCAATCCATATGAAGACAGTATTCAAGGAACAATCAGTAAATCGTGGATACAACAAATTATCATTATCTCTATTATTGCCTCTACACTCTAGGTCATATTTCCAACAAACTCTTGTATGGTAAGGTAGGACCGTGACCTTGATGATTTCCTGTTTGTAACCAACAATGACAAGCTGGCTCCAATGAGGGAGGGGCGGGAGCGGCGGTGCACCATCGGCCCGTTCAGCAAGAAGACGTTCTATTTTTCAGGGATGTTTGCATTGTTGCTTTGATCAATACATATGAGGTCGCAAAAACAAAACAAAATATTTTTCCACTTCGTTATTAGCTTTCGCAAATCCTTGTAACTGAAAAATGTTTTGTTTTCATTATGAGAATATAGCGCACATAAATTCTTTCAATTCCATTATCTGAAAAAAACTTGTATTTAAGCGCAACCATGGCTCGAGTTGTCTAGGGTGTGATTGGTTGCACACCGATGGAGTCCAACCAGGCCCCCGCGAGATAAAAGCCTGGGTGATTCGTTGACTGGGCTCACTCCATGTTGTCGCCAGCGTGCGTGAAACCACTTCCAGACTAGACCCAGCAGGAACACCTAAATTGACCGTTTCGTCGGAGCCACCCTGGCGCGCGGCTGTCTCCCTATAGCGAAAATGCAGCACTGTTTGCATGAGATGTTGTGGCCATGGAGATGGCGTGAGCTCCCGCGCTGCAGTGAAAAAGGGGGTGGGAGTATTTCGGTCACCTCCCGCCAAAACCCTCCCCTTATATGTAATCTCTTTCGTTGCCGCCAAATCCAAAGCACCATTTCCCACCTTCGAGCTCTCTTCTCCGGTCGGTGAATAGGTAAGGAAGTGATGATGACTCAGTTCTCCATTGTCGACGGTGAGAGCGATGGTGGCAAGGCGACTACGTCCATTTCTTAGATCTCTTTGATTTGTCCTACACCACCGTAGATGATTGTAAGCAACATCGGATCCCTCTAGTTAGGGCAGATGTGTGACTTAGAATGTTATATCTGTGAGTACTCTATGTTTAGCATGTGCATGTCATGTTTCCCTTTATTTTTTACCTAGCTTGTAGCATGGTAGGTTAGGTAAATCTATGGCACAAGCTGCTTGTAGTATGACATGGTTCTATGTTAAGAATGTGTATGTCCTGATTCCTTGATTGTTTAACTAGCTTGTAGCATGGTAGAATAGTCAAATGTATGTCAATGATTGTAGTTAGTTGTAGTTGTATACTGTTCATGCGCATGTCTAGTTTAACTGGCTTGTAATATATCGATAAATCTAGGAATTGCTCTACGACGAGTTTCTTAGTCAGGCTCTAGTCCCCGTTGGTGAGTCGTGGATCCCTTCCTATGTCGACCATTCACGGTCCTTGGGTGAGAGCCCTTGGGAATGTTGAGGTGTCTCAGAAATCTTAGTTGCCTCAACATGCACATCTTGGATCCATGCTTGGATCTATGTCATAGAGTTCTATGCATAGCCTTGCGCATGGTGTTGCTTCCAAGGTGGCCGTCAAACTTGCAAAGGCGCACGGAAGGCGCAGGAGGTGCAGGATGCTCGGAATGTGCACAAAGCGCATGCTGGATCAAATGAAGGGCACCATGAAGTGGCTGCCCTTCTAATCCACGTTTCTGCTGGATAAGATGTGCGAGCTCATCAAGAGCAGCATCTTTACTGATGAAGAATTCCGGAAGGTCCATCTTACTGTTGTTTTGAAGGCACTATTTGAACATTTTGGAGCTGAGGTGACTTCAGGTGTACACCTGAGGAAGTGTAGGGTCAGCTGGATCCAGATTAGCAAGCTCACAGACCTCAACGGAGCTTAGTGGGATGAGGATAGTTGCAACATTATCTTAGAGGCTGAGCACTATTAGGGCCACATCATGGTTAGCACACTCATTTGCACTTGTGTCAACTGATCATCCATGACTACCTTGAACAACTAACTGAGTGTTTGTCTTCATCCTTAGGACCACCCAAATAATGTCGAGTTCCTCAACAATTCCATCGCTAACTACAATGAAATGCACATCACTTCTCTTTAGATCTCGCCATCGACAAGTTTTCCATGGGCACTAAGCGCCTCTCGGTACACCTACACCTTCACCTGAGGAAGCAACTAACACATAGGAGTCCGAAACGATCATCTTCAATGGCCCTAACAAGCCCTCCATGTACATGCATCGGCTGCATGCAAGAGGAAGATGGGTGTCCTGTCAGATGATGAGCTCTAGGCCTTCAGCAGCATCACCAAAGTCGTTAGGTATGACACTCAATTGACCAGGGACAACAAGCCAACTAACGTGCACCATGACCTCTACCAGGCCATCAGGAACGTTGTTGAGTTCTCCGGTAAAACTCTTATGACGGCTCTCGGCCACCTTGTCGAACACAAGACCTAGTGTACCAACTTTGTTGGTATGGCCAAGGCAAACAAGATCATGTGGCTCAGAACCTACCTAGGCAAGAACTACTACTAGTGCTAGGGTTTCTCGGGGATGGGCATGCATGCTTGTTGGTGATGGTGACAATGATGATGAAGTTGTTGATGGTGCGTATTTTGGTGGTAGCTAAGGCTTACAAACTTGTTATGGAATGTATATACTAACCCCTCGTGTGCGGTGGGTGGATGACACCCACTTTTGATGTGGTGGTAGGTTAACACCGTACCATAGTGCTAGGATGAACTTGTGATCCCCTTTTAGTAATGATCATGCATGCTCCACTTAGTTTCTGCTGTGAACTTGTCATGCTTGTGATGTTATACTTAACTTGTTATTTTTGTTCCATGTTAGCGCTATGTGGTCAGAGGGAGGCACTTAGGATTCTGTAGTTTTTGAAGGATATGCGAAGATCAAGTCAATGATTTTCCCAACAACAACTATACAGGATATGAAACTACGGAGGAAGCGGAGGAGTAGTAGCACAAATTCTTGGCTGAGGAGGCAATGGTTGTTCAAAGTATGGATGATTAAGGTATGTTGGTCAGGGTATGGATGCAACAATTCCTGATCAGGCCCGGGAGAGTAAGCTAGTCGTCATCCTACTCGTGGTGATCGCCAAGAAACTCTTTTTCTGATCCCCCTCTACGATCTTCTTGCTTCTGTATAATCTGATGTAATGGTAACCTCACCAAAGTTTGAACGAGGTAACCACATGCATACTAATGTAGACAACGAAACACGTTCTATTGCATCAGCATTGCACAAAACTATTCGTGCAGTGAACCAAACAATGTGGTCATAGATGCCCTAGAAATGCAGGCAATTCAACGTGGCTTTTGGCCCATTTCTGCGTGACCATGCCCCTAGAGAGACTGGCGCCCTGGAGCTTCAAAATAGGCACACAGCCAGCCAAGCACAGCCCCTGGCAAATGGAGATCAGAACATCGATCCTCCTTTTGAGCTGGTTGCTACTACGTGTATGATGCAACAAACCTGTGTGTCGATGAATCAACACGTTGTAATCGTGTCAGCTGCAATAGAGGATTATCTATCTGATCCACATTGCCAGGCTGCCACGGTATTGCGGCTTTCCGACCGTATAGAAAAATGTAAAGGAGGCGACGACCGATCGATCAAAAAACTCAACCACAGCCACAAAGTCGCGTCGTTTTCAGCACACGCACGCGGCCGGGGTCCCGTCTCACCAAGTCACCCCTTCTCGTCGACAAGTGGAAGCCAGTTACGGGTTCCCGGCCGGGGGCACGGCACGGCTGGCCTCCACTCCCACCTCAGTACGTGCGTGCATGCTAGCTCGAGCTCGTTTCTTCCTCGAAGTTGCAGGGGGGGTCTGGACGAAAGGCGATGCCTTATTAGGTCACGGAAGACGCAGGCTAGCTAAGCTGCGCGCACCGGTCGCGAGGTTAGCAGCATCTATCTACCTCCTCGTCTCCTCCCGTCGCTCGATCGTGGCGGTAATGGCAACAGTGGCGAGCACCCAGAGCCGAGCTAGGTGAGTGACCAGAATGCGTCGCTGGGATTCAGTCCAGCGTCTTTGATGATGCTCTCGTAATCATGGTCTGAGCTTTGAAGAACAGTGTGTGGCACTGCAGACGGTTACGGCAGAAAACACAGGGAACAGTACCCAGTCTTTGTTCGACCACGAGGGGTGTTCCTTCTTTGATAAGAATCTACTTAGCAAGTTTTTGTAGTGCGGCGTCACAATCACAATCAAATCGCCTTCTTGTACGCTGATTGGTTGCTTCTTAATTATCTTGCTCCAACATCCCATTTGCTTTAAGTACAGAGAGTTGCAGGTGGTCTATTTGTTCTCACACCCAAGTGCAGTAGTTTTTTTTTTTGTGGATAAAAACTTAGTGCAGTAGTTATTGTGTTGCTATCAGCCATTTGCTACATGCAATCAGTGGGGGGAAACTACAACATGCTTTCACCGTTTGCTTTGTGATTACTGATCAGGAGGTGAATTACCATGTCAGTGCATTTCCAGTCGGTGGAAGAAAAGCCGAGGCTATCAGCAAATCACACTAGAGATCCCACATGCTTTCGGGATCGGCACGCACCAGCACTCTCATTTGACTGGATGTCAAGCAAAAGCAGTCACAGAAACCACCAACATTTGGGGAGTGCAAGAGGTTGACTTCTTCAGGTAAGGGATAGAAAACAAGGCGCGAAAGAAGGTGAAAATCCTTTTAACTCTGCACCGCAGAGTCATTTCTGCACTTGCCGACGGTGTCTACTTTTGTCAAAGGAAGCCGTGGTTTCTTGAAAAAAAAGAGACATGATACCACTTCAAAATAGCCCACACCAAAAGGAAGTGCATACATATTGGGGTCTTAGCCTCATATGATCTGTTCGGCACAACAAAGCAGCCTTCAACTTTACCTTTGGGGATGCACAAAATGGGAGCAACATTTTTTGACCTCATGATCAGTGAAGTGCTGCTGGTTTGCCACCGAATGAATTATTTAGTGATATATACTTGCACGCCCTAAAAATTACTACTTTATTGGGGATTTTAAGGTTCGCTGTCATCGGTGGTTCTACCATGTCCACATAAAAGAGAACAGAAAGGTAAAAGATGTGAGAGAAAATTCAGGCATACCATGATCCAACTGGTTCTAATCCAATATACAATGAGTGAGTGCCTTAAACAAAATGATCTCTTTCTTACCGCTAAGTGGTTAGGGCACAATCAACACTTGCCCCCTAATTGATGAACATTGCAATGTACTACTACTACTAGTAGTAGTAAAACCTAACCCCTATAGATATTTAATACAGATATAAGTTAAAAGAATGTCCTCCACTTTTTTACTCCTTAATTAGTTGTGACTCTGTGATGGCTTCTACCTGTTAATTTTTCGTCCAAACAAGGGCCATGCTATTTAAACATGCAAGTTAGGATTGCCATTTTGTGAAAAGTAACATAATAGAGCAAATTCCATTACAAGATTACAAGTAGATATGGTTAAAAATGATTATGTAGGTAGATACCAATATATGCATAGGGGTGAATATAATTTTATCCTCATACAGTTGTAACATTTTATAGATATTGGGATCTCAAGGCAAAGTAAGAGAAAACACCACAAACTAGATTTAAGATAAATAGTGTATTGCATTTGCTTCTATGACATGATGTTGAATATCACATATGCTACCTCAAATGATATGAGATCACCATTGTTGGTCACTTGGTGATACTAACACATGCATTCATTTCTCCCTAGTGAGCCATGAAGTCGAATGTAACATCAAGTCCATAGACCCAAAGATTTTACGCCCGAGCTCTGTTGGAAATATGCCCTAGAAACAATAATAAAGTTATTATCATATTTTATTGTCGACGATAAATTCTTATACTCCATGTTATAATTGTATTAACCAGAAACATTAATATTTGTGAGGTTTTATAAACAACACTGTGTCATTAGTAAGCCTCTACTGGACTAGTCCACTGGTTAATGATGGTTAAGGTTTTCTGACCATAGACATGTGTTGTCAATTAACAAGAGGGTCTTGTAATTAGGAAAATGGTGTGATGGACAAGACCTAAATAAGAAAATTAATAAGTTTGTGTCACTATGTTTAAAGTGATGTAGCTTTCAAATGTTAAGTATCCTAACCATTAGCCAAGAGATTATGTTACTCGCTAGTACCGAAAGAATACTTTGGGGGGCATCAACGTCATTTCGTAATTGGGTGATCATAATTTTTTTCTTTCAGGTATCTTAGAAAGTGCTTGTTGGGTAGCATGTATGAAGAGTGGGATTTGTCCTTCAATGTTATGGAAAGATATACTCAGGGCCCGCTCGGTGACGCACATTCTATATCGTTTGCAAGCATGTGACTAACGAGTTAGTCATAGGAGAATGTCGCATTACGGTACTAGTAAAGCGTACTTTCTATGAACGATGATACCGACTACCAAGTCTCGTGCAAGTAAAATATCACGAGACCAAGGTAATGGAATACGAGATTATTTGAATCTTTGACATAGTGGTTCAACCAATAAAGATCTTGGTTGAATGTGTGGGAATTATTGTGGACATCCATGTCCTGCTATTGATTATTGATCAGAGAGGTGTCTCGATTATATCTGTATATTCTCGAATCCATAGTGTTGTGGATATACTTCATAGGTATACCATCGACATGGTACGATTTCGGCAAGCCTGGGTGGCCCACAGATGGTGGTGATGGCATATGGCCTACCGGGCGGCCCAGTTATTGTTGATCAAGATGGAAGATGTTCAGCCCAGGAACAAGGAGCCAGATCCCAACCGACCTACGAAGGTAGCCGGAACCGAACCGACCTACGAAGGTAGTCGGAACCGAACCGACCTACTGAGGTAGACGGAACCGAACCGACCTACTAAGGTAGCCGGATCCATGGAGGCCCATGATGGTAGCCGGATCCTTGGAGATCTATGCCAGGAGTCAGATCCGTGAAGGCCCATGAAGGAAGCCGGATCCATGACGACAAGTTAGGAATAGGTGGATCCTTGACGTACACGGCAATGTAATATTCCGTAGTTAGACAACTTTTATTCCGGGTAGGACTCTCTGTAGAAACCCTAGATCCAGGCGCCTTTATAAGCCGGATCCCAGGAGCCCTAGAGGCAAGATCTCGAACTAGAAACGAGACAACCACAACTCATAGTAACAACGCGAAAGCGCCCAGATAATTCCAGACAAGCAGCAATAGGCCCTATCCTCGAGCAAGTGTTCCGAAGCTGGGTATATCGCGTACCACCGTCCCGAGTGTTCTCCGCCCTATGGCCCCTACTTCTTCTCTCCTCCGTGAGGATCCCTCCTCCGGGGTACCGTCGAATATTAGGAAAAGACACATAGTGTCACACACTTAATGCTCAACATCGCTAGGGTAGTTATGGAAAATTAATAATGGCAAGGCCACATATTGTTTAGAGTCTTGATGGTATCCATGGCATCCCGAGGAGCTTCGGAATTGTCCGAAAAATAAGATTCATATAGGGCAAGTTGTTAGGTTTTAGAAAAAGTTTGGGATTTTTTCGATATTGTATCGAGAATCTTCTAGAAGGTTCCAATAGTCCCATAGTGGGGACCACCTGATCCGGATGGACCATATGGGTGGATGGGTGGTGCACCGGGCCCACTTGGGCTATGCACCTAGCCCAACCATGGGCCCATGTGGCCACCAAAGGGATAAACTAAATCCCTCAAACTAGGGGGAAGGGGGGACTTGGGAGCCCCCCCCCCCTCTCTCTCATCGTCCATTCGTAGCTGCTTCATGAAGCCCTACCGGAACTCCACCATAAACTTCACCACATCGTCATGCTGAACATCCCATCTACCTCTCCACTTATACTTTTTGGATTAAGAAGGAGGATTAGTTGTTGTGGTGCATGTGTGCATAACTCGGAGGCGCCGTTGTTGCGGTATTTATCAGATTGGATCACGAGGAGAACGTCTACGACGACCGCGTAAATAAACGCTTCCATTTTGCGATCAACATAGATGTGTAGACCTAATCTCTCTCGTTGCTTGCATCTTCCTAGATTAGATCTTGGCCCTTCCTAGATTTGATCTTGGTTTCGTTCGCATCTCTTAGTAAAAAACATTATGTTGCAGATCCCATTAGTCTCTCTGTAACTAGGATACACACTCAACAAATACCAACACTGGAAAAAGAAACTAGAAAAGAAAAATGTAGTTCCGTAGAAATGAAAAAGGTTGTCTAGGGTGACGAGCGACGACCGATCAGAAGACTAAGCGGGCATATATGCATAGTAAAGACCTCCTTGACTGCTTGATTCAACTGGGTAGGGTGATGACCGATCAGAAGACTAAACAAGCATCTATGCATAGTAAACACCTCCTTGACTGCTTGCTTCAACTTACATGCCACACTACAAGACAGGTCAGATTAGAAGCTACTTGAACAATAGACCATGTATATCTTATGATTTCTCAAATAAAAGAATAGATGTTAATCGAGTTACCATGATGAGAAAAAAGTCATTTCTTACTCTATGTTTTAGGCTGAAAAGTTTACGCCTTGATGCTAGGCTGTAGAATTTCTGACTTAGGACAAAAAGTTGTTCTCTTGGTACAAGACTTTACAAATTCCGCCTTACGCTCCCCGTGCACCCTCGGTATTGGACATAATATCCATAACTCATGTCGAAGGAGGTCGGTCGGAAGCGTGATACATAAGACAATCCAGCAGACGCTTTTGAAACCCGGAGCCCCAGTTCCTCGGGAGGGACCCAGTTGGAGGTTCTGGCGACTATGAGCTAAACTTGGCTAGATTAGACCACTCCAAACTCGGTTTTAGATCTCTGGAAGAATCTACGCCAAGTCGTCGAAGAACAGAAGCAAGGAAAGGGGTTTGAGAAGGCAAAACGTAGATGTACTGATGTTTGACAATCGTGTGTTTAATTTCAATCGACCATCACCTCTCACATATATACGAGACAGCATGACTTTCCGTACAAGTTTTGGACAACTCTTACACATTTACATGGTGGAATTATAGTCTAACTCTAGCTCTAAATTAGTCAAGTCTTTATCCGGCTTCGTATTGGATCCTGACCGAAATATTCATTGTAGACTATTTCGTCAAATCGTCTTGATCCTTATGTGTTGGAGTCAAAATTTCTTTGGTATTCAGTGGTTGAGTCAGGTACATCCTGGTCTTAGAGCATCCGTCAGCTTCCGTCTGGCCAAGGTGGCAAAATATCTTCCTTGGACCTAAAGTATAGTTAGGCATGGGCAGCCCAGCCCGGATGGCCCAGACAAAAAATCCCGAGCCGGGCCAGCCCTAGATTGTGTGTTGGGCCTAGATTGGGTCGAGAATTTAATCCCAACGGCCGGGCCGGGATGTGGGCCAATATAAAAATGATTTAAGCTGTAGTCGGGCCGTAGTCGGGCCAGCCGCTTGGACCGAGCCTAGTTTTTTAGGGCTTTAGGGCGGGCTCGAGCCTAGCCGGGCTCAGGTCTATACTCTCTGCCTCGGGCTTTTTTTGGCCCGACCCAGCCCGACTTTTGCCAAGGTAAAGCGCCTAATTCCTCCTTAAGCCTAAATTGGCCCAAAATCTTCCTTGGATCTAAGGTGGTCCAAATCTGACTTGGATCTAAATTGGTCCGGAATCTGTCTTGGACTTAACGTGGACATAAATCTGCCTTGGTCCTAAGTGGTTCAGAATGGTAGCCATGGATCCACCTTGGGACTAAGATGACCAACAATCCATCTTGGTATTAAAGTGTCTTCATTGGTCCTTCCTTCTTGGCATGACTCCTGATTTTCTTCGATCTCCTCTGTCTTCCCTCCTCAAAAGTTGGTTTGGGCCTAAGGTGGTAAAATCCGTGTTGGGTCTAAAGTGAACAAATCCTCCTTAAGTCTAAGATGGAAAAATCCACCTTAGAAATAAGGCGGCCAAATTCGTCGTGAGCACAATGCGGCCAAATCCGCCTTGGACTTAAATAATCGCAAATCTAGCCAGGACCTAAGGTGGCCAAATCCACCTTGGGTGTAAAGTGGCCAAATCCACCTTGAGGGGGCGCACGATGCTCTAAGTTTCTACGCTTTGTCTTCTTATTTTCTCTCAGTATGTGTAGTATTTCGATGTTGTTTGAATATGTGCACTTAGAGTAACAATGCAATTTAGCATAAATTATTATTAATGATGGACCGAGTGTACAATGATTTACTAGGAAGGAACACACAAGTATCTTGCTCAGTTGGTGCCAATTGCCCCTCTTTCATTATTTAGAGTAACTTATTTTACTTCCGAGTATTTTAAAATATTTCTACATAGTTCCTCATTGTTACTAGAAAAATAGATTGGTGACCGTGCATTTAATCAGATTATGGAAAAGCACAAGTTACTTACCAAAAGATTCCCATTTCATCTTTTATTTTGTACTCTGCTTTCTTTTAAATTTCTTATGTAATTCCTTAGAGAGACTAACATATTTACATACCAATGTGTCAGGGTATCATCTAGTAGTATTAACTTCAAAGTCACCATTTTTTTAATATCTAAAATTCGTACAAGAAGGCCCACACCACAGATTGTGTACCACTTAGGGACTAAAATTCCCCATCGACGAAGGCAGGTTACTTTTTTTTTAATAAACCATATGCTTGTTAGATTTTCATGTATAATTTATTATGAGAACTTTTACTTCATAAACTAGTGTAAGCACTCATATACGATAGACGGTAACAAGACATTCACTAAATATGGTAATTTTTTCATAAACTATAAACTGCTATTAAGATAATTGTTAGGTCATACACTTTAGAGATACTTACATAAATGTGTATCCACTTTGAAGTTTATGCCGTTTTAAAAATAATATAAGAATAAAACTTCTTATACAATACACTTCAAAACTTACGGATATCTTGGTTACTTGAAGATATACATAACAACTGTTTAAAAAGAACACATGAACTTACAATAAACAAACACATTAATGTGATTACTATACCAAATGAATAATCAAAAACTATGCTCTTAAAATGTGTACATGTAAACATTGATTTCTATAGTGTATACAAGTTCAGTATAAATTGTAATTGTTTTAGTTTGCACCTTGGGCCAGATAAAACATGTTAATATGACCGAGAAAGAAATCACTAACAAAGGTTGCACAAAAATATGAAACGAAATTTTCATTCAAGACAACATAGCATTTTTATTAGGGAAAATTTGCTACAGGACACCGTTATTTTCTGACATTTGCTGAAACACACCGCCCGATCATGTATTTGCCAGGTACCATTACAATTTTGTGACACATTTGCCAGGACACACCACCAGCCTAAAACGGAAAGTTTTGTACTTTTTCTTGTGATGAGTGGCTTTGAAGACAAAGTGCAAAGCTTTCCATTTTTAGCCAGGTGGTGTGTTCTGGCAAATGTGCCACAGAATTGTATTGGTACCTGGCAAAGACGCAATCGAGTGGTGTGTTTCAGCAAACGCCAAAAAATAACGGTGTCCAGTGGCAAAATTTCCCTTTTTATTATGTTGCCCAATCATTAATTATTTCATAAAATGTAAGTAGAGAGGTTAGGGCATCTCCAGCGGCGCGACGCATTTCATACGCCCAAATGGACGCGTCGTTGGCCCAAATGGTCAAAATCGTCCGGGCGTCAGTTTGCGTCGGGAGGTGGCTCCAGCGGCACGACGCATAATTTTTTTTTCCATTCATGAAGCCACAATTTACATAAATAAAAAACATAAAAAAGCCATAAAGGAGTGGTAAAAGTGGGTGTTGCCTAGTGCTCGTCGTCGCTGACGAGGTCAATGAACTCCGGCGTTGGCCATGGAAGCTCGTACGCCGGCGGTGGACGAGGTACCGCCGCATGGGCAGGAGGCTGTGGCCAGGGATCCCATGCCGGAGCAGCAGGCGGAGCGCGGTCGTTGGAACGCGTCGGCGTGGCCGGAGGAGTCGCCGGCCTCCCCTACGCGAGCGCTGACTCGCGGAGCTGGATCGCGAGCTCGTCCCGCTCGTTGTTGGCCAGTGCCATGGCAATGGCCTCCTCCTCGGAAATGTCCGGCGGCTGGGTCTCCGGATCCCACTCTGGCCCGCCGTCGTCGTGGTCGTAGTGTGCCATGTCCACGTCCTCGTCCGCGTCCTCCGGGTCGTTCACTTCTTCTTCTGCGGCGATCTCACGGTCGAAGTAGTCTATGTCACCGAGGTAGCCAGCGCGGCGGCACGCGTCGAACTCCCACGTCCCGAATGAAATCTAGTTGCAGGAGTTCAGCGCGTACGCCTGATCCTCCCGCATATCCGGCGGCAAGATCGTTCGGCGGCGGCGCACCTCGTCCCGCCGCTCTGGGCCCTCGCGCGGCATGGGTGGACCGGCACGCGCCTCGAGTTGAGGTACCAGCCCCCTCCCGGCAAGTTCGCGTTCGGCCATGGTACCGGCCGGTTTTCCTCCCGTAGCTGCCGCGCGAAGTCGACGCGGACGTACCGGCCGACCCGTGCCTTCTTGCCGGACCGCGAGCCGCTAGCCTCTTGGTCGTTCTTGGTCTTGCGAAACGGCTAGCATTTCTTCCCCATGGCGTCGGTGGGGTGGATAGTGTGGGATCTGGCAATGGTTTGGTCAGCGAAATGGCCGCCGGCAGTGTCCCTTTAAGAGGCTCGGACGCCATCTCGCCTTCAATGGCCTGCCACTGCAACGCCGCCTAGCTGCGCACGCTCGCGGAAGCCGAGGCGCGCCATTAACGCAGCCTTGCAAAGGCTGCAGCGCTCCGCCCGCAAGTAATGCCGTGGAAGACGAAGCAGTTGTGCCCCTGCCAGGCGGGCCTGTGTGAGGACCGAGCGGAAACTTTGCGCGTCCGCGCAACATCCGCAGATACGCAAACCTGGTGCATATTTGGGCCAGGTTTGTGTCTCCACGGACGGCCCGGTCACTTTGCGTCGCCCAATTGAAGGTGGTGCCAGAGGCATTTCCGGTCACAGCGGACACAAACGGTCGCTCAACGACCGTTTGCGTCGCGCCGCTGGAGATGCCCTTAGAAATAAAAACTAAGAAGTGGAGTTACACACTCCATACCTAAAGCTTTAGATACATCATCATGTTCGTTAGAAATAACAACAAATAATTGTGCTAAATCTTTTTATTGTAAACTTCTGGCCCGCTAAGAGATACATGCAAACTAGTACGGTTGTGTGCTATGTAACCATTCGTTACATGACTGATTTCATGCATATTAGAATTAAAAGAAACATGCAATCAACAATTTTAATAAAATAATAGAAGAAACAAACATCGCATAACCATATGCTATAATATAATATATTTCCCTCATATCATAGAGATACCTCTTCAATGTTTTTTTATTTCTTGTAGTGGGATTTGTAAATTACAAAATGTCTACCATTCCAATATTGATAATACAATACACCGGCCAACTCGCCATGTGTTTCCACACCGAGGTTGTCACGGTCATTAGTTGCAACGTTTGGAATAATAAGATCATATTTTGTGTTTATATTTAGGAAAGTGTGACCCCTCATTGGCTATTATGTCGTAAAATCCTCCACTAGAAGTAGTGAGCTAGTTACTATGTACGAAATAGAAAATTTTGGTTTGGAATTATCTGGGTTTTGCCGATAAATTCAACATCCCTACTAAATTGTGTACGACTATTTCCCTTAATTCCATGAAGAGTGATAGCGCCCTAAAACATAGATAAAAATGTATATATTAAATTATATTGTGTTTTCCATAAAATAATTTGCACTTCATGGATTGTATTCTCATTCGTATGTTTTCCTATGTCTGGAATTATGTTATATCCTTAGTGGTCTAGGTTTTAGTGGAAAACCTTGAAAACAGCTCACTTGGTCTCAAAGCAATGTAGAAGCTCCTTTTATGATAAAGAAGGACATTGAAGGGTTTTGTTTGCATGTTCGTCTCCAATACCAGCAAAGGGAAGCAAAATAATGCACTTGTGCACACATGTACACTCTTGAGCTTAAGCACTTTCATGCATAGAGCAGGGAAAATTGCATCGAAGGAATGGCTCAAGACAAATTGTGCCCTCCTTTCCGCCCTGAGTGCAAAATGACTTAGTAGGAAGGAACGCACCAGTATCTTGCTCAGTTCGTGGCAAGTTCCCCTCTTTCGTGATTTAGGGTAAATTTTTTACATATAAAGATATATCTTCCAATTTTATAATTTTTAATATTTTCTGCATAACTCCCCCATTATCCCTAGAAAAATTAGATTGGTGGCCATACACTTAGTAAAATTACATAAAAGGACACAAGTTACTTTGCAAGATATTTTCTTATCAGCTTTTATTTTTGAAATCTCCTCTTAGCATTTTTTATGTAGTTCCTTACAGATGTACATACATATTTCCGCATCAACATGTGGAGTATCATCTAGTATGTATTAAAATATGAAAATAGGTGGGTATCAATTTGTTGGAGAAGGCCCACAGCAGAGATTTTGTACCAATTTAGGGACTAACAATTCTAATCAAGAACGAATGCAGGTTATTTATTTTGTAATGGAATCAATGCTTATTAGATTTTCCATGTTTGATTTTGTATGAGGGTTTTTATGCTAGAAACTGCAGGAAGCACTCATATACGATAGATGATAACAAGTGGACCTAACAAACTTATCATATAATTAAATTGTATATATAAAAGAATAGTGCATGCACATGATTGTATGTTCATTAGTGATTACTATGAGAAATGATATTTCAGTACCAAGCCAAACTCATGCATGTTGTTAATTTACCGTCAAATCCATTGTAACATGTAAGACATATTTAACTACAAAAAACCTTGTAAAGAATCATTCTAGCTATTGTCTTTATAATCTAGAAGATCAGCGAATATGGTTATTTGGTTATAACGTAGAAATTGGTATTAAGATAATTGTTAGGTTGTACACTACATATATCATTGCTAAATGTGTATCCATTATGAAGTTTATAAAATTTCAAAACAATACAAGAACGCAGTTTTATTATAAAATATAGTAAAAAATTAGCATAATTCTTGTTTATTTGAATATATACATAAAAAATTTATAATAAAAAAACATAAACTTAGAATTAAAAAACACCATGATGTGATTACTATATAAATAGAATAATAAAGAACTATACTGATGCATGTAAAATGCATACATGAACTTTGTCCTTTATCATATTGAATTCCCACATATTTGCAACATATATCATGATAATACCACGTGTTACATTGATTTATGGGATTTACCAATGATCCCCTTTATTTAATTTATAACTCTGCAGAACAGGAAAACCTGTTTTCTGTATTTTTCACTTTCAGAGATCTATACGAAGCTAAATTAACATGAGATTTTTGGAGCATCATTTTTTCATCGGGAGAAGCACCCTGGGCTCTGGAAGCACACCTGGGGAGGCCTAAGGGCCGAAAGAGACCAGGTGACGCGCCCAGCAAGGGAGGGCCTGCCACCCTGGCTCTTTCAGTCGTCGATCGTCCAGATCTCCCGGATTCTTTCGTCCACTGACGTATTTTGACCTAAAAATCACTATATATGTGGCCCCGAAGAGTTCTCGGGAGGAGAGCGCCGCACAAACATAGAAACACAAAAACGGATGTTGCTGCAGAGAAGATTGGAGGGGGAAACTCTGCCAGAGGGATATCCACCTTCTCCAACGTCTTCATCATCATCATCATGATTAAGGGAGAGTAGTCCACCTCTGTACTACGGGTTTGTGGCAGTAGCTTGATCTATTTCTCTCATGTTCTTCATAGTTCTTAGTACCATGTGAGCTGCATCATGATTATGGCAATATTTATAATACCTATGTTGTGGATCCTTATTCTATGATGTTGTGCTATGAGATCTGGTCATATTATGTGTAAGATGTATTGATAGATGCATATTATGTACCACGTTCTTAAGTATTTCTTCTGATCCAACATCTATGCAAGATCGTGTGTGGGATGATGTGTGTTAGATGGAGTAGCATGGTTTTAGTGATTGGATAGTGACAATATGTTTAAGATCTATTATGGCTTTGACTTTTGTTTTCTTTTGCTACCTAACTAGGGATAAAGTGAATGCATGTGCTATGTTCGTCACGTGACAATAGTGATGATCTTGTTTGTTCAAGGTAGCATATTTGATATTCAAACTTCATGTCAATGTACTTATGGCTATGCTCTATTAATTCTTAATACAAGATTGATGAAGTTTCTTTCTTGTGGAGTATAAGAGAGATGTGTTGCATCATCTCTATGTTAGGACGTGATGCCCATATTAATTTTGATCTTACATATACTATTATTTGCACCTTCATATCTCATTGATGAATTGTTATTTGTCCACCACAACTTAAAGAGAGAATAGTCAAGTGAACCCATGAACCCAGTCCACTTTTAATCATAAGAAACACATTTATATTGCTTTTATCTAGTTTTCTATTTGTTACACTATTTTAATCCGAAAATACGAAAAATATTTACTTTTCTTATTTGCATCCAAAACACCAAAAACAAATCAACCCCCTTACGGTTTTTACTTAGTTATTTTATCTAGTCTAGTTTTATTTGCTTTATTTTTACTTGTATTTATTTACTTACACGAAACCTTATGCTTGACAATCACACGGTGGAGTTGGGACACAAGGCATTTATTTTACTTGCATGATTGCTAGAAGAAGGGAGAAGAATATACTCTTTATCTAGTTCCCCGAGAGTTCGATATAAACCCTCGAGTCACCCTTGTGGGGAAAATACTCTGCTGACACAACACTCTGTACTTGGAGTCCCATCGTCATCATATACTCTTTCGATTTTTACATGAAAAATGTTTTCTAAAATGTATAAAAGTTAGTACAAAATTTAATTGTTCTAGTTTGCACCTTGGGCCATCGTCATCATATACTCTGTACTTGGAGTCCCATCGTCATCATATACTCTTTCGATTTTTACATGAAAAATGTTTTCTAAAATGTATAAAAGTTAGTACAAAATTTAATTGTTCTAGTTTGCACCTTGGGCCACATTCAACAAGTTAATATGAGCCCGAAAGGAATCACTAACAAATACTACACAAAAACAGGAAAATAAAAATTCCATTCAAAGCATCATCGCATGTATAACATATTGCACTATTATTTATTATTTCATACAAGATAAATAGAGAAGTTACAAAAATCTTAGTGAAGTTACACACTTCACATTTGAATTTTTGGATACAACATCATGCTTGTTAGATATACCAACAACATTTCTCGCATACTTGAAAATGTGACCCCGCTGGGAGATACATGTGATATATGTAACCATTTTTCCACTTGCATTAGAATTAAAATAAACAAGCAATCAACAATTTAATCACATGATAGAAGGAACTTAGGTCACACAACCATATGTTACATAATTAATAACTTTTCATAATATCTAGATCTCATAGAGATACCTCCTAAGTATTTTATTTTTGGTAGCGGGATTTCCAATTTGCAGAACATCTACTATTTCAATATTGATAGAAAAATACAAAGTAGGCAACTCTCCACTTGTTTCCACACCGAGGTTGTCAAGGTCAATAGTTGCATTGTTTGGAAAAATAATAGCATACTAAACTTGTGTGCATCTTTCAGGAAGGAGTAATCCGTTATTCGATATTATGCCGCAAAATCATCCACTAGAAGCAATGACTATGTCCGTAATAGCAAATTTTGTTTTGAATCATCCAAATTTTGGCAATTTTTGTTGACACATTCCACATACCTACTAAAGAGCGTACGACTATCGCCATTAATTCCATTAAGAGCGGTAGTGTGCGTCATAAAATATAGAAATATATTTCATATGCATCTCTTCATGCAGAAGCCGAGCAATTCCCATTCCGGAGAAGAAAAAATAATAAATTCTATTGGGTTTGTCCTAAAATATTTAGCACTTGATGGGTTATTCTTATTATTATCATTTTCTATGTCTAGAATTATGTCATTTCCTTCGTAATCTGGATTTAAGTGGATAAACTTGATAAAATAACGGCTTACTTGATCTCAAAGCGACGTCAAAGCTCATTCTGTGATACAACAAACACTGTAGGGTTTTGGACTTGTTTGATTGCTTGGACGTTTTCGTTGCTTCAGTGAAACTTGGCTCCGTAGAAGATGTAGGAGGTAATGCAACCTCATAGTCACGTTGTGCAACAAGATTGGTTGCCAACAAGGCCTTTTGAGCATCCTAGCAGAAACCTGGATCCCGTTGTTTGGTTTGGCCCTTTTTCCATTTCACGTTTTTGGCCTGCGTTTGGTTACGAGCCTTTTTCCCGCATACGGTTACCACGTCCGCTTCGTGGTGACCTTACCAAAATGATTAGCACTGTACATAAGGTGTTCGACACAGTAGCATTTCAGGCAGAGCAATATAAACATAGTTCTAGCAGTGGATTAGATCGTTGCACCACAATTCAACGAACAACAGGGTTAGTATATACCTCCTCGTCATACCTATCTACCACCAAAAATATACAGACTTAGCATCAGTTTTCATCAAACCTAGCTACTCCCAAATATACATCATCGTCATCAACACCAGAACAGCACCACATCAAGAACCCAATACCCTGGCTCCTCAAAGGTAATACTTCTTCACAAAGGCAGTAAACCATGACATCCTGCACTCAGGGCTCATCGCAAGGTAGCCTGTGCCTTGAGATCCATGAGGTGGCTAAGAGCACGGTCGATCGCAGTGGGACAGATGGGTGCTTGTTGAACATGCCCACATAGATCATCTTCATCTGAGCATAGTTTTCTATGGGTTGGTTGATGAGATCACCGTCTCTACGGTGAGTCTGCAAACAAGAAGAGAGTTAGTTCGTCTTGTCAAAGTTTACGATTGAGTGCATGACTGCAAAATTAGGTGCATTGATCGAACCTTGATGTGGGCAAAGTAGGCATCATCGTCCATCATGATTGATGTGGTCTCTTCCACCCAGCGCATGCCCTCAAGCCTTTTGACCTTGCTCACACGGGCCCAACGTGCTCTCCAGTGCCTAAGATGATTGTAGATCTGCTCCGGTGCAACTACACGACCACATTACCTGAGAACAAAATCGGTAACATCCTTCAGAAACTTCACCTTGAATCCAAGGTTCACTCTAACCCCTTTGTTGGTGAGATCACACACATTGTTCAAAGCGAACGTGGACAGAGCAGGTAGATATGTCATGATGTTCTTCTTCATCAGCTAGCAACACTTTCCAGACATCGACCTGTACTGAAGCCGCACCGCCGCCTCCGCCTGCATCACGGAGTTCGCCAGACAGATCTAGCGAGTTTTCCTTCTCCTACAGCACAAATGAAAGTACGAGACCACAAATTACCAATCTGTTAGAACATAGCATGCATCAAACACCTAGCAGACAAGCATATTTACGAGTTGTTACAACATAGCAGGCATCAAACATCTGACATGCAATCATTTTAACAAGGTCTTACAACATAGCACACATCAAACACCTTGCAGATAAGAACAATAACAAGAACTTACAACATATCACGCATCAAACACCTTGCAGGCGAGAACACTAGTAACAATCTTGTTTGTCTGCTAGCATGTATAAGTCCAAAGCTAGTACAAGAAGAGCACATAAACATTGTAGAAGCAATCCTCGTACCAACTATTGCACGTATATGTGGCCTACACATCAATGAAGATCACACTTTGCAACGAACACAGGCAGAAGACATTGATCTGTCAATACTAGATGCTTCATGAAGAAACTATAGATATAGCATGACCAACCTCCAGATCTAAGCAAACTAGCCAGATCTAAGCAAAAAAAGTATGGGCAAACAGATCTAAGCTAGGGTTCTATATTATTCACTTGGATCTAACAGTACGAGGAGGTGAGGAAAGTCGACATTCCTGCGAGGAAGAGGAGGATTACTTGCTGAGATGGGGCTACACCGGCCGGAGAAGATGCAGCCGCTTACTTACTTATCGGTGAGCAGCTGGCCTAGACAAAGAGCTCGAAAGGGGAAAATGGTGGCGGGGGATTTTGCGGTGAGGCACGGCGGTGTAAATAGGGGCTGAGTTTCGGCGGGAGGTGAGTGAATTTCTCCCGCGGGAGTTCCTCGTACGCGCACGAACTCCCGCCATCTCTCGCTCGCACTAGCTCGGCGCAAATTTTCCCCGTGAACGCAAGAAGAGCTTGGCTTGCCAGGAACGTTTGAATCGAGCGTGCCTCCTCATACAGGCTCTACGGTGCTTTGAGAATCGTGCGAAGCAAAGAAGCAGAAAAACGTGGGAATCCAAACTACCGAGCCAGGAAACCACTTCGCGAGCAACCAAACTGACCCTTTGTTTTCTTTGTTTGTCTTTGGTAACAGCAAACGGAAGGAAAATAATGCAGTCGCGCACGCATGCATGCACATAACCGGGGAAAAACTACATAGAAGATATGGCTCAAGACAAACTACGCCCTCCTTTCCACCCTGAGACGCAGGAGACTTTCATACCTCGGCATGACAATTTGGACTCCCAGGACCGGGGTTGCATCAATCTGCCCAAAGCAACGAGAACAACCAGTTGGTGAGGTGACGTGTTGCCATGCTGGTAGTGTCGAGGGAATCCGACGTTTGACAAGTGAACAGCGAGGAGACTCGCGATTGATTTGATGCCTGCCGAGTGGGGCGCAGGCATTGGTGAATCCATTGACAAGCTTCAAATATTTTTCATTGGCTGCTTGGTATCTGAACATTTCATTTCAAGCTGCAGAGAAAGCAGGGGCGAGAATTAGGGCGATCGATCTAGCTGGTTATCGAGTGTTAATTCTTCCTACCCTCTCTTACCTCACTCCAGTCCAAAATCCAGTCATTTTTAGCAGCAAACTTATGCTGATTTTATCGTCCATGGTTCATATATTGCGATTTTCATTATTCAGTACTAATGGAAACTGGCATCTTGTGTCACACCATCTGCTGGTCTGCACCACACGCACACGGGATGGAACAAATCCAGTCTCTTTTAGCCGCAAATTTATGCTGATTTATGTTTCATGGGCTACAGGGAACATATCGATCAAGCATTCGACCCTTACGGCGTTGCGTCTTGACATTCCTTGGCAAGTGGGATGCAAAACCAACATTGCGTGGCCAGAAACGAAATACGAAGGATGATTTAGCTCCTCTCAAACGGAGAATCCCCCGTTGAGGAATTAAGGTGCCGACAAAGCATCTACAGAAATCGCATGCGAAGGTCGGAGAAAACGACCTCTGAAACGAGCGGATTAACCTGGCTCATTTGGCATTTGCAAATCGGCAGGAGCACCTGAACAGTCTTGGGCCTCGTGGCCACTTGTTCAATTGGATAATTCGACCGCCACTAGCGCCAAATCCCTGTACAAATATTACATACGTGTCTTCCGTTCGATGGATCCGCCGACGTACGGCTTGTGATTGTGAGAGTAGCATGATGTCTCGTGTACTCGTGTGGTCGTTGTCAGTACATCCTGCGTGCCCATTGTGGCATTCTGCTGCCACGGAGTGTCATTTGTTGGCATGGTGTAAGCTGAATTTGAAACTACAGACATGAATGTGGCCTGCCCAATTTTGACCATGTACGTGTATATGTGCATCATGTGCAGAGACCATCGAGGATCTTATTGTCTAAGACAACTAATGGCAACTCCATATTACTTAGAAAGAAAATAATACTCGTACAAAAATTGTTCCAACCGGCAAACATCCGACTCACATGTCATATCATACGAAACTGATTCATAGTAAGCAGAATGATTACGAAATTAAGCTTTAGTGGTGACAGCATTAGCTTGCCGCTTGGGTTTGACAGGCAGCCGGTCTCCCACTTAGGCATGCTCACAGGCCATGGATGCACGCAATAAGGTATCTCTCCCTAACGACCAAAACCTCAGATGCATGCATTGTACAATGCACACAGCCGGCGCGCGGGCCGGTCTGCCGACGGCGAGCCCGACGGCGCATTGTGTGCCGCGCCGCATCGGCTTGTCCACGAACGGAGCAGCAGCGCGGCATGGGCGCCAACAACATCCGTCGATCGATCGGAACGGAGCAGCAGCGCGGCATGTGCCCGATTCTTGTGGCCTTCTTTATGTCCTAATCCTAGTGCAGAAAATCATGCTCGCTTTGAAGACATGCAGAACGAGAGATGGGTAGTGCAGCTAGCCCAAGTACTAGAAGGGCTGATCGTGTCTTGTACTATTGTCGACCTTGCATTATTGGTTACTTCGTCGGAGGAACCGTCTCTTTGTGTAGCTAGTGGGTGACTAATAATAGTGGAGTTAATAACTACATAAAAATGTTCGAGACAAACGAACCCTTGTCTTAGGAACCTCCTTCAACTTGCCTACTGGAGGCGCACCGAGAAAATTCAGATAAGCTGAAGCAAAATCTTGGCTGTGAATCGCCGGCCGTCGGTCCCTACTATAGCCTGCGGGCATGCCAAATTGCTTACGCACGATCGCCTTCTCCTCTGTTGGAGATCTGTACTTTAAAATCACATTGTCATCGGCCTTATTGGTCGCACCGGCGATGTCTGGGTGCCAACCCACTACAGAGCTAGCGTTTGTGACTCCAATAGTAACCGTGGAGTAGCTGCTTTACGCCCTTCAGGTCAATGGCACCAAGGCGAGAGATCAACAAAGGGCGCGGGCACGACGAGGGGGTCGGCCACCCTTCCTACACGGAGGCGACCTCCGCCGCGCACTGCGGCCCCTTGCCTCATCCATGCCACTCTATCATCGGTCAATCCACACCACCAGCGGTACGGGGTTGTGCTCGGGTGCGGTCATTCTAAGGTAGTGTCACTTGTCACTAGTCACACACCATGCAAGAAACCACACCGCACGTATAGGAACATCCTGCCCTGGAGAAGATGTAATCGGATCAGATCGGATTGAATTGGATTCTGTCGTTACCGTATCAGGTGCATTTAAAAAAAAAAATGAAGCGAATTATACTAACGATCGATTGCAGGTTCAAATAAATATATACAAGATAGCAGATTCGAAACAAAAATAGAGCGGACTCAGAGCGAAAACAAAACTAATTGAATATGTATAAGCACAAGTTAGGCCGGCAAGCCATACAATCAAAAATAATTGACAAAACTAGTTTAACAAAACTCTCATAAAATTAATAATCTAACGCGATAGAAATACAACATGAACAAAGTAGGTTCACATGGATGCAATAAAGTAAACATAAAGGCTATGATAACACCGAGGCAGTCTTCTATAGCCTAGTATCTTAATAAGTTTGGACTTTATATTTTGCATAGTGACTATGTAAGTGAGCTACTGTTTTGACCTAGGAACCCACGACTCCCTAACTAGCAAATAGGCTCTATTGGCTTAGACGTTTCGGATGAAAATTAGATTTCTCTTATAATAATCATCAAATAATCCTGAATACTCCCTCCGTCCCAGTTCATAGGGCTTGCGCGTGTCCCTAGGTCGTAAATTTGATAATAATAATACAATTTGATAATAGTAATTCTACACCCGGGTCAGTTTACCGAGCCGGACCACATGCCCTGAACCTTTTGCGGCCCAGCCTTCTGCACCGTAGTATTTTTTCCTTTTCTTTTTACGTTGACGGTTTTTGCCCTTGGTCGTGTGGTACGAGGGGCTACGACCAGAGATTTTTCCGAATGAGATCGAGAGCTGGTGTGCGGCGGGCGGTTCAGAATCCGGACGGCTCGGGGCGAGCGGCGAGGGATTGCAGCCGGTGAGCGGGCGACTGCAGCTGCGGATTACGCCGGCGGACGGCCCCGGTGGCTAGGCGAGCGGCGCGTGGTCTCGGCGGCGTCGTGGCCGGTGGGCGCTGGTTGCGGACATCGGCGAGCGGGTCAACGCGGCGGCGGCTGGTGAGAGGTTGAGCGGCGGGCGGGCGACGGGAGGCTGAGTGGCAGGCGTCGAGCAGGTGGCCTCGGCTGCGTGCGTTTCTGCGATTCATCTCGTCGTCCGGCGGTGGCGGCGGATATAAGCGTCCAGTCGGTTGACGGCGGTCGGACTGTCGGCGGCAATCGGCATCATTTCGTGGGAGGACAGCCGGTAGCAAGTTTCTCCCGACATCTCACCTCTTTTCGTCAAAATTTATTGTTCCCAATTTGATTGGTCAAACGTTGGGAGCAGGATTCTAGCAGCAACCTGAGCATGGACTCGCCTTGTTGCCGCGGCTGGAGAAGTGGCAGCTCGTACGTGTTCGTCTCCGGATTGGATCGAGTAGGCGGACTTCCTGCGATCTCGTTCTCCACCAGTACCTGAGGTCTCAGACCTCCACTAGCCGCTGAAATCGACCTCGACCTCTGTACCTTGAGCTCTAACCTTCGACCCGACCTGAAGATCCGGTTCAAGTTCTCCAACCTTCAGCTGCCTCCCAAGGTCAGGGATATTCCTCAAACTTCTGAATGATCATTTGGACTGTAGGGACTCTCCATATTATCAAAGATTACTAGTTATTAGATATTATCAAAGACAACTTTGATCATGCTCCCAGCCTTAGTAGATTTGGCCTTACGGACAAATATAGATTTAGACATTCAGTATGCCAAATGTATTTTAAATCTGGCCAAATTACAACAGATGATATTCCAATTTCTGGCCATTGACCATAGATGGCATTTTATTTTGTTTTAATGTTTTTGTTTTATGGGCATGAGGCCATGAATTATGTAGCTGTATATGGGGCCATTCAGTCATGCATCAAACCATGACGCTAGTTCTTATTTTTGCATGGGTGGTTCTTATGTCTCGTTGCCAGCAAGAACTACATGGACATAAGTTATTTTATGTCGGCACTGAGAATTCTTGCATTGACATAACTTATACTACAAGCTCTGCGGAACTTTGTTTTAACCCAGCTTATCATGCATGATAAAACAAAGCGATTAGCCTGCACTATCATGACATAAAGTTAATTCCTCCTTTGTGATTTTTCATGATGAAACACATCGGTCTATCCATACGGTAGCTTACGGTTTAGGGTGAGATTTGGACTTTGTTTTGATTCAGCAGGCTGCTTATGGTCTGGTAGTTTTAGAGGACTATTCTTCAATGAGGATATACTAAACATGTCAGAACTCTACTCATGACAGCCTGATGGTGAGTTAATTATTAGTCCCTAAGTGCAAATTGCAAATATGCTCTTAAAAAAACAAATTGCAAATATGTTTCTAGCTTTCAATAGAGACTCGTTTGCGCATTTTGGTTGGACGGTTTGTGTTCAGCAGTAAGTTTACTTATAACGGGTTTTCTCTTCCATTGTGCATCCTTTTTTCGCTTCATAATTGTTCAGTTTTACTTGACGTAATTTTGTTGCTGTAAAAAGTGATTTTGAGATAAGTATTTCTGCGTAATTTTTAATTTGTTGGCTCCAGTCTAGTGCTAGTGGGCACGATTAGCTAGGTTCTATGTGAAAGTACCGAATTGAAAGCAATTTTTACTGGTTACGTAATAGCATTCTGAAATGCATTGTGGTTAAGAATTATTAATTAAACGAAGCTCATAACATAGTTTTTTATGCTTGAAGTTTCACTTTTCTGATACCTTGTTCCACTTGAACCGTTTATCTTGTTTGGTCTATGTTTATAATCAAAACTATATAATATGTCTGAAAGAATATTTTGCAACCCTTGTAAGCTTAATTATCTTTTACTCTTGATCTATACTTGAAAAAAAATCATTGTTCATGTACTGCATTGTCACACCATCTTTATTTGAGTTGAGCTAGCTTTCGACTAAGCCATCTTAAATAAGTATATTTTACAATTGCCTGGCGTATTCACTCTCAAATATACAAAGTTTATTGTATATTTCGTTATTCCGCGGCACAAGCACTGCCCTGTATTGTTAGTGATTTAAATCATCTCAACACTGGTGGGAGGCTGCTTGGAGGGTGTAATCTTTTTCTATCATGTTCTTCTTTACCGATATAATTGGACTGCAACCAGGGTACGACGCTTGCTGCTTCTTTCTTCGCCCCTGGTACTCTTCAGTACCACCCCATCTCTACCAATTTGGATGAGTAAGTGATGGTTCTTTCTCCAGTTTTGCATCATATTGCTTCGTAATTGTTAAGTTTTACTTGATGTAATAATTTTTGCTACAAGAGATGAATTCTGGGATAAGTTATTCTGCATGTTTTTAAATTCTTGTCTGCAACGTTATCTCCAATCTAGTGCTAGTGGGCATGCTCAGCTAGGTTCTATGTTAAAGTACCAATATTTGTGTATGCCTAGTAATTACAACGATATGAGACAGAGTCAGAGTTTGTGTTTGATACTGAGCAGGATTCATATGCATGCTGGGATAAGTATTCATGGGGAAAGGGTTTTTGGGCTGTTCATCCATTGCATCTGTTTTTTCCCATTAGCTGTTTTTCTTATTGTGTGAGATGTAACATTTTGATCCATCGTGCCTTTTTGGAGCTAAGGTTATGTTATTATTTTTCATTTGCTAATTTATGTTTAGCTTATCAATACATTTATTTTGGACTAGAAGCTTATCAATTAACTAAATTCTGAATCTGGATGTCATGTCTTCACGTGCATCAGTCTATAGATTGCTTGGGTAATAAAGTACGGAATCGTATGACAGTTTCTGTACAACTCAATCTATTTATCTGTATTGGAAGATTATATTCTGAAGTTTGTAGTTCAGCAGTAGCTAGGTCCCATGTACCGGTGTATTTAAATATTTTTGCAACACTAGCATATTTTGCACCTTTTGAGGTGTGCTCGTTTAAACTAATGGAGATGTTTAAACTCTGCGTCTTTTAATTGGACTTATGTATTGTTAATTGCCTTGTCTTGGTGTATGAAAGCAACCTCTGTTAATAAAAATATATAACAATTATTTGTATCATTGTAAGTTTTGACCTTTTATGTAATGAACAAGGTACATGTGGCGCAGCAAAATTTTACTGAAATTTCTCTTATAAAATACCTTAGGTACGTTATGTGTTTTTTGTTTCCTTGTGCAGCTAGTCATTGGCATGTTTTGGGAAAGCATGTTACTGATCTGGATGACCCCACCTCAGTTATCTTTGAGCGTTGTTGGGCATGGAAGAAACAGGGTATATTTACAATTGGATTTGACCCACCTACTGCTGCGTATGTCCCCCTCCATTGAGTGTCAAATGAATTTCCATTTTGTGCATCTACTGATGTGAAGGAAGACGGTGGTAAGCAAAGTGATATGAAGCTGCAGTTTCTTTTGTCAGGGTTTAACATGACTTATGCGTGAGTATACACTAAGTAGCTTCACATGTAATTACTGGGTATACACCCATATCCTGTGTATTCTTTTCGTAGTAGATCTCTCTAGCCTTAAGTGCCACTTCTGTATATAGCTGAATATTCATGTGTCCCCGCCACCGCAATGTACACTTGGTCATGATCTGATCCTTGTATTTGCATCGTCCGTCAAAGTGTATCCTAAATTGTTGTACTGCCTTTATTTTGTCCAACTGTCCACCATGTTTGATGTGGCTGGACGTTTGTGTGACATCATAATATATTTGGAAGAAGGAACCGATGTACAAGTCTTGGTTCTCAAAATTCTTATGTCGGCCAATTTTAGAAGACCTCTTATCTTGCTAGCAGATCAAAAGTTTTTTTTTTGTAGAGCTAAAGGTTGATTGGAAAAAAGCCGTAGATTATTTCTACAAATAAACATAGGCCAATTGCTAAAGTTAAGTTCTCTTACGTTCAGGGAATTACAATTTTCTAATGTCGATTTGCACAGATTGGCAGTATTTTAATATGGTTGATGGCTCATGGAGCTGGCCTTAAATTATCGCATTAAGTCAGACCTACTTTGTTTTACCTGATGTGCACATTACGAAGGGTAGCGTTTGGCACGAAGACATAATTTTCTTACGACGCATGCAGTTTTCTCACGCCACAGGGATTTGGGTGCGGGTTCGTGGCCGCGTGGGGCAGTTCGGCCGCTCGGGCTTTGGACATAATTTTCTTACAGCGCTGCAGTTTTCTTACAACACGCGGGATCAGGTGCGGGACGCGGATGCCTTGGCCGGAGACTCGAGCACTGTTCGACCCGGGTGCAGAATAATATTCTGCTCCCTGGGAGTCAAATAGCGCGTCTCTATATATATATATATATATAGGCATTTGGTATGCACTAGTACCCGGGTGACCGCATCTATCACCACACAAACACATCAAGATCAGTACTGAGATTGGACCACCACTTCTTTTCTTATATATCAAAGCATTTTTGCAAAATATGTGCATGCCCTGCCATGTTTCAGCCGGTTACAAATATGGGAAAGTTTCAGACTGTACACTACCTTTTCCCTGCTTGTGGTCAGATTCAAAAACAGTTTCATTTGAAAACAGTACACATAAAGCAGTGAAAAACAACAAAATGCTGACTGCGTCCTGTGCTGGGCCTTCTGCGCGCCCCTGCCATCGCAGACCATGGGCCTGGCAGTCCAATGATTCAAATTTTGAATCTATTAGGTACCCAGCCGGGGCATTGGGCTGAGAGGTAGTGGAGAGGTACTTAACAGCCCAACGCCTCGATGGGCTTGGCGTCATATGCTGACAAAACTGTATTCGGTACCAGCACATGCGACGTCCGGCCCACTTGTTTGGCTACAGCATCCCGAACCTGGCCTTCAGCCATTAGGTACCAAGTAATATAAAGATTCCTCTTTGGGAGAAGTCGCATGCATAATCCCGACCCTGCAAATGTCTCCTGCAAGAATATATGGACATTTTAGTGGCCTCCAAAAAATTTAGGAAAGAAATATGAACGATAGTCCTTGTTTTCTTCACAAACAAAACATGGGTCAGCTAGGTACAGACAGTTATTGATCCAGGAACTGAATGGTAAAAGACAGTATAAAAAACTCCTGACATCATTTATATATATTTTAGAGCAACCTTAAAAAAGTGATCACTGACTAATGTCTGCAACAGAATATGCATTTTAGTGGCATCCAATTGATTTTAGTGCCACAAATGATCCAAATAACTTGAGTTACTCCCAAACGAAAGAAGTATCACTCCAGGTACGGACAGAAATATAATCAAGTACTGAATGATGAAAAATCCACAACCACCAAAAGTGCATTGTCATAGCAGATTCCGTTCCATCATCGATCAGTTTATCTAACCATATAGAAAAAATAATCAGTTTCTTACTCACTGGGGCCATTATATAATCGAGCAGGAGCGATCAACTGTGTCCCAGCTATGAAGCCCAAGGTAACAGCCGATTGACTGTGAGTGTGTATGTACCAAAAGGCACCTCAAGGCATATGATTCGGTACCTAGAACATATGGTCATATTTTATGGTGTCCAGCTGCGAATTCAGAGTTTGTGCTAACTACGGTTGTTGTGAATGTACAATGTCATCAATTGTTTTGCAGGTCGAGGGCTTCAACTTCATCCCCTTCCATTTCATCCAATGCATCCATGTGGACACAGAACTAGCTAAGGACGAGAAGAAGGCAACCAAGGGCATTCCGACAGCAGCTGTGCTTACGCAGTCTAGTAATATTAGCTCCCCGTAAAAAAAACTCGTAAGATTAGCTAGTAGAAGAAGGGAAGATAAAGGATTCCGAACCTGGTAGTCAGTCATTAAGTACCAAAAGCCTGATGAATGGATAATGCCATAATATCACCCACAACATGTCACCTGCAAAAAAATGTGATCTGTGAGTGGTTTCCGATAAGCATACACACGAAAGTATCTAATCTGGCCCGAAAATAAAAGAGGTTCGCTCAGGTAATGACGAAAGTAGAATTCAGAACTGAACGAAAATAAACGAGGTTCGCTCAGGTACAGATTCGGTACCTACAAATGCTAGACGCCATAATAAATATAAACAATGCAAGAACATTCAAAATCAAATCAAGAACCCCACCCTGTCATCATATGCACCATACACAAGGCATGCCATTCAGCACCCTCGACCATGATATCGGTTGATTCAGCACCCCAAAGAAATTTGTTAAGCACCCCAAAATACCAAGTAGAACATCAATCTCTAAAAAAAATTGCAAGTACCAAAACTGATTCAGCACCCCAAATAAATTTGTTAAGTACCCATATGATTCAGCACCTCCAGACAAAAAGTTAAGCACATCAGAGCAATTGTTATTTAAGCACTCATATAAGGTGCACTTGGCACCAACAGCGAGCAACATAATGAGCTTACTAAAGTTGGACAACCAGACAACACATATGCAAAGAATACGCCGCTCGCACGTGGCTGGTCAACCTCGAAACCATCGGAAACCTGCATAACTATATGACAAACTGACAGATAACTACATTATTCAGTCTAAAGGAAATGGTTCATCTTACATGTATGTAGGCATGTTTCTTAAAGGCCTGCCATATTCAGTCCAAAGGAAATGAAATGTTCAGTAGTACCGTTCGGTCCAAACTTCAGTAGTGAATCAGAGAACAAAAATCTTCAGTAGTACCGTTCGGTCCAAACTTATACAGTCAACAGGCAGTGAAATGAGATAAACAAGTCTGAAGTCCACAAAACAGAAGCGATGTCACGTCTTTCAAAAAGGTAAAAGTATAGTCAAGTGTGCAGAACCTACATGCATGAATTAACAAGCAATGAAACAGGAGCAGTACATAAGGCACTGAAGCATACATACACAGGTGACAGCGAGGAAATGTGAAAACTGAATCTTATTTCCATACACATTATTCAGTACCAGGAGATCAATGACTCAGCACCTGAAACCACTTGATTCAGCACCTGAGATAAAATTGTTAAGCACCTATACGAATCAGCACCTCAAAGCAACTTGTTAAGGACCCAATATGGTTCAGTACCTCAAAGCAAATTGTTAAACCCCATATGGTTCAGGACCTCTAAGCAACTCCCGGTAATATCTATAATAACCAATTATGATTCAGCGCCTCAAAGTAATTTGTTAAGCACCCTAGATGAAATGGTTCAGCACCCATTAGCAGTTAAGTAACTATCGAACTGCGGTAAGTACCTATCGAACACCATATCAGAATCTGGCTAAATACAAATGGCCAATAACAGGTTGTTGAGTTTGCCAGCCCCGGAAAGTAATTGGGTAGTCGATTAGTACCTAGAGTTAAGTGGCAGAAATTAATTTCTAAAGACTTTCAGTTGTGCACTAGTGCCATTTGCTAATAGCATCGGAAACATGTAAAGGAAAGAGAAAAACTGGGTACTTGGTTATCTCAAACTGGGTACTGAATAATAACATGTAGTAGACATAGTTCAGCACCTTGCTTGAACTATCTCACTTTCCTGTGCATCGACGGTTAATCATGGATCACTTAAATTATTTTCCGAGTAACTCTATTTATCTAGAAATTATTTCAGTCATCAAGCACCATCCAAACTTACTTTCAGTACCCATGTTGCCCACAAAAACAACCCATGAATAGAGGTACTTGATTATCTCTAGCTAGGTACTGAATAAGAACCTCAGAGTTATTTGTTAAGTACCCATGATATTCAAACATATGATTCAGCACTGAAAGTACTATTTTAAGAAAACTACTCTGAACTGTGATGGAAGTACTAATTTAAGTAATTTAGATTAGTTGTCCCAAGTGCAAGCAGCAGCTTTGTAAACAAAAAGAATAAGCCTGATGGTTATGTATCTTAGCACCTGTCAGCAAGTACCAGTAGCCTAATGGTTACGTACTTTCATATGTACCTGATGATTATGAACCTGGTGCTGAATTGTTAATTGGCACCACACACTGAATTGTTAAGCACCTGTGTTCATTTCAGAATAAGACGACCATGAAACGGAATCGGAGCATGAACCAACTTTGCATTGGCAATTTCGAATGAGAAAAAATTCATACATGATTTTGGGTGCTCGCACTCAGGTTCATTTTCAGTCACGACTGACATATTGAGAACAACAGACAAAATCCATGGGATTATCACCCAAATCATCAATACGGTTCAGAGTGTTATCGGACCTACTTCAACTGAACAAAAGAAACAGAATCATGACACTCAAAAAGTATTCATTTATAAGGTTCAGAGTGTTGATCCGGCATGTTAAACACCCCTACTGAAAAATGTTTGAACCAAGGTCGATCCCTTCTCGGAGTTAGTAGTACCTAGGTCGAATCACTAATTTCCAACATAAGCTCAAGGAAAAGTATTTAGTGTCCATTTAGAGAACCTTGCATCTACCAGTGCATCCTATTGACATGCTAATGAGTCAACTACAGGTTTAATTTGGCTAAGAACTAGCTAATGTGCTTAAATATTCAGTGCCTACAAATACTCAAATAGTATTCAACTTATTCGGTTCCTACAGGATGTAAGATTCCAGCACCTGAATAATTGTTCATGCCTTGCAAACAACCACGCGATCATTTGCTTCCAGAATATGACCTACAGCCAAAAGGATGCCAGCAGTGTAAGGCAACGCGTCGTAACTTATCAAGCACCTAGAGATAAACCATAGGAACACAACCATAGATAGGGAAAAGGAATAGGCGTCTAATACACAAATACATAGACATGACTGAAACGAACAAAACAAATTAACCAAGAAAGAAATTGGTAAATGGAACATGTGAATCTTAAGAATGCCGTAAACTGAAATAAAAGTTGGAGACAAATGTTGCGCTGAAGAAAAATCCATCAAGCAGCATCCGCCATGCATCAAAAACAAGAAGGCAGACGAAGGATGTGCAAATACAATGTCAAATGTGTCAAGATCTTACACAGGATGTCTAGGAGAAAACTCATCACAACTCAAGTGTATGCTTAAGATCTCCATGCAACTAGAAACGAGTAGCACGCATGGGTGCTTTTGAAGCAATATCTTTGTACTTAACGTGCATTGAGAGAAAACAACTATAAAAATGATACCTAAATCTCTTTTATAATGTAATTTGGAGAAGCAAGCAACATATTCAGAGACCAGGTTTACAAAGGCCTAGTCCAATGCGACCAAATTATAAGCTCTGCAGCAACAAACATGACACCTCGGCATGTAAAATGTAATTATCACTAAAACGTTTGGCAAGCACAGAAAACTGACATCAAGGGTAGTGCATAGAGGTGATTCAAAATATTTAGCAAGGTTAAAAGCGAGGGCACGTTTTGGACAGACATAAATACATGGAACTAGAATCACGGTCTACATTTCAGAACTAACTTCTGCAGGAAAAAATTCACATGAAATTGATTGGCAGTTAGTTTCTGGACGCCTTATGGTTTCTAAGATGTCAAGGTTTCCGGAACAACTGTGCCAGGGTGCCCTCGTCCAGCCCTGCAGACCACTGACGAAGTCCATCACGAGTTCCTCCCAAATCCATGAGAAATACTGCCGTAAGCAAAACGATACAGAGCATTAATAAACCAACTCGTGTCCTAGAAAATCACATGCAAAACACCACGACTATTATTATGAAACTTACTGAGGTCGTCAAGCACTTGAAAAATCCAGCTAAACCGAGCGGTGGATGCACCCGGGCGGCCGGTGGTGACGGACGCCCTCCCGAAAATAGAGGCAGGCTGGAGGTCGAGGACGGGGCGACTGTTCCGAAGCTGGAGGCTCCGCGCTGCAGGTAGCCGAGGGAGCGGCGGTGGAGACCGGATCAGGCACGAGCACACCTCATGGGTTGGGAGCGGATCCAAGTGGGGGGTGCGCAAGATGCAGCTCGCGTCGCCCCTTTGATCCATCCCTCTCGCGAATGGCTTCAGACAAATCGCAACTTGCAACCTCCAACTTGTCTTCCACCAGATGGATCTTCCGCTCGGATTCGGTCTTGGCCTCCCGCAACCCCCTTTGAATCGCGCCGGTGCTCCTTCTTACGATGGCGTTGACGAAGTCCATCAGCCTTTCCTCCCAGATGCGTGGCCTCCGTTGCGAAGCCCCGGGCGATGAAATTGGGGAGCTCGAGCAGTGGTGTTGGCCGGTCGCCGACTCCACGGCGGCGTCGGGAAGCTCGGGCAGCTCCCGGTCCATTGTGGCCTTGAATCGAGGGGCGGCACCGGGAGGGGCTCCGGAGGTGCCGCAGGCCGGGGGTCGCTGTGGGCGGCGCTTGGGTGGCCGGCCGGTGCAAGAGCCGTGGCGACGACGCTGGGCGACAGGCGTGGCGAGCAGCAAATGGAGAGGGTGGGGAGAGGCAGCCAGGTCTGCGTGCGGTGGTTGCCCAGTGTCCCCGCTCGCCGCCGGCACGTCTCGCGCGCGCCGCCCTGGTTCCTCGTGCTCGCCGCCGGAAGGGCCCGTGGCAGGGGCGGGGCATGCCATGGCCGATCGATCCGCGGCAGGGGAGGTCCGGGCCGCCGCCGGACGAAGCCGCGGCAGGGGATGGTCGGGCCGCTCGAAGCGGAGCAACTGCCTCCACCCTGCCCGTCGATGCGTGGCCTCGTGTCAGGGGCGTTCATGGTGGAGGCGGCTGTGGTCGGAGTGGATCGAGCCGGGTTGGATCTGGCCGAGCTATTTTTTTATTTGCGATTGATCTGGCCGAGTCACTGGTATTAATATCATGGGAGATTGTGAATGGGTATGGACCGGACGATGTGGTCTAAATCTGAACTGACGCGCGGCGCAGGAGGTAAAAAGTGGTCCGTGTAAGTACGACAGACTGAGCACCAAAAAGCTATCTCAGTAATTTCCTCTTTGAAGCAATGGACCACAAATGAAAAATGCAACAATGGACAATAATTCTCATTGCTTGCACGAATCTCAGAGGTGGTGAACGGTGACAGATGTGGTCGCCACAGTTACCACACATACATATAGTTTTGTCTATATATATATATATATATATATATATATATATATAGCTATTTGACTCCCTGGGAGCAGAATAGTTATTCTGCACCCCGCCCGACTCCCAGCCGCGATATGCAAAAAGCGGCCCGCGCGCCTGTAGCCTCCTGGCGACATAAAAAAACCTTTGCATGCTACGTAAGTTTAGGCCACAGCGTGCGGACGCGCGGCACTAGGCAACCGTAGCCAGTCCACTACATGCATGTGACGTAAAAAAAAGGACAGACCAACACAACAAAGCTATTTGAAAAGGGATGGGATCGAGTAAAAGAAAACTGCCAGCTCCAACGTCCGGCTAGCTACAACTAATTAACGTAAGAGCAAGTCTCTAGAGATAAAATGACTTCAGAAGTTCAGAGTGGAGGGATCGAGTAAAGAAACCTGGTAGCTAGCTCCATGACTCGATCGATCAATTACCTACAAACTAATTGACGTAAGAGTTAATTTTAAGAACAATGGCGTAACAGTGATTGTCAACGTTAAATTTACTTACCCGAACGCCAAACTTAAAATGACAATGTCCGATTACCAGTCAAGCAAAAATACAGACAACTAACGTAAACTCATGTCAGCAATCCACGCTCCAGCTCGTGAAACTATAGTCGAAGTAAAAAAGAAAGTTAAAATCTGCAATTTATTATCTGCTCATAAGATTGTCACAAAAGCTCTTGAAAGTCACATAAAACTTCAACGTGCTTGACGCATCCTCAAAAACGAAATAATTATTGGCATAATAACGCCGTGAGTTATTTATATCCAGGATTTATAGCACAAAGCTACACGGTTTCACATTTACATCCAGATGCATACGGTGAGGAAATTATATCAGCTAAAAGCAACTAAAAAATCACACAAACTTCCACGAATTTTCCATTCACTATCATCAATTTTCATGCAAATGACAATAGCATAACTAGGCATCTGAAAAGTTGAGAGGTATTTTTGCACATGAACCAAATTATCATATAGCCAACTTTTATTGCTTAATCCTTTCACTGTGGGCGAGAGAGCGTAAAAACTACATAGATCTGATAATGTTTATAATCTAATAATGAAGATTTGATGGACAATATACATATAAAAAATAGTAGCGCTGAACCTGAGGAGTGAGGAGACAACAGAATTGGTAGCTCTATTTATGGGGAGAGAGATTAGGACTGGTAGCAGGACTCGAGACAGTCAGGGATTGGCTTAGACAGTCAGTTTTAACATTTATGGTCAGACAGGATTGGCCCGTGTTTTCTCAGCTTCCGTGATTTCAGGGACGTGTATGGTTTTGTAAAACAAGAAATTATCCTATATGTTAAAACCCCTAGTCATGTGGGCTATGGACCATGTTGGTGCACTCAAGACACTTTCAGCCAAGATTTGTGCCACCAAATTACAACCACATGTCATGTCAAATCAACATTTGAACAAGGCATCATGAAAAATAGTTAGTTTCAAAATCATTTTTAAAATAGCCTTGTTTAGTCACCCATTATGCTAGGAACCACGCCACATGTCCACGGATATTCCATCGTCAACTTTATGCACGGTGGAATGTGGTGGTGCACCGAAAACACTCGGTCATTCGGCATGAATTGGGCAGGCACATTACAGCGATAATAAGCATGGAACGACAAAAATCAACTAGTTCACTGGTGTTATAGGATTTTTCCAGCCAGGCAAAACTTATACATGAACATGTCTAAACAAGCATCCTGAAGATCCATCTAGAAACTGCTGTTGTTAAGCATAAAAAAACAAACTCAAAAAAAAAATGGCACAAAGACTACGTGTGTGTTTGCGTCGATGCGCCCACTCTAAACCTGTTACATCTTTTTCTTATGGTCAACGCGTGAAGCCAGTCCGAAGTCCGAATTGGCAGACCGAAAACTTGTGCCCAGTGTCAGAAATGGCTAGTGCTGCCAAGATGTGTCTGTGTCGAGCGGACCCAACATACGCTCACTTCGTCTTCTTATCCTCTGTGCTGGTTTCAGCCTCGCCCTCGATCTGCTGGGTTGCCCCTGCTGAATCTGTTCCTTCCAATGTTTGGGGCGCTGCTGGTTCTTCTTCCCCTCCGAAGCCAAACTCGTTGACACGCTTCTTGTCAACTGGGTATACCCACCTCTGGTAGAGGTATATCAAGAAGATAATATCTGCATAGCAAGCAGAAATTGTCAATTAACGGCCTATGGTTGCAACCACATGAATTATCTGTCAAAAGACTAGATTGCTGGCATGTACAACCATTGTTATCAGCAATGATAGTTCATCTTACCATCTCTGAAAACTGAGAGACGATGCAACAATGGCATCTTAATAACAAATGCGAAAAGATCATCGATTATAGTGTTGAGAAACTTGTAGGTCATCTGTCTCCATGGCATATGAGCGACAGACTGTAGCTTGTAGTTGATGAATAATTGTGGGCACATCATGATAAAACCTGAAAAATTTAGAGGCACATATGTAAGTTCTGTTGCTAATTAGCCTAGTGAATTTGTGCGTAGAATGCTGAAATAATTGCTTACCAAACATGTAAACACAACTTGTGAGGGAAGAGAGTATCCATGAGTACCAGCTCTTGTGTTTGTCATACTTCAGTGAATACAGAGCGAAGCCAACCATAAGGAAGAGAAGTACATAGGTAAGGTACTTCATTGCAATCGCATCATACTCCTTTGTCTTATTCTGTGCGTATGACTCACGGTCCCGGAACCTCAGCATGGGAAACTTTCCACTTCTGTCGATCTGGATTCAAACAAAGAAATATTTTCACAAATCAACCCAAGAAAAGAAAAGAAAAAATCATCAGAAATGTAAGAGATTTCTATATCAATGAGCTCATAAGAAATGTAAAGTGCATATCCATATCAGGAAAGAGTAGCTTGTCACAAACTGTATCTCATAGCAGAGAATACACTGGTTTTATGACATCTGTCTGCCTTCAAAAGTCAAGGATCAATGCTGGCACTAGTCCTGAGTTAGCTGAAACATGATTCTTGATCACCAAGACAAGGTTTTTTTAATAAATGCACATTGGCAAATGCTCAGACAACTCTAATCCCATTAATAATTTTGTCGAATGAGGAGAAAGAAACTCGCAGTGAATTAATGCTACATAATTTGCTTCTTAACACATTCATTCATGAGTTTGAAATTTCAATTAAAGTTCAGCATTTAGTTCACTGTTTAAAGTACTTGCTTTTCAGGTGAAGACAACTAGGATCAGATAGGTTCCGTTTCATGCATAATATTACATGTTAAGCAGACTGCATCTGTTTGTACGCTAGTAAGATACTGACAGAACCAAATAATACAATGGCCATAACAGGATAGTGGATAGATGACAATATCATAAATGTCTACCTCGACATGCATCGCTTTCCCGATCTTCCAAAATTCAATGCACACACCTACTCCAGAGCTAGCAAGGATCATCCATGAAGTATCATTGTCAAGCAGGTACAAGAAAATAATCAGCTGACAAATGAAGTTCAGAACAACAGATTTTGCCGATAGACCTTCCATGGACTTGTTCTTATTCCAAAACTGGATATCTGATCAATGTCAAACATCGTCAATACATGTGGAGTCAGGGTTGGATTATACTGATATTTACGATATAAAAGAAAAACATGCAATGCACTTACCATTCTTGAAAGCCAGGAAATCAAACAGAGAGTGGAACAAAGATACAATCATGGTCAATCCGAGGAGATATGGATTTCCTTCAAGGAAAACCCTCTGCAGTTTATGAAGTCCAAGGTCAGTAAAAATATGTAACCAGGAGACTGACTAGCAGAGTAGGTTTATGACAGAAGCAACTGTTTCCAGGGTACTAAAAGAACATATACTAATGGCATCTCACGAAGAATAAAGGCGGTGAGGGTCTTCACTTCCAGAACAAACTAGGGCACAACATATCTAAAAAAGCCAGAATCTGCATGGGTAAAGTTTAGAATATCAATATTGTACCTTGAGTTCATCAGCCTCGCCTTCAAGCATACTTCCATAGCTACGATGAACTTGGAAAGACTGCTCAATCTGTAGAAATAATTGCCACTTGGTCATGCTAATAGGACTAACTTCAAGGTTTAAGGTCAGTTCCTTCACAGTCTCATTGAGTGCTGTCAATTTGTCTCTCAGCAGCCAAAATTCATTGAAGAATACAGTGGGATAGTAGCTGCTTGTAGTTGGATCCACATTCAAATCTGTATCTCTATTGTCAAGGAATACCAATCCTCCCTCAATACAAACAGCTGTTAATCATTTAAAGTATACTGAACAATGATTTAGCTCCATGTGAAGTTGGATACTTGCAAATGGTCTTCATGTGTACAAAATTGTTTAAATACTACCTCCGTTCCAAAATATGTGCCTTTTTAGAAAGCTAAACTGGCTTATATTTCGGAACAAAGGTAACATGATAATGACAACAAAGTAGCATAAAACATGTGCGTTCATGATAAAGCTGTAGCAAAACATATATAACATACACTAACTGTTACAGTTGAAGGATACATGGAGCAACATTTGGAGGAATATTGTTCTGGGGATACCTGTAAAATGTGAAGGGCAAATATAATTTAAAAATCGTAAGAAAGATGAACAACAATAAAGAACTCAAACCATGACATTAGGAACAAAAAGTTTCGCAAGAGTTTCTTTATTGTAAGAAAAAAAACATATACCAAAAGAATGGCTGTGGTGCAAAATAAGAAGCTGGGATGAGGATACACGCACATAAATTAATTAAGCAAAGGTCTAAAACACAGCCAACACATAATTTAGTAGCGCCAGTTTCAGCATAATTTAAAAATATATCTGACCACATAGCTTAGCCGTGCTTGTTTATGATTTACATCAACTGTATCAGCATGCATATTGCATTTTGAATTTTTGATATATGCCGAAGCGCCTGCCCTTACTTAAAAAAAACATGCAGATGCACGAGAGTTTCTCCTAGTTTGATCAAATATATGGCTCTTTCAAATGCACCAACTAATCAACTATATTGCCTTCCCCTTCTCCCTCTTCTTATAAGAGACACTCAAAACGGATCAGATTCTCTTGACTCTAAACTGAGGCATGTCATCTAATTATACCAGTGTTGAAAGAATGCACACTAATGAAGCAATGCAATTCCTTATACAAGAAGTTAATAACTAATACACATTTTTTGACGAGGAGGTAAAGGTAGTAATCATGCCAACAGGAATTAACTTTTGAAACAAATGTGGTTCTCAATATAGTACACTTGGAACTGATAAGTATATATCATCTTGTGCATACCGTGTGAAGTCATCGACGAGATTTATTGTCACATTTGGTTTCCAGTAAGAAATATATTCGACTGGGCCATCCTCTTTGTCTTCGGATTCTATGTTCTCCTGCAAAAATCAGATGTTGTATTCTGTTATTGCTTGACTAGAAATCTTTAGTTCATAGCGTCTTAATAACAAAGGATGGGGTCGAAGACCTTAGACGGTGGTATTTCCTCAGACTCATTCGAATCTCCAAGCAAGCTCTTCTTATTACCAGTTTTTGATTTCCGCAAGTATGCCACAATAGCTAAACATGAATAATGTAGTGAGCAATTTCACACAAACATGCAATTGTTAAAAAGGATGGTTGAGATGAAAAATAAGCTTACGATGTGTCCTTCCAAATGCAGATTTTTGCTCATATTCTGGATCGGTAGGGTCCACAGGGTAACCCGAACGTGCAAAGTAAACATGAGCATACAGAGATCCATTGTGCTTGAGAGCCTATGGAAGTAATATACACCGAGACAAAATTAGGCAAGCGAACAACATATAACTATAACATAATTTGTAAATTACAACAAGTAATATCCTACCTCTGATGGATAGTATGTCAGTGAGTGCGTTCTGGTACTGGTAGGACTCCAGACTGCATATGGTATGTTTGTTTCATGCCAGACGAGTGCTTCTTCATTGCTGAAGTCATTGAATTTATCGTTCTCAGATAAATACATCCACATATCCTGCAGCAACATAACCACCATTCAATTTGTGTTTAGGATAACACAAATAGCTAAGACTACTGTTTGATTCCAACCGCTTCCATAGTGTAAAAAAAGATTGGGTGGCACTACCAAGGAATGTAACTTAATCCAGTAATTTCCGTTAGTTTGGTTTAATTAACTGGGTGACACCACATTTAAATCATTATAACTTAATTACTCCCTCCGTTCCATAATTCTTGTCGCAGATTTGGATGTATCTTGACACATTCTGTGCATAGATACATCCAAATGTGTGTAGATACATCCAAATCTGTGACACGAATTATGGAATGGAGGGAGTATATTAGTACTTGCATAAAACATTACCACAAGCCACTGACTCATCAATCTGACCAATAAAGGGTTTCGACCAACTTCATCAAATATTTGAAATAATAAGACACGCCAAGTTATAAGATCAGTGTGCACGCTAAAAACCAGAAAATCACTTCCCTGCCAAATAAATAACCTGGCAATTACTGTACAAGTTATATACAGTTGCTTTGATTCGAAACACCTAGTCCAGACAATATTCACCCACCAAACTCTACACTACAGACCCAAAAGAGATATTGTCCATGGATGCTGTGACGTTTTCAACTCCATTACAAAGATACAGTACATTCCATACCGTCTAAGCGTATTGTGACATCCTCAACTCCATCGTGGACAAAAGCTTCAAAAACAAGTCCCTATCATAGACAGCAACACAATTCAAACACCAAACGTCTTCACATCAGCTCAATTTTGAAGCATACCCTACACGGCTACACCACATTGTCTAAATTGTCAAGACACTTTATATATACCTTTCCTTTTATCCTTTGCATACTCTATACTAGTTCTGAGAAAGTTTAGACTCCCATGGCTCCCTGAGATGAGATCCACACAATTAACACACCGAACTAACATACCCAAACACATGACCTTTTCAGAGCAAATCAAGTCGCACTGCTGTGGGACACTGCTATCACACGCGATCTACTTGTTTCAGAACAAACTTGAGATACTACTTGTTGGACAGCCACCAACACAGAGAGACAAACAACAGTGCCTTCGCACACTACTGACAAAACCAGCTCCTCGCAACTATACTAAATAGCCCAAACACGTTCTCATGTGCTAAAGCATCCGTGAGCTATTAACAAAAAAGGAAAGTTCCAGATCGCGGTAAAAAAATACTGATAAAACCCTACACAATTTTTGCATCGGAGCAAACAGAACCCAATTGTCCGCACTGCATAAGTGCGAAGCCACCATCCCTTTACTGGAAGACTACAATAAACCGCTCTAAAACCGCCAGAGAAACCTAACACGCCTCCTCTGGCTATGCCCAAAATCGCAGTTCTGGGGGTGGGGCGTTCTCACCATGGGCTCTCCCTTCTGGAAGAGGTTGGACATGACCATCCCGGGGTCCGTGGGGGCGCGCTTGGGCCCGAAGAACTTGGAGGCGAAGTACCAGAAGACGGCCATCCGCACGATGCCGGCGAGGCTCTGCCCTATGCCGCCTCCCTGCCGCCCGGCCGGGGCCTGCCCCTGCGGCTGCGCCGCGACGGCGGCGGCAGCCGGCTGCGACATGGCCGCCGGCGAGTTGGATCGGGGTGAGGGGAGCCGCCGAGATGCGCAGGGGAGAAAGTTTTTCGGGGAGGAGTTCTGTGTGATTGATGCTCTGGGGTGGTTTTACGATGGATTTTATAGGTTTCTTTTGCCGATAGAGACGTGAGTTGTTGAGAAATTGCGTTTCGAGTCCCGGATCGACAGATCGTGCAGACGCCGGACTGTTCTGGTTTCGTGATCTGGATAGAGACGTAATTGTTGGAGACTTTGGGGGGTGCAGGCGGTGATGTAGGAGTATAATAATATGGTGAATGATGCTGGCATTTGCCCAACGAGGCGAGTTGCCGTCTTTAGAGAAAACAAACTGTTAGATGCACCCGGGATCGGCTAAAGGATGCTTTCACGCGCCACACAACTGACTTTATTTTTTTCTGAAAATTCTATCAACAACTATAATATTCTACAGATATCATATGTGAATATGGTGTATCTGATGATACTGATTTGTATTTTGCATGCTAATAACTTTTTTCCAAAACTAGATCATACTTTACATTTTTTACTTTTTAAAAATAATATAAGTCTTATTCATTGAAATGGAGGTAGGACCAATGGGAGCTGAGATAGACCAAAGAGGAGTTGCCAAAACGACATTTTCTTCGAACAACAGGTTTCTCCGTTGATATTGTTCACATACACCACCATATAACCAAGTGCAGATGTAAACAAACCAAAAAAAAGAAAAGATTCTACTTATCTCAACTAGCACAAGAACAAAACAAACTTTCATCATCAATGATATCAGAGATACACCGCTTGAGAGAACTTCATTTCCAACTACTACACATCTTGAAGATCATACCTCTCCTTGGTCTGTTTGCCTCCGGGGGGAGGACCGGGTGGATCATTTGCTAATGCAGTGCCCCTACGCTCGTGAGGTGTGGTTCAGGTGTATTCGTGACCTACATCTGCATATCCAGGAACCACACCAAGAGTCGCGGCTTGAGTCATGGTGGGAGTCCTAGAGAGCTCACTTCCACGGCAGAGATAAGGAAAAGTTCGACTCCTTCACCATACTTACATGCTGGAAGCTGTGGAAAACACATGAATGCTTGGGTTTTGAACAATGTGAGGCCGCAATGCACGGCAGAGCGGTTAGCTAGTTAGATCTTCAGGAATTTTTTTTTTGGCTAAGTGTGAGTGTAGGAGTAGGAGGGAGACCACATGATGTAAGAGAGTATCCATAGTGTGCAGAGTGAGTGGAGTTCTTCAAGCTCTATTCGCAGGGTTTTGAAGTTTCTTGTAAAAAAATTGTTGCCTTCTATAAAATTAAAATTAAGATACACTTTCGCGTACTCTCAATTGAAATATCATAGGATCCTTCGTGACGCCTTTGTGCACACCTTGTTGATCACCTTCTTGTGTAGCAATGCTCCCAGCTCAAAACTTTCTTTGTTATTTGCTTGTCTAGAAAATTGTCAGCAATTAACAGCGACTACAAAAATTAAAGATTACAATAGAAATGATTATTAGGGAACCTTTGCTTGAACCACACAACATTGTGCATCTTCCAAATATCCACCTTGTGCCTATATACATTGACAACACGTCAAATTACGTATCAAATACTACTTAACCTTTATTTTTTAAAAACTTTCTAAGCACCTGTTGATACTTCTTTGACTAAGAAAAATGCAAGCTCTTAGACAAATACTGACACGTGTAAATAATTTAATAAACATGTCGATGTGATTTTTGGTACAAAATTATAAATAAATACAATGGTGCAAATTCACAAGATAAGTTGACATGTAATGAGTTATGTAACTTGTAATGTGTTGTATGTATTTTTTTTTCAGTGTATGTATTCGCAAGTAACTCATTTCATGATGTCTTTCCATCTTGCAAAGGGCCATGTATTTTATCCGTATATAGACGAGAAAGTTTAAATATTTAGAATGTTTTACATGTATATGGCTAGAAATTATTACTCTGGTCCAAAATATAAACCAAGGTACTACCAACTTAGGACTTCTATTCTAGAGCTAATGGCACTCATTCCCTTTGTAATTGCTATTTAGCTCGTGTTGGGCCGAAACTCGAGTAAAGCTAAATTATAATGTCATCCTTGTTCAAGCCACCAAAAAAACATGTAGCCGGTAGCCCCCTTCGTGCGTGGGGTGCTTCTACCAGATTTCTCTTGTTTAGTAGGACCACATTAGAGCATCTCTAGCGGAAGGTGCAAATTTGGACGTGTATATCTCTATATACACGTCCATATACACATTGCTAAATTTAACACCTCCCAGTTTTTCAGTGGAACGTGTATCAAGACGTGTAAATCACGGTGTGTATATTCCAGTAAAACAGAGGCATTTTGATATACAATTATGTAGCAAATTCTAGTAAAACAGAGGCATTTTGATAGCAAATTCTACAATGATTTTGCCCGAGAGAGCAGCCCATCGAGTGGCAGCTCCAAATGGAGGCCATCCTCCCATGTCGCCGTCCTTCCCCCTCGCTCTCCGCCATCCTCGCCATCCTCGCCCCTAGACCGCACCCCGCCGCCATCCTTTCTCCAGGGCGAGCGCCGCCGGCCCCAAGACTGCACCCCGCCGCCACCCCTTTCTCCAGGCCACACCCCGTCGCCAAGCCACACCTCGCCGGAGCGCCGCATCCGTCCAAGCCGCATCCCGCCGCCAGGCCGCACCTCGCCGGAGCGCCGCATCCGTCCAGGTCGCATCCCGCCGCCAGGCCGCACCTCGCCGGAGCGCCGCATCTGTCCAGGGCGCGCGCCGCCGCCGCAAGATCTGGTTGCATGGCGTGCGCCCGCCGCCCTCTCGCTCCGGCTCGATGGCTTGGGCGGCCGGAGAGGAAAATAGTACTTACCTTGGGCGGCCGGGAGAGGAGCCGCGACGGCGACCTTCGGGGCGAGCTCCTCCGATTTGGGCTGTTGGCTTCGTTTCACGAGCTCTCACGAGCGTGGATTGCTCGTGTATACATCCACGCCTTGTACCATCGTGGGATGCTCGTGTATACATCCACGCCGTTTTACACGAGCCGCCGGGAGCCATTTTGCTACTAGTATCGTGTATATTTACAATACACGTCCATATAGACGATCCACTAGGGATGCTCTTTTTTTTTTTTTTGAGAATCACTAGGGATGCTCTTAAAAGGCGAATCTGGTGCTGGGCACTGGGCAGAGAGATATTTTTCGAGCCCCTCAGCCGATGGGACCCCCGACCTACTCTATGACGTGGAGCTCTCAAAAGAAAAAGAAAAAACTCTATGACGTGGAGAATGAAAGGGACCCATGGATTTGTGTTCGCCCGAACAACAGCAAGAGAACTGATAAGATGGGCTCGAAACATCTCTGTACTATTTTAGGCCCTTTTATCCAAAACGCTTGAGCTGGGCTAGGCCCAATGGGACTTGACGCTTTGACCTAGATTCTGACCCATGACCCGTGAGAATTTGTAAACTACAACTACTTCTAACTCACAGATTTTGGGGAGGGACAAGGATCAACACCAGGAATTTGTTTATTTGCTCGATTAACCTCCCAACCACCCCCGAGCAGATCCTCCGGCACCGCCGGTTAAGCATAACATACAACGCATGTCTTTCCCCTTACACACGCAACACTACTTATAGGCGAGTCGGCGACGTAGTCAAGTCCTCGTGTCCCACTCGTTCCCGGCGTAGCGCGTAGCGAGCCGCCTTTCTCTTCTCGGGCCTTGGTCTTGGTGAGCTTCCTTGCATGCTGTCATCCTTGCCGCCCTCCCGGTCGCCGACAATCCCCCGCTCGTTGAGAGCCTCGCTTGTCCCCAGCGTGGGCCTCCGGAACCGGCTCGCTGGAGCGAGGTACGATCTTCCCGAGTCGCCCGTGCCGCCGACAAGCCACTCCATTGCACAAGGACCTGGGCTATGGTTCGGTGTCCAACCTGCCTCGCACGGCTGCTGGAGGATACGAACGAGAAATCCGAACAGATCATCGGAGAAGGAAGTCAGGGCGTACTCGTCGTGGTGGCCCAACGTAGGGTTTCAGCTCGAGACACATGAAACACCGGGTGAACACGGCTTGATTCGAGGCAACTTCGGCTTGTAGGCAACTTTGCCAACGCGCTCCGTAATCCGGTAAGGGCCGAAGAACTTGAAGGCGAGTTTCTGATTTGCCCGTCGAGCTACGTAAGATTGGATGTAAGGCCGGAGCTTCGAGAACACCTCTTCCCCCACAATGAACTCTCTTTCTCGTCCGATGCTTATCAGCCTGCGCTTTCATACGCTGCTGCATTCTTAACAAGTGCTCGTCTCACCGAATTCAAAATGGCCACCCGTTCCCGTAACCACTCATTCGTATCCCCGCAGGCAATAGAATCGGTAGCCGTGATGCCAAAATAACGGGGCTGGCGCCCGTACAGAGAACTCGAAAGGTGACTTACCCAATGAGGCATGCCGGTTGGTGTTGTACCGGAATTCACAAAGAGAAATCCATTTGGCCCAATGCTGCGGGTGCGCACGAATGAAACACCCGAGATAGCATTCAACGGACCGGATTCACCCGTTCCGTTTGCCCATCCGTCTCGGGATGATTAACGGTGCTCATTTTTAAGTTCGTGCCGAGTGGCCTTGAACACGTGCATCGCCGTAACCGGCCGGTGAAAACAGGATCACGGTCTGAAATGAGGTTCTCGCGGCATACCATGGAGGCGGTATATGTTGTCGACAAATACCTCCGCTATCTTGCCAACATTGTAGGGGTGACGAACTGGAATAAAGTGGGCATATTTAGTAAGCTTATCCACGACCACCAAGAGACAATTGTATTGTCTGGATGTAGGCAACCCATCGATGAAATCCATTGTAGCAGCTTTCCCACGGATCCGATGGAATCGGTAGAGGCTGCAGAGCCCGGCCGGCGGTATGCGTTCGGCTTAGCTTGTTGACGAGTACGGCAAGAGCGCACGTATTCACGAGTCATTTGCTTCATTGTGGGCCATTTGAACAGGGCGATCAAACGGCGATAGGTGACCGGAAAGCCGTAATGTCCCCCCGTGGGCTGTCATGGAAAGCCGAGATAATGCGAATCTGCAGCTGCTCATCCTTGCCAACCCGGATCCTTCCTTGATACCCGAGGATGCCATGGTCGAGGGTATAGTGCTCATCTGCTAATGGCGCTATTGCCGGCTTACGTAAGAGACTCTGAGCATGAGCGTCCTCCTCGTAGCTAGTTTGTACTTCTGCAAGCCAGGTGGGCTGCACCGTTGTAACTGTCATCAGCTGTGAACTATCAGGTGGCTTCCTTGACAAGGCATCAGCTGCAGCATTAAGGATTCCCTTTTTGTAGAGGATCTTGTACTGGAGACCCATCAGCTTTGTGAGAACTTTTTGTTGCCAATCGGTGTGGAGCCGCTGATCTGTGAGGTGGGACAAACTTTTGTGATCAGTTCTGATGAGGAATTCACCAATCTGGAGATATGGTCGCCACTGCTGAACTGCCAGAAGGATAGCCAAGTACTCCTTCTCATACACAGACAAACCCCTGTTCCTAGGTCCAAGAGCACGACTGACATAAGCAAGGGGATGCCCTGACTGTGACAGAACTGCGCCAATCCCCACATCACATGCATCTGTTTCGATGACGAATTGCTCTGTGAAACTGGGTAGAGCTAAGACTGGTGCAGTGATCAGCGCTTGTTTGAGAGCTTGGAAAGCTGCTTCTGCATCACCTGTCCAGAGGAACAGAACACCCTTACGCAGCAACTGCGTCAGTGGCTGGCTGATAATTGCATAGTGTTTGATGAATTTCCTGTAGTAACCTGCAAGCCCCAGGAATCCCCTCAATTCCTTCAAGTTTTGGGGTACTGGCCAGGAGTTAACTGACTGAATTTTCGCAGGGTCTGTTGCTACTCCAGCTGCCGAAATCACATGTCCTAAGTAATGCACTTGCTCCTCGGCAAAGGCACACTTCGACAATTTCACTTGCCACTGGTCGCGCTGTAAAATCTGCAGTACCGCTTCCAGGTGTTGTAGGTGGTCAGAGTAGTTCTTGCTGTAGATTAAGATATCGTCAAAGAAAACTAGAGCGAATTTGCGGAGCATTGGTGCCAGAGTGGCATTCATAGCATGCTGAAAAGTTGCCGGTGCTCCAGTCAAGCCAAATGCCATCACTCGAAACTCATAATGACCATTGTGAGTCTGAAACGCAGTCTTGTGTTCCTCACCGGGAGCGAGACGAATTTGGTGATAACCAGCTTTTAAATCCAGCTTGGAGAACCAGCGAGAACCAGCGAGCTCATCAAGTAATTCGTCGATGACTGGCAATGGATATTTACCCTTGACTGTCAAGGCATTGAGGTGCCGGTAATCGACGACCAGGCGCCATGTCTTATCTCCTTTCTTTACCAAGAGAACTGGAGATCCAAAGGGGCTAGTGCTTAGCTGAATTACACCCTGATCGAGTAGCTCCTTAACTTGCTTCTCTATTTCTGTTTTTAATTCTGGCACCACTCGGTATGGCCGCATGGAAATTGGCCTAGCACCTGGTATTAAGGGAATGTGGTGGTCATACTGTCGCCTAGGTGGTAACCCTTCAGGTGTAGCAAACACGGGACTGAACCGATCCAACAATGCCTCGAACCTCCGATGGAATAGGAGCAGGCTCGGTTTTCGGAGTCTCATGGATCAAATTCAACTCTATCATTGCATGTGTACACAGATGGTCTCCTTCACCTTGCATAACAACCAGCTTGCCATCCTTTGGAACTGCAATCCATCCTTGGCTCCAGTGAGTAAACATGGGACTATATTTTCCCAACCAGTCCAGGCCAATGATACCATCGTAACTTCCCAATTCCAATACCTTGAAATCATCTTGAAATTCAGTTCCCTGAGCTGTCCAAGTGAGTGATGGAAAATATTCACAGCAAGGCAACCTTGCTCCTCCAGCTACCTTGACCTTCATCGTGTGAGGAAGTGCCATTCTGCCACACATTCCTTCTGCCTTCTGCCTGTCGATGAAGCAAGAGGAACTGCCCGAATCCACAAGGAATAAAAGGACTTGGCCTTGGATTTCAACCTTGAGCAGCATTGTTTTAGGAACTGTCAACGACGTGTCAAGGGCTGCTGCCGACAACATCATCGGGTGTGGGTCTTGCTCATTTTCCTCTCAGTACCGGCGTCCTCTAGTTCTTCCCGGTTCATCGGATCTGCATGTATTCCACCATTTCCTGAACGACGTGGAGCTGCACGGTGTTCTTACATTGGTGTTCTCGGCTGTACTTCTCTCCACAAGTGAAGCACAAATTCTTCGCTTCTCCGATAGGCTCGGAGACTCCGCCATTTGTTCTCCGTAGCTGACTCGTTGGTGTTCAGCATTCTTCTTCGCCTCGACCTTTGGTGAAACCCAACGAGCTGGTGGTGGAGGTGGTGGTGCTTGCGAACTTGCAGGGGAATATGCTGACCTCCGAGGTGGTAAATATGATGGAGGTCCAGACACTGTAGGACCACATTCCTCGCCAAGTTCCTCATACAGTAACGCCAGGGAATAAGCCGTGTCGAGGTCACGCGGTTGCTGAATAGCAACAAGAATGCGAACACCGGGCTGCAGGCCGTCAATGAACTTGGTGGTGTAGTGTACGGGGTCCGGATGCACTTCATAAGCACTGATCTGATCCATAAGAGCTGAGAATCGAGACACATGATCCTCCACTGTGGTAATCTGCCCAATATGAATCAAACGCCTGACGAGAATGGCATGTTGATTACGGCAGAATCGCGCCAACACTGCTGCCACAAACTCTGTCCAAACTGACTGACGGTGTTGATGCAGATAGGATTCCAACCACGTAGCTGCTGCCCCAACAAACTGATCCGATGCGGAAGAAACCCAGAGCGTTGTTGGTGTATGCCATCGCTGGAAATAATCCTCACAGCGTCTGCCACAATTTGGGGTTGGATCCGTCAAATTGCGGCAGATCCACGCGCGGGGAGTGTTGCAAGTCAGTATTCTGAGGTGGAACGTAACGGAACGATGAAGATCCAGGGAGGAGGGGATCAGATCGCATACCTCCTCCCGGAGGAGATATGTGGTTAACACATACCGTCCCCCGGCTGTCGAGCGTCCTGCGGTGCCCATCCGGGCCGGCGGTGCCTCCTCCAGGCTCGAGATGATGCGGAGCGGAGGGATCACGCGCCCGTGTGGAGGAATCGGCGCGGGAGATGCCCTCGATCGCTGCTGCGAGTTGCGCGATCTCGGAGCTGAGGGTGGTGCGGACGGCGTCAAGCTCCCCGCCAAGATGAGCCTTGACGCCCGCCAGATCCTGGGAGAGCGTGGCCATACCGGCGTCGACGGTCTTGAGCTGGGCACGGGTGTCGACGACGAACGGCTGGAACGCGTCGAGAACCTCCTTCTTGTAGTGGACGAAGCGGCGCTCGTACTCCTCGGCTGTGTCGGCCTTCAAGAGCTCGTAGAGAGCCCTCGACTCCGGCGAGATCTCATCCATCACCTCGGATCGGCGGCGAATGGAGAAGCGAGTGGCGTGGCTGTGGGTAGGGAAATCCAGATCTAGAACTGGGGGAAAATTTTTTGGACCTGGCTCTGATTACCAATTGTAAACTACAACTACTTCTAACTCACAGATTTTGGGGAGGGACAAGGATCAACACCAGGAATTTGTTTATTTGCTCGATTAACCTCCCAACCACCCCCGAGCAGATCCTCCGGCACCGCCGGTTAAGCATAACATACAACGCATGTCTTTCCCCTTACACACGCAACACTACTTATAGGCGAGCTGGCGACGTAGTCAAGTCCTCGTGTCCCACTCGTTCCCGGCGTAGCGCGTAGCAGGCCGCCTTTCTCTTCTGGGCCTTGGTCTTGGTGAGCTTCCTTGCATGCTGTCATCCTTGCCGCCCTCCTGGTCGCTGACAGAATTCCAGAACTCTTCTCCGCAGAAACGCAACTACGCAAGTCTGTATCGTAGACGCCGGCCGCGCCGCCGCTAGGCCCTGCCCGATGGCCTACTCCATCCCATCCCGTCCTTCCTCACGAGGCTACACCTTCGCCGCGTGTCCCTGGACCTAGACGGCCGTTTACCGGGGCAGCTCCCTTGCTGCAACCTGCAAGGCCTACATCTCCGACTCCCAGGACGTAGGATTGCTGCCGAGCGCTCAAGAAACTGGCGGTTCCGCAATGCGCCAACAGCTCCGGAGCCGATGGTTATCGCCGCGCATCCTCTTGCTTAATCCCTGCGTGCTGAGATTAAAATGAAGCCTCGCACGGTGGCTCTCATTGCCTGCAACCAGATCCCTTGTCAAGGCATCCATTTCTACAGCGATTTCCGATAAGAGCAGATTGGTTTTCATGCAACGGTACGCCCCTCCTTTTTTACCTACCATGCATTTAACCTCTGTTTATCTGAAGATTCTGGAATCAAAATAGGGAATATTGTACTAGCTGCTCATAGTTCAGGGGAAGTGGAACATCTACTGTCTGTCTGTCTTCAGGTGAACATCTATATGAAAAAACATGAGCAGTCGGTGTTAAACTATGGATCGGCTAGGCTAGATTTAATCGGTAGAACTATATGTCTATATAGTTTAACTTGTCATCTGCGATAGAAAAGGTGGAGAGATGGGAGAGGGGAATGTGTACCTTCTCCCTGTGAGGAGGATCCTGCAGACGTCGACATGGTGGCGACGGCGGTGGCATGGGTGAGGTAGTGGCGGCGGTGATGGAGCTTTCTGTCGGCACGAGCTTAACCCAAGATCGGTAGGGGTTTTGTCAGTGGGGTGTTGGCACGCACGGTCAACCTCGTGTGCATCCAGCCTTCACCTCTATTTATAGCGCGTCGATAGGGGCCCACCAACCAGGGATAAGGTTGGGCCGCTCTCGATCAGGACGCAGACGAGGTCAAGGGATCGTGTTCGAGCCGTTGGGTCGGACGCGAGGAGATATGGTAAAGACTACGGTTCTACCAGGTCTCGGGCGTATATTATAGGGATGGAAGTGAGGGCGATGAGGCTGGAGGCGTAGACGCTGGCGGCTGGGCGCCGGCGCTGCGAAAGGGAGGAGGCGGTGGCTAGGGCAGGGTGCGGCTAGGGCTTGGGGCTCCCGTCTCCAGAGGGAGACGACAACAGTATATGTTTATTGTTTGATTATAATTGAAGGGGTACATGTGTTTATATAGGAGGAAAACTCCTCTAAACCCTAGATAACTTCGGCTAAGCCCCTAATTCGGCCCACTATTGGGCCTCTTCCGTGCATACTGGAGCCCGACCATAACATCTCTCCCTGCCTTCTCAAACAGCTCGTCCTCGAGCTGAACATCTGGAAACTGCTGGCGGAAATCGTCGAGCTTCTCCCAAGTCGCCTCCTCCTCGGGCAGGCCGGCCCACTGCACCAAGACATGCCACACGCCACGACGTTGCTGCGCGTGCATCACCTTCGCCACCTTCGCGGGAGCTGGCAGAAGTCGGCCATCCAAAGTAGGAGGAAGGGTCGGGGTCGCCGCAGGAGGGTCCCCTCGGTAGGCCTTTAGTAAGCCGACATGAAAGACGTCGTGGAGGCAAGAACCAGCTGGCAACTCAAGGCGGTATGCGAGTGTGCCAACACGCTCCAGCACACGAAAGGGACCGGCGTAGTGGGGTCCCAATTTGTGCTTGGATCGTGGGTCTAGGGACTGCGTGGTCCTGTGAAGGAGGCGCAGCCACACCCAATCGCCCACCGCGAACTCCGCCTCGCGATGATGAGCATCATAGTACTTCCTGGCCAGCTGCTGTGCTTGGAGAAGACGCTGGCACGCTTCAGCCAGGATCTCGTCGCGGGTGCGGAGTAAGTCGCCCGCCGTCTCGGACCGAGTCGTGCCAGGCTCATAAGGAAGCATCGGCGGAGGTGGGCGCCCGTAGACCACCTCGAAAGGCGAGGCATGCAGGGCGGAGTGATATGAGGTGTTGTAGCAGTACTCCGCCCATGCCAACCAGTCCACCCAAGCTCGTGGACGATCACCTGTAACACAGCGCAAGTACATGGCGATCACCTTATTTACCACCTCGGATTGGCCATCCGTCTGGTGGAACGTCGTGCTCATGCGGAGCTTTACGCCTGCCTGCCGGAAGAGATCCCGCCAGTCGTGACCCGTGAACACAGGATCACGGTCGTTGACGATGGACGAAGGAAACCCGTGGAGGCGGACGATGCCGTCCAAGAAGGCCCGGGCCACGGACGCGGTTGTATAGGGGTGACCGAGGGCGATGAAGTACGCGTACTTGGAGAAGCGGTCAACCACCGTGAGGATGGCGGACTTGTCGCCCACCTTGGGAAGGCCCTCGATGAAGTCCATGGAGATATCAGCCCACACCTGTGACGGCACATCTAGCGGCTGTAGCATACCCGCGGGTCGTAGCGTCTCTGTCTTGTTCCGCTGGCACGTCACGCATGACCGCACCCAGTCACGGACCAGCGCGCCATCACCGGGGATGTAGAAATCCTGCAGAATGCGCCAGGGACAAGACCTGGTGGCGCAGGTCACCATGGGCGGGCACGAAAAGGCGGCGCCCGTGTAGAAGTAGCCCATCGTCCAGGCGTCAGGGCGCCCCCAGCTTGCCGGCGTCAAGGCGCCCGCGGAGCGCTTGTGCGTCCGCGGCAGAGAAGTCGCCCGGCGAATTTCATCAATGAAGGTGAAGGACGGCCCGGAGCGGATGCACAGGACAGTGCCCGCTGTGGCAACGTCGTCCGCGACATCCTCATTGTCGTGGCGGGACAAGGCATCGGCGACCGTGTTGAGACGGCCTTGGCGGTACTCGACGGTGAAGTCGAAGCCGAAGAGCTTGCTGATCCACTAGTACTGCGGGACGGTGGAGAGGCGCTGGTCTAGCAAGAACTTCAGGCTGTAGTGGTTCGTGCGCACACGGAACGACTGACCCCAAAGGTAAGGTCGCCAGTGGCGCACCGCTTGGACCAGCCCGATAAGCTCGCGCTCGTATGCCGCGAGCTTGTGATGGCGAGCGGCAAAGGGGCGGCTGAAGAAGGCCAGCGGTCCCTCGCCCTGGTGGAGGACGGCGCCGAAGCCGATGTTAGAGGCGTCGCAATCCACCACGAACGACATGTTGAAGTCCAACATCTGGAGGACGGGTCCCGTCGTGAGCGCTCGCTGGAGAGTTGTGAACGCCATAGTCGCCTCCTCGTCCCAGGAGAAGGCGTCGCGTCGAAGGAGGCGCGTCAGTGGCGCGGCGATGAGGCCGAAGTCCCAGATGTACTTTCGGTAGTAGCCAGCGAGGCCCAAGAAGTCGCGGAGAGCCCGGGGTGACTGCGGGGTCGCCACGCGGCGACGGCGGCGACCTTGTCCGCGTCCATCACGACACCTTCCGCCGAGATGACGTGCCCCAGGTATGCGACGGAGGTCGTGCTGAACGAGCACTTCGAGCGCTTGAGGTGGAGATGATGCGCTTGAAGCTCGTTGAAGATGATGGCCACGTGCTGCAGGTGCTCCGCCCAGGATGAACTGTAGATAAGAATGTCATCAAAGAAAACAAGCACAAAGCGGCGCAAGTATGGGTTGAGCACGTCGTTCATCCGGGCCTGGAAGGTCGCCGACGCGTTGGAGAGGCCGAACGGCATCACCAGGAACTCGAAGTGGCCATGGTGAGTACGGAACGCCGTCTTCTCGATGTCGTCCGGGTGCATGCGCACCTGATGATAGCCCGAATGCAGGTCGAGCTTGGTGAAGAAGCGCGCTCCGTGTAGCTCGTCCACGACGGGGGATGGGGAACTTGTCCTTGGATGTCATGGCATTGAGGACGCGATAGTCGATGTAGAAGCGCCATGTGCCTTCGGCCTTGCGCACAAGGAGCACCGGGGCGCAGAACGGCGATGTCGAAATCCGGATGATGCCCTGCGCGAGCATGACCGCCACCTGGCGCTCGAGCTCGTCGTTCTGTAGCTGGGGGTACCGGTACAGGCGCCGTGTCCCGCAGCAGGTGGATGCGGTGGTCACAGGGCCGCGCGGGTGGGAGGCCCTGTGGCTCGACGAAGATGTCGCTGTGCTGCTGCAGGAGGTCGGCCCCAGGACAGGATGAGCCTCGTCAAGTGCGACCGCCATCTACTGAAGTTGCGGGGTCGCGGCGCCGGAGCCACCGATGCCCCAAAGGATGGGGCCTAGTGTGGACAGGAAGTCGACGCCGAGGATGAAGTCGTAGCAGCCCAGGTCGATGCCGACGCAGTCGATGGAGAAGGGCTCGTCGCCGATGAGGACGGGAACCTGCCGCGCCACGCCCTGGCAAGCAAGGCGGTCCCCGTTGGCGACAGTGACGCTGAACTTCTCCGCGCCCGCCGGCTGGAGGGTGAGGCGGCGCATGGCGTCCCTGGACAGGAAGTTGTGCGTCGAGCCTGTGTCCACGAGCGCGGTGAGACGCTCCCCTTGGATCGTCACCGGAAGCAACATCGTCTTCGATGTCTTGATGCCTGACAAGGGATTAACTTGTCAATGCCTATGGATTGTAGGCTAGGGTTTAGTTAGAAGTAGAGGGCAAGTAGATCTCGAAGGTTTCAGCCGAAAAGTACTCGACGAATATGAAATCTAGGGTTTGCGTACAATGATTCGATGATCTTTCGTCCCTCGACTCCCCCTTTATATAGGAGGTGGAGCCGAGGGTTTCGTTTTGTACAAGTTACGCAGTCCGGGACGGTTTCTAACTCATCCCGCCAGATTACAAATAACACTTCCTATTACAACTCTATCTTTTCCTTTAACACATCTTGGGCTTCCGAATCTTCTTATTCCTCGGGTAGTGGGCCTTCAATAAACCCCGGGTACTATATTTGGCAGTGCCCATTTGGGATGCCTATGTCAAGTAGCCCCCGAGATTTTGCTTGAATCATAGAATCAGGGAAAATCTCTACTGTTTATTTTTACTCGAAAGCTCTAACTTTCATACTTCTTCTCATAAAATTCTATATTGTGCAGGGATATTGGTAGTTGGGGCTAGTTCATCTGACGGATCGTGTACTAGTTAACCGCTCTAGTGGCAATCCGCAAAAACCTACTTCAAAATCACGTCCCCGGACATGATCTCGGGATACCGGTGTAAACTTCGACAGGTGCCGCTTAAGGTCTTACCATTCCGTCGAGTCCCGAGTCAAATTTATCGAGTACCTAACGCGTCCGTTAGGATTTTTCTTCGTATCCGTTGATACGGATAAAAGTAGCAGAGCGCAGTCTTCGGCGATGCCACGCCCGGCGGAATAGATCCGGGGTCTTACCTTCGCAAATTTGCGGCATTCGGAAATTGATCGCAACTTTGGCGTTCCGAGAATATATTGTCGAGTGCTTTTCCGGCTGTTGGAATAGCACATTTTATCGAGTCAAATATGACTTATATTGCTCTCCCGATGGGAGTATATGTAGAGTTAATTATAACTCGAAGTATACTCTCTTGCTATTCTATTTTTCCTTTTTTAATTTCATCGGGCACGCGAACAGCGTTCCCGATGGGAGTAGCCCCCGAGGCTACAGCCAAGAACTTGTGCTTGGTTGTAGGCTCAACATTTTAGTCCACCTTGTCGCTATATTGCCATTATCTCCCGATATTCTTTCCCTTCTTCTCTTTTTTTTTTTTTTTTTTTATCTATCGGGTGCGCGAACAGCGCTCCCGATGGGAGTAGCCCCGAGGCGACAGCCCAAGAACTTGTGCTTGGTTGTAGGCTCCCACAATTTCTATTTTTGCCATAGTCGAAACTTTACTTTTTTCGAAGTAGCCCCCGAGCATTTGGGCAAAAACTTGTTCTTGACCAAAGGCTCCCGAAGTATGCAAATAACTCATCCTTTCGCCATTTTCCTTTTATTTTTCTTGTCGACATATTTTCCCTTGGCAAATTTTTCTTCAACTCGATCAATGGCCGAGTTTTTCCTGCCTTGTGGGTCCATCGTTTCCACCACGTTGACACGTCGTGTAAGTGGGGGACACACGTCCTCCGCTTTTTCTGGCGCACGTACGGTAACGCCTATCTCGAGAAAAATACTTTTTTGCCCTTGTAACCGTAAGATCAATTCTCACCACACGATTTCCTCATCCAACGGCTTCTCGCGACCCTCAATTCTTATATAAACCTGTCTTCAACCTCCGTTCATCCCTGCTTGCGCCGCTCACCTGTTCCTCTTCGCAAAACTTTCCCTCGCGCCCAACTCTCTCTCGATTTCCCGCACTCGCATACATTGCTCTGTCCATTGCCGTTGATGCCACCGCGCGCGCGCTCGACTCGCCACAAGCACTCCGAATCCGCGATGGCTGCTGAAGATCTTGAGTGGGAGAGATCTAAAATCTCCAATCAAGACGTCAACCGGATGAAAAGGCTTGGCCTTATGAAGAAGGAAGACGCCATCCGCTTTCCCAGCGAAGAAAGCTATCCCAACCCTCCAATGGAGTATCGGGTTAGTTTTGTTGATCATCTCATCCGTGGCCTCTCTCCCCCAATCCATGATTTCCTCCGTGGTCTTCTCTTTGTTTACGGGATTCAGTTGCACCAACTGACTCCCAACTCGATCCTTCATATTTCTATTTTTATCACTCTTTGTGAATGCTTCCTTGGAGTCGCTCCCAATTGGGCTCTTTGGAAGCGCATTTTTCTGCCTTCGCCGCAATGGCGCGCACAACGCCACCTACAACATAGGTGGCGTAGTTATCTCGTGTCCGAACCGATGTCGATTATTTCGACGTCAAATTTCCCGACTCGTCCAAGGATGGCGCAAGAGGTGGCTCTATATACACGAAGAAAGCGCCAATTCCGTGGAACACAACATAGTTCCCTTCGACGGAAACGCGAAGATTCAACGCCGCCACTCCGGGACGCCGAAGTTTCCGAAGAAGAGAAGAAGGCGACGAAGCTCTTATGTCTCGTATTCATCAGCTCCAAAATACTCGAGGCAAAGAGTTATCTCGGTGTCCAAATCACAACCTATTTTCTTAGAATTAGAGTGCAGCCTCTTCGAGGCTCGCAAAAATCCCCTTTGGACATACTCGGTGCCAATGACGCCAATAGGCTCTCCGGTGATCTTTCTGTGAAGGACTTGGAGAAGCTTATTCGAAGAATTACCTCGCTGAGTAAGAAGGATCCTATTCCTTCCTCCTGTCGCGTGGCACCCTACAACTCCACCAATCCTCTCCCCGAGGTATTTTGTCTTCTTGAATTTTTATCTTGTTCTGAATTTTTCCTGCATCTCATTGTATTAATATCTCGCTATTTTTCCCTTTGTCGCTATATTTTTTTTTTATAGGATCACCCTACTATGGCTTCCCTTCCTCCTCTTCCTGAGGATGGAGAAGTCGAAGAAATGGGTATAGTTGCCGAAGATGCTCAAGGCTCTTCTGTTCCTGAAAGTGAAGTCGCGGGTTCTCACAAATCTGCGGCTTCTCATGAGAAAGAGGTTGAGTCCGAGGCCGGTGAATCGACCGAATCCCTTCCTCCTCGCTCGTTTCTCCAAAGAACAAAAGGAAAAGGACCGAAGCCGAGGATTCTGGCATTTCTAAGGCTGAAGAAGTTGTTCCTTCTCATCCGAAGGCAGCTTATGATCCTTATGTTGAGTCGCTCATCAGCTCGTAAGTCAACTTTATCTCTCCCCCTTCTTTTTTGTACTCGAAATATTTATATTGTCTTGCTTTTTATACTCGTCGACTTTTTGTTCACTAGTGATGAGGAAGAAGAAGTACCGAGTCATCGACGTAGCTCCTCGGACAAGCACGTCTCGTACCGTGCTTGTTTCGTACACGCTAGTTGAAGGAGATGAAACATCGCCTCCCCAACAAAACGTCGTCACCACTACTCCACCATCGAGCCCCCTTGTCCCTTCGCCAAAAAGGGCAAGGGTTGAAATGATCGTTGAGCCTCCTCCTCAACCGAGCAGCTATTCGTCGCAGCTCTTGGATGATGTAAGTTTATCGAGATCTATCTTTCCTCTTTTTTGCTTTTATGGAACCTTACTTTTTGTAATGCCGAAGTTTTTCCCCTTCTTTTCTTCTTCTTTGACAGCCTATGATCAAGGATCTTATCCGCATCGGGTCCCAATTTATTGGGTACCGCGAGTATGCCAGCAGAGCCGAAGGTAACGACTTTTATACTTGCTGTTTTTCCCTGGTTTTTTACTCCTGCTGCCTGTCGCTATTTTTGATCTTTCTTTTCCACATTTCAACAGAAAAACTTGCGGAGGCTAACCAACATGCCGAGACACTTGCTCGAAAACTCGAGCAAAGTGAGACGGCTCGTAAGAAGGCTGAGCTTGCCGCTAACGAAGCTAGAGCTGAAGCCGATGATGCTAAAGCAAAGGCCGCTAGTGTCGAAGAATTGCAGCAAAGGCTCAAAGATGCTGAATCTGCCTTACACGAGCAGAAAACTGCACAGGCTGCACGTGAGCAAGGGGTCATCAAGCGTTTGAAGTCGCAATGTGGACGTACGCTGAGTAATATCCTCAATTTCTTCTATTTTGTTGCATTTCCTGTGTCTTGGTTTTCGACTAATATTTTGTCTCGCGTGGCAGCCCAAACAGATCAGGATTTTGATCTGGAAAATCCCGTCAACGACCCTCTCCTTGACGCACTCTCTCTTTTGGAATTGCATGGGCGCGAAATTCGTGAAGGCGTGGCAAATGCCAGTGCGGGTTTGTCGGCGTTGTTCCCCTACTTCTTTCCGAAGAAAGAGGAACCTTCGACTTTCCTTGACCTTGCCAAGCTTTTCAATCCATCGGAAGATCTTGGGCTGAAGATGCGCCATGAAAATATGAAGGTGGCTGTTGAAAATACTCGTTGCTCCGGTTGTCGACAGCCGACGGACTCTCGACTGGATGAAGGTTGGCGACACCTATCAGATAGAGCAGTCGAGGTGGAAGTCACTGATGAAGGCGGCCAAGCCCAATACGAAGAAAATCTTGGCGTATCTCGGGATTAAGCCAACTTCGACTCCCAGCTCCTCGAGGCCGGAGGTCTAGTTGCATGCCTCCTTGTTTCTTTTTCTATTTCTTTTGCTCTTGTCGCCATTTTAGCTTTGGCGACAATTACTCACTTAGTCCTCCTGGAGAACTTTCTTTTGTAATACCCATGTAAATTTTTCTAGCAAGTAATGAAATTTCCCTTCGTGCTTTTCATTGATCCCGGGCCTTTCTTTTCCAGCTAATATTTGATAACTACTCGACTCCTCCTTGTTCTGCCGCTGCTTCACCTGCATCTTCCTTCTCGAAGAAAATACTAGTCGACCACAATCTCCTCGAGAGTTCATCAAGCGGACGTTTGTCGGAAGATTTGCAAGAACTTCGACAACAGCTTCAATCTATGAAGAAACAAACGTTGGCCATGATGGAACAATCTCGAAAAGCCTCTGAAGGAGAAAAACTTGCTCTTCATCAAGCCGAAGAAGCTGTGGCTGCTAGGGATGCTGCTGTACTGGAGGCGAAGGGAGCCACAACCCGAGAAAATAGTATGCTTGAGCTAATGCTAGAAGCTAGCACGGATATGCTAGGTACGTTTTTGCTTTCTTTTGATGCCTCTTCTTTATCTTGCTCGTGCCTTTCTTCCAATTTCTTGCCCCGTCGCTTTTATCGGGCTCGCTCTTGATTCTCGCCGCCGAAGATCGTAGAGTGAATGAGAGGACAAATCTTCTTGTTAATCTCTCCCTTAATCATGGGTGTTTGTTCTGGGCCACTCTCGAACGAACCCAACAAATTGTTAGGTTCCAAGATCGTGCTTGCCAGGTGCGCGATTTTCTCAGCTTTTGCACGTCGACATTAACCCTTGTCTATAGGAATCTGTTTCCGCGAAACGAGGTTCCAAAAACTCTTCCCGAATTATTGGAAGTATTCGGAGATGCTCCTCGCATCCATAACTTTGTGCGGGCTCAACTCACTCGCCGGAGCGAGATTTGCCATGATTATGATAAACATTTGTTACCCAAAGTTGGACCTGACGAAGATTGTTGCCGGTTGCCCGGCCAAGAAAACGCGTCGAAAGAATGATATTGACTCAATCGATGCCATGGTAGCTCCCGTGGCCGAGTCGATGATAGATGAACTTCTTCGGATGGACTCCGAATTCTTTACCAAGGGTTCTTATGCTGAACACAAAACAACCAGGGGTTTATCGGTAGATACTATCTTGGGATTTCATTGACTTGTATCATGTTAGAAATCTTGTATCTCATATTTCCGAAGGAACTCATTGCATGTTGCTGAGGTCCTCTATGTTGTTGAAGCCCCCGAGCTCGAAGATTGCACTATTTTTCCTTCCTTGAAATCTATTTTTCCTGCTGGAATAAGACATCTTTGTTTGTCCTTTGGGTAGATTGCCCATTTTTGAGTATCGTTGATGTCGAAGTTCTATATTTGCATGGCGAGGTTTTTAAACCAAGGCACTTATGTTTTTTGATGTGTACGCTATATTTATGATTGTTGTCTCCCGATTTTTTTATATTTGGCGAGGTATTAATGTACCAAGGCGAAATATTTCAGTGAATCTAGATTGTATGTATTTTGAGGCTTGGGCGTTTGAGCCCCCGAGCGTGTCGAAAAATGAGAAGTATATCTCCACTATCTTTATTATATTGTAGCACCACGAGCCCGCCTCATTAAAAACCTTTCCCGGCCCCACTCGGTGCCCCGAAAAAGGAAAAGAGTGCGTCTCGAAAACTCGTGGGCGTTTCGAGTACATTGAAGTTTTTACAAGGACTATATTTTAGCTCTAGGCGTAGAACCGCCTGAGTTGCGCCACGTTCCAGGGGTTTTGCTCCTCCACACCTGTCTTCTTGTCCTTTATTCTGTATGCTCCTCCTCCAATTACTTCCGTGACGATGTAAGGGCCAAGCCATGGTGACTCGAGTTTTTCATGACTTTTTTGCGTGAGCCGAAGAACTAGGTCGCCCACCTGAAAAGATCTTGGCCGCAAACGTCGACTGTGGTAATTCTTCAAGTCCCGTTGATATTTGGTTACCCGAGATAGTACTTCGTCTCGAGCTTCGTCGAGTGCATCTACATCATCTTCCAGATGCTGTTTTTGACGCTTCTTCATCATATGCTCGTGACTCTAGGGGAGTCGTGCTCTATTTCTATTGGAAGTATCGCTTCCGCACCATGGACTAGAAAGAACGGGGTTTCTTGTGTCGCCGTATTTGGTGTTGTTCGGATGCTCCACAAGCACACTTGGTAATTCTTCAGGCCAGGTATGTCGAGCTTTTTCTAAAGGTCCCAACAGACGTTTCTTGATGCCATTGCAGATTATGCCATTGACTTTCTCGACTTGCCCATTGGTTTGAGGATGTGCAACTGACGCAAAGTTCAGCTTGATCCCCACTTCTTTGCAATAGTCTTTGAATTCATTGGATGTGAAGTTGCTGCCGTTGTCTGTGACGATGCTGTGGGGCACTCCAAACCTGAAGACGAGGCCTTGTATGAATTTTACTCGCGGATGCTCCGTCCGGTGAATTTATCGGCTTCGCTTCTATCCACTTTGTAAATTTGTCGACGGCTACTAGCATGTACTCCTTTCCTCCTGGCCATGATTTGTGTAACTTGCCCACCATATCGAGTCCCCATTGTGCAAAGGGCCACGACAAAGGTATTGGTGCTAGCTCGCCGCCGGAGAGTGAGGTTTTGCGGCAAACCTTTGACACGCGTCGCAAGTTCGTACTATGTCCTTAGCATCCTCAATTGCTGTTAACCAATAGAATCCTGCCCGAAAAACCTTGGCTGCGATAGCTCGACTACTTGCGTGGTGGCCACATATTCCTTCGTGTACATCCTTCAGAATTATTCTTCCTTCTTCAGGTGTGACGCACCTTTGCAAGACGCCTGAGATACTTCTCTTATATAATTCTCCCTTAACCACTCGTGAAAGCTTTGGAGCGTCGAATTACTCGCCTTGCCTCGACTGGATCGTCGGGTATTTCTTTCCTGAGTATATATGATATGTATGGCTGCATCCATGGTATCTGTATTACCATGACCAGGTCTTGCTCTTCTTCTTCTTCCTCTTGCTTTTCCTTGGTAGCCCCCGAGGGTTTCTTCTCCTTCTTTTTTGATTTTATCGACTCGATGGATCTCTCTCGTTATCTCTTCCCAAAATACACCCGGTGGGACCGCAAGGCATCGCGACCCGATGTTTGCAAGAACGTCGGCTTCGTCGTTGCTCAATCTACTAATGTGATTTACTTCGCATCCATCGAATAACTTCTCGAGCTCGTTGTATACCTCCTTGTATGCCATCATGCTATCATTGACTCGCGTCACATTGGTTCATAACTTGCTGAGCTACCAACCGTGAATCGCCAAAGATTTTTAGCCGAGTTGCTCCACTGTGCTTTCGCCATCTTCATCCCGTGTATGAGAGCCTCATATTCTCGCTTCATTGTTAGATGCGTTAGGGAATGTCATCCGAAGGATGTACTTCAACTTGTCGCCTTCATGTGATATGAGTACTACTCCTGCGCCAGCCCCTTCTAGTCTCTTGGACCCATCAAAATTCATAGTCCAGGTTCTCGATAAATCTGGGGGTCCTGTATTTTGCAACTCCATCCACTCTGCGATGAAGTCCGGTAGTATTTGCGACTTTATTGCTTTTCTTTTTTCATACGTGATGTCCCGAGGGGAAAGTTCTATTCCCCAAAGGGAGACACGACCCGTAGCTTCGGGTTGTTCAAGTATATTTGACAAAGGAGCTTCATTGACCACTATGATCGGGTGTGCCGAAAAATAGTGGCGCAATTTTCGTGCTCGTCGTGAACACTCCATATGCTAGCTTTTGGTACCGAGGGTACCTTTGTTTTGAGGGCGACAAGACTTCGCTCACGAAGTATACCGGTCGCCGTACTCCATGGATTTTCCCTTCTTCTTCTCTTTCGACAACTAACACCGTGCTAACCACTTGGGGTGTGGCTGCAATATACGAGCAGAGAGGTTCCTTTTCCTTTGGAGCCACCGGGATTGGTGGTGTCGATATTTTTCGCTTCGGATCCTCGAAAGCTCGATCGGCTTCCTCGTTCCACTCGGAATTTATCTCCTTGCTTTACCGCGCATAAAATGGTAACGCTTTTTCTCCTAACCTGGCGACGAATCTGCTCAAAGCTGCGACTCGCCCAGTTAGCTGCTGTATTTCTTTCAGCTTCGTTGGCTTCCTCATTGTTACTATGGCTTGTATTTTGTCGGGATTTGCTTCAATCCCTCTTGCTGAAACTAGAAACCCAAGAAGTTCTCCTGCTGGGACTCCGAAGGAACACTTCGTCGGGTTCAGTTTGAGGCAGAATTTGTCGAGGTTGTCGAAAGTTTCTTTCAGATCCTCGATTAACATCGTCCCCTTTTTGATGTTATGACGACATCATCGATGTATACTTGCATGTTTTTTCCAATCTGTGTTGCTAAACACTTCTGCATCATCCTCTGATATGTTGCTCCCGCATTTTTTAGACCGAAGGGCATTGTCTTGTAGCAAAACACGCCGTAAGGTGTAATAAACGCTGTTTTGGCTTCGTCGTCTTCTTTTAATCTGATCTGGTTATAACCAGAATATGCATCCAAAAAGGAAAGACGTTCACAACCTGCCGTGGAGTCGATGATTTGATCGATCCTTGGGAGGGGAAAGTGATCCTTAGGGCAATGTTTGTTGAGACACGTGAAGTCGACGCACATGCGAAGGACCTGTCGTGTTTTTCTTCGGCACCATCACTCGGGTTAGCTACCCATGTGGCTTCTGTAGATATCTCTCCGATAAAACCAGCTTCCTCTAGTCGATTTATTTCTCGATAGCATGGATTTGCGATTTGGTTCCGAAAAACGCCGCAAAGGTTGTCTGATTGGTTTCGCTGTTGGATCCAAATTTAGGTGGTGCTCGGCAAGTTCCCTGGGTACTCCTGGCATGTCACCTGGACACCATGCGAAGATTTTCCAGCTCTCACGGAGGAACTCGACGAGCGCGCTTTCCTATGCGATATCCATGTTGTTTGCAATGGATGTCGTCTTTTTGGATCCGTCGGGTGAATCCGCACCTCCTTAGAATTTTTCTCTCGTGTTGAAAGTTGATTATTTGTTTGGCCTTCCAACGTCTGGCAATACGTCGTAATCAGTCATGCTTTTCGACGCCAAGTATTCAGCTTGCATCCCGAAGGTTTCTGATAACCGATGGAAATCCTTGTCGCACTTATCAGCTAAGGCGAAACTCCCTTTGACCGTGATTGGTCCCTTGGGTCCAGGCAATCTCCATAACAGGTATGTATAGTGTGGTACTGCCATGAACCTAGCATATGCTGGTCGTCCCAACAAAGCGTGGTATTGCGATGGAAAATCCACGACTTCAAACTCCAGCTTCTCGATTCTATAATTTTCTCGGGTTCCAAACTGAACGTCGAGGTTGATCTTTCCCAATGGGTAACTTGGTTTTTCCGGTGTGATGCCGTGGAACCTTGTGTCTGTTGGTTTCAAGTTTGCTAAGGATATGTTCATCTTCCTCAATGTATCTGCATACATAAGGTTTAAGCTGCTGCCACCATCTATGAATACTCGAGAAACATCAAAGCCCGCAATAACCGCCGGCGTAATAAGTGCTGACCGCCCCGGTCGAGGAACTTGCTGTGGATGGTCTCGCTATTGTGAAGCCGATATCTTGTCCTCGACCAATTAAGATACTCAACTCGTTGGTGGAGGCATTTTCTCTCGCCATAAACACTCGTCGTGAGATTACTTTTTGAGCTCTATTGGACGGCCTTCCCTTCGAATCATCGACACCGCTCCGTTGGAGTTAGGATCAACATAAGGTGGTGGTGCAGGTGCTGCCGCTATTCTCGAGCTGGTGTCGGTTGTCCTCTCGTAATCGCGGGAGGTGGCGGTAGATGAACTTCGCTCCTAGGCTCCCGAGGGTTTCTCCGTGCTGCTCGTGCGTGAGCATTTTCTCGCACATCCGAACATTGCTTGGAAATTTCGACAGTCTTTTTGCAGGTGCCCTGACTGTCTTTTCCCGTTGCAGTCGAGGAAAAAATGCATTTGGCACGGTCCGTTCAGCATTTCTTCGGGGGACACGAAAGGTCTTGGAAACCTCGGCCCACTATTTTGCCTGTTGCGGGAGTCTTCCCTATTATCGCTTCGCTGCTCATTGCTTCTCTGGTAATCTTCTCTCGTTGTTTCCTCCTCGTATTTGCCCGAAATCCTCGCCGAAATTTGCCCCGGGGCATCATAAGTTGGATACTCGCCGAGGAAATCGTCGCCTCGATCGATAATTTCGACCACGGTCTTCTTCTGGCGACCTGTGTCGTTTATTGTGGACAGCGTCTTCTCCGTCTGCCCATCTATTTGCTATCTCCATCAACGCGTATACTGTTTTTGGATTGGTCCTTCCTAAATCCTCGACAAAGTCTCCACGCCTAATTCCTGCGACAAACGCATCTATTGCTCTCTCGTCAGATATATTTTCTGCCGAGTTTTTTATGATGTTCCACCTTTGGATATATTTTCTCATTGATTCATCTCGGCTTTTGTCGACATGCCCTCAGCTCTTCTAACGACGCAGGTTTTTTGCACGTGGACCCGAAGTTCTTGACGAATACGTCCTCGAAACTTTCCCGACTGCCGATGGATCCCGGCGGAAGTTTTTTGATCCAAGATCGTGCGGCTCCACTTAAGTGCACCTGAATACTTTGCATCGCCGTTGCTCTAGTTCCTCCAGCTAGCTTCACCGTCTCGAGGTAATCAATTAACCAGTCCTCCGGATCTTGCAGGCCGTCGAACTTTTTGAAGTGATCGGGTAACTTGAATCCCGAGGGGACTCGAGTTTTTCGGACTCTTCTCGTGAAGCACGCGTAGACCGCACATATCCTCGTCATTAAGCTCGGGGACTGCCGATGATCCCTTCTGCTTTGCCTTGCTCTATCGACCCTTGCTTGTACTCCTGCATCTCTTGCTCCACTTGGTCCTTCCGGAGCTGCCGCCGTTGCTGCCGCAGGTCGTGGACTATTTTGCCTTGCCGTTCCTTCGGGAGGCGTTGCTACGAACGCTGTCCCCATAGCTCCAACTCCTGCCAATGCCATGTTGTATAATGTTTCCCTTGGATCTCCCGGGGTGGCCTGGATGCAAGGATGTAAGCTTGTGTCGCCATATACCCAGCTTTCCGGTGTCTTAGGGATAATATTTCCCCTTGTATCTATCGACATAAAAGACATGTCGAGGTTTTGAACCAAGAACTCTCTTTCCGCTTCGGGTATGTGTTGTAACCTTGATCTTCCTCTCGTTCCGAGCCTCCCGTGGCTATCACCCGAAACTCTAGATTGTCCACTTAGATCTGCCCTTCTCCTCGCTAGATGCGAAGCTCGCCTCCTTTCTCCTCGTTCAACTCAGCCGTCTCGTTTTTCTATTTCTCGGCGGTTCGTGCGAGCATATATTGATAAGCTTGCAGCTCTTGAGCTGTAGCTGTTGTCGTCATTGGTTCTGAACCATCTATGGCTTTTGCCGCTCTATCCCAGAGCTGCCCGTGGAAGTTGGACTCGACGCGTGGTGTGGGCCCGACGTATTTAGTGCCCATACCTCTCCTTAGATCTGAGGGATCGACAAAAGGATTTCCCAACTCGTCGAAAGCCTCCGATGTTTCCTCTTGATCTTCGATAGCATAAATCTGATGATATTTTGTACTCAGATCTATGTTGGGTTCGGTGACATCATTGTTGAGATTGATGAAGACCTTGCCCACTGCGAGAGATTTGTCGATGAAGTCATAACTGTCGACATCGCTTGAGCCATCGCTTATATATGAGTCCGCGGATGACTCAAACGATGCGTCGTCGAAGGTCTTGGCGAGTTTCTCTCTTGCTCTGATGCTGACGTAACGTGATGCCGAAGTTTCTTCTTCTGACTCAGTTGCCGATGTATAGCTTGAAAAATCAGAATCGACCGCCGACGATCCCGACGAAATCGGAATTTCGACACGATACGATCCTTCTTTCTCGACGCGAAAGTGGAACCTTCCGAACGTCATCTCCAAGGGCTCCGCCAGATACGCATATGCATCCAAACGGGAGGGTGGGTGAGGAACAAAATCAACAAGACCAGCAGCGATCCGTTTACCTCGATCCATGGTGTTGCTTCCGGTTGACGATGAAGATCTTGAACGTGCCATCGAGATCGGATCCTTACGCCTCTAATTCCTACGTGACGGCGCCAATTGACAAGGGATTAACTTGTCAATGCCTATGGATTGTAGGCTAGGGTTTAGTTAGAAGTAGAGGGCAAGTAGATCTCGAAGGTTTCAGCCGAAAAGTACTCGACGAATATGAAATCTAGGGTTTGCAGACAATGATTCGATGATCTCTTCGTCCCTCGACTCCCCTTTATATAGGAGGTGGAGCCGAGGGTTTCGTTTTGTACAAGTTACGCAGTCCGGGACGGTTTCTAACTCATCCCGCCGCATTACAAATAACACTTCCTATTACAACTCTATCTTTTCCTTTAACACATCTTGGGCTTCCGAATCTTCTTATTCCTCGGGTAGTGGGCCTTCAATAAACCCCGGGTACTATATTTGGCAGGCCCATTTGGGATGCCTATGTCAATGCCCGCCATGGCATGAAGGGAGACGACGAAGGCGGTCGCACCGACCGGCCCGTAGGTCGTGACGCCAGCGTCGGAGAGTGTGGTGGCGTCGAGCTCCGCGGTAAGGGCCTCCACCTCCGCGTCGTCGACGGTCTCCAAGTAGAACAGGCGGGCGCACGTATGACCCGGCGCGTACGGCTCGTCGCAGTTGAAGCACATGCCCTTGCGGCGCCGCTCGAGCTGCTCGGCTGACGTCAAGCGCCAGAAGGTACGTGTCGGCGCGGGGGTGGCTGCAGCAGCGGCCGTCAGGGTGGGGCGCGTCGGGGCTGCGGTCGCCGGTGTGGGGCGGGTCGGCGCCGCGCGCCGTGGCCCGGGAACGCCTGCTGCATGGCATTGGCGCGCTGCTCGTACGCACGCGCGTAGTACATAGCCGTCTGCAGTTCCTGGGGGTCGCGCATCTCGACGTCGATGCGGATGTGGTCCGGGAGGCCGCCGACGAAGAGCTCGGTGCCGGTGAGCTGTGACGTCAGGCGCATGGCAGGCCAACGTCTGGAAGTGGTCGGTGAAGTCCTGCACCGAGGTGGTGAAGGGGAGGCGACCGAGCTCAGCCAGGCGGCTCCCACGTATGGGGGGCCGAACCGGAGGAGGCACAGGTCGCGAAAGCGCTCCCACGGAGGCATCCCGCCCTCATCCTGCTCGAGGGCGTAGTACCATGTCTGTGCGGCGCCACGGAGGTGGTAGAAGGCTATCACGTGCGGTCGGACGCCATGGTCCGCTACCCCCTGAAAAACTGGTTGCACTGATTGAGCCAGTTCAGGGGGTCGACGGTGCCGTCGTAGGTTGCGAACTCCAGCTTGGTGAAGCGAGGCGGCTGCTGCACGTGCGGCGAGGCCGTGTAGGCGCCCTCATGGCGACCCATCGTGGCGGGAGGAGAGTACTGCGGCACCATGGAGCTTCCGGCGTGTGGGTCAGTATACCCGCCGAACCCCCTGAAGCTGGTGGCGGGCGGCTACAGCACCGTCGTGTAGGTCGGCATGGCGATCCACGTCGGCAGTGGTGACGGCGACGACGGGAACCTGATCTGGGTGATCGGGAGTCCCTGGGGCGCGACGGTGGACGGTGGTGGTGGCGTGAAGGGCGCAGCCGACGGTGGCGGTGGCGACGGTGGTACGTAAGGAGCCTGGAGGAAGGTCCGGAGGTTCGAGACCGCCAGGGTGAGGTGGCGGATCGCCGATGACATCTCCGCTGGAGAGAGGACGGGGGCCGCGTCGGCCGCCATGGCCGCGGTGCCCGAGGTTGCCGCCGGCGACAGCTGCTGCGAGGTGGCGGTGGCCACTGCGGTGGAGGCGGCAACGGTGGTGGGGAGACCTGAAGAAGTCATCGAACCAGAGCAATCTGATACCAAATTGGTAGAGACTGCGGTTCTACCAGATCTCGGGCGTAGATTATAGGGATGGAAGTGAGGGCGGTGAGGCTGGAGGCGCAGACGTCGGCGGCTGGGCATCGTTGCTGCGAAAGGGAGGAGGCGGCGGCTAGGGTAGGGTGCGGCTAGGGCTTGGGGCTCCCGTCTCCTGAGGGAGACGACAACAATATATGTTTATTGTCTGATTTTAATCGAAGGGGTACATGTGTTTATATAGGAGGACAGCTCCTCTGAACCCTAGATAACTTGGGCTAAGCTCCTAATTCGGCCCACTATTGGGCCTCTTCCGTGCATACTGGAGCCTGGCCATAACAAGATCATCCTAACATTCTCCCCCTTGATCTCAACTTTTCTTTCAACTTTCAACTTTATACTTTTACTTTATTTGTTTCATTTTGGATTAGTACAAAGGGCATGTTTCATCGTCACTGCTCTATATTGCCGATAGAATCATACAGTCACAATACACTTGTCTATTCTGAAACAAAATCTTTTACTTTTGGGCCTGTTATGATCTAGGATAGGTAAGACTTTCCCTTAAACCCATGCCGGCTACGTGTTCCTTGAACACACTGGGTGGTAAGCCTTTCTTTACCGGATCCGCAAGCATATCTTTTATCCTCATATGCTCGAGACTTATAGTTCGATCATGGACTTTGTGTTTCACAACATAATACTTTACCTTAATCGATTTCGTAGCAGTACTCGACTTGTTGTTGTGAGCATAAAATATTGCGGGTTGATTGTCGCAGTACATCTTTAGTGTTTTGTCAATACAATCTACCACTTTCAAGTCGGGTATAAATTTCTTTAACCATAATGCATGCCCCGTGGCTTCATAACATGCTATAAATTATGCATACATCATGGATGATGCAACTATTGTCTGTTTAGAGCTTCTCCACGAAATAGCTCCCCCTGCGAGAGTGAATACATATCCTGATGTGGATTTTCTATCATCTTTATCTCCCGCAAAATCTGCATCTGAATACCATCTTATCTCTAGGTAATCAGATATTATGTATGTTAGCATGTAGTTCTTTGTGTCTTTCACATAACGCAATGCTTTCTTTAACATTTTTGAGTGTTCTATACCTGGATTTTCTTGATATCTACCGAGTACCCCTGTGATAGAAGCTAAGTCAAGGCGAGTGCACACTTGTGCATATTGTAGGCTTCCAATGGCCGAACCATACAGAACAGCTTTCATTTGATCGAGCTCGTATTGATTCTTTGGACATTGAAATCTCCCAAAATATCGCCCTTGACTATAGGGGCACGTGTGGCTTTGTCCTTATGCATATTATACTTAGTTAGAATCTTTTCTAAATAAACCTTTTGTGATAGTCCTAGTACTCCATTTTTTCTAGCTCAATGAATTTCTATGCCCAAAACATATGATGCTTCACCAAAATCTTTCATATCAAAAATTGAGGACAAGAACTTCTTTGTCTCTTGCAGTAGACTAACATCACTGCTGGCAAGTAGAAAATCATCCACATACAAGATTAGAAAAATATATTTCCCACTTTTAAACATTGCATAAACGCAGTTGTCCTCAATATTTTCTTTAAATCCAAATCTCTTAATTGTCTCATTAAACTTTCGATACCACTGTCTGTATTTCTTTTGTCGGCATCCCATTTCTTCCTTGCCTTCCATGATAAAACCCTTGGGTTGTTTCATGTAGACATTTTTTTTCTTCTAAATCCCAGTTTAGAAATGTCGTCTTTACATTCATTTGATGCAACTCTAAATCAAAATTTGCAACTAGTGCCATTATGATTCTAAAGGAATCCTTACATGAGACTAGAGAAAATGTCTCATTGTAATCTATCCCTTCTCTTTGTGTAAATCCTTTTGCTACAAGTCGTGCTTTGTACTTTTCTACATTCCCATATTTATTTTTGTAGACCCACTTGCATCCCACTGTTTTGGCTCCTTTAGGATTATTTTCTAAGTTCCAAATATTGTTGGCACTCATCGATCTCATTTCTTCTTCCCATGGCCTCCACCCACTTTGATGAATCTGGACTTCTCATTGCTTCTTCATATGAAGTGGGATCACCTTCCATATGAACTGTTTCTGTGTTGTAAACTTTGTAATCAGTCGAAATGGCTAATTTTCCAGCTCTTGTAGACCTTCTAAGGGTCTCATTCTCTTAAGCATTCTGTTTTTCAACGTGTGGCTCAGCTTCTAGGGGTGGCTGTTGTTGCTCTCTTTCATGCACGAAAAATGGTTCATTTGGCTCTTGACGGACAGGTTCCGAATTTTCACTCATCGTTGTCGTGGGTGGAGTCACAATAGACGCTTACACCACAACCACAGGGATTAACGGTGTGGGTGCACATGGTAGCGCAAAAAATGGCTCATGAGTCATTGGATTAGGTGCGTGCACCCTCTTCTCCTCAAGATCAATTTTCCAAGCTACCATGCTCCTCCTCATCATTTCGTCCTCTAAGAAGACAACATTGTCTCGTTTCCACAAACTTTTTGTATTTATCTGAACAGTAGAAACGATAACCTTTTGACTTTTCAGGATAGCCAATAAAATGGCAGCTGACTGTTTTGGTATCTAACTTTGCGAAATTTGGATTAAATATTTTGGCCTGAGCAGGGGTCCCCCATACTTTCAGGTGGTTTAGAGAAGGCACTCTCCCTATCCATAGCTCATACGGGGTTTTGGGCACCGATTTGCTTGGTACTCTGTTTAGAATGTGAATAGTAGTTGTTAACGCCTCAATCCACAATCCCAGTGGTAGGGTGGAATAGCTCATCATATTGTGCACCATATCCATAAGGGTACAATTACGCCTTTCAGCTACCCCATTCTGTTGAGTTTCGCCCGGCATAGAATACTGGGAACTATTCTAGTCTCGTATAAGAACCTTGCAAAAGGTCCAGGGACTTGGCCATATGGAGTATGTCGACCGTAGTACTCCCCTCCACGATCATATCTCACTATCTTTATTCTTTTATCCTGCCGAGTTTCAACTTCAACTTTGAATATTTTAAATTTATCCAACAGTTCTGTTTTTCTTTGATTGGATAAATATAACCATATCGGGAGTAATCATCCGTGAATGTTATGAACGAATAATACCCATCCACACTTTTTACAGGAAATTGTCCACATATATCGGTGTGAATTATTTCTAGTGTTGCAGTGCTTCGTGTTGCACCCTTTTTAATTTGTTTTACAAATTTTCCTTTAATGCAATCTATGCATTGTTCTATGTCTGGGAATTCTAATGGAGGAAGAATATCATTTTTAACAAGTCTTTCTATTCCCCCCTCGAAATATGGTCTAAGCGAGAATGCCATAATTTCGATGATTCATCGGTTTTTTTTTTCTTTTCTTTTGTTCTTTTTCCGATGCGGATATTTGCTCATTCACTTTACACACAGACAATATTTTTTCACGCAAGGATAATAAATAAAGCTCATCGTGGAGTAAAGTGACCCCCACATAAGTATTATTACACCATATGGCACACTTGCCATGTCCAAAATAACACTGATAATTGTCTTTATCCAAACGTGATACACTAATCAAATTTCCGTGTAAAGAAGGAACAAATAAAACATCTTTAAGCAGAATGGTTAAGCCATCAGCTAACTCCAAAAGAACGTCGTCAACAGCTTTAACTTCTACTTGAACTCCATTCGCGACTTCAATGGATCTTTCGCTTCTTTTCGTAGTTCGCGTCGAATGGATTCCCTGTAAAGAATTTGCAACATGAACAATTGCACCTGACTCAGTCCAACAAGTAGATTTCTAAAACTGTGTATACAGAGATTCATTTACAAAGGAAACTAAATTGTTACCTCTCTTGGCCATTAATTATTTTAGCCAATTAGGACAATATTTCTTGTGGTGTCGTGTCTTGTTGCAGTGAAGACATTGATCTTTGTTCACTGGGATTGGCTTGTTCTGCTACTGCTGATGATGCTGCATTTGGCATTTTGCATATGGCTTAGAAGGAGAGCAATTGTTGCTTTATGTGAAGTTCCTTTTCTTGTTGTCCTTCACATAATTTAGAGAACCTCCATTCTGTGCTTTGAGTCTATCCTCCTCTTGCACACACATGGCTATAGTCTTTTCTATGTCCCACTTTTCAGGGTTCATGTTTTAATTGACAACAAAATTGTCAAACTGTTGAGGAAATGAAGCCATGACCAAGTGAACAAGATGTGTAGGCTTTAGCTCCAGGTCATCATCCATGGGCTTCAGCTTTGCAGCCAGGTTGCTCATCTTGAGGATGTGCTCCCTGATGCCATGTGCACCTCTAGTGTACTTCTCTGTTACCAACTGCTTCAACAATTGGGTTGCACATGTCTTTGAAGAATCAGTGAACTGGCTCTTTATCTTTTCCAAGTACTCCCTAACGGAAGCACACTCTACAATTGAGCCCACGATGGCGTTCTCAATTGTGTTCTTTATAAATGCCATGCATTTTTTATTGGCTGTGAGCCACTTTTGGTTCTCTAAAGTGTAGGACATCTCCACAGGAGCATGGTCGCTTTTCTTTTTCCGCCATGCATCATCATCATCCTTGTCATCTCTGACAGGGTTAGCAGGCTTTGTGGGTTGCGGTGTTTCAAGCACCTAGTCCACCTCAACACATATGAAGGTGAAATCCACCTTCTTCCTCCACTCAGTGTAGTTATCCCCTCTTAGGGTGGGAACATCCTTGATGCAACTCATCAAGTAGTACCCTCCTGAAAACCACAGATAAGTGAGAACAGTACAATTGCATATTATAATTCAACTTTGGTCTGAATTAAGACATGCAACTGTTAGTGCAAATAAAACTATATCACCGTTGGGCATGGGCAGAAAATAGAGATAAATGCACATATCATTGGAACAAAACATGATCATGTCTTTAATAACTTTAGTACAAAAATAACATAACCATAATTTGTCACAATAATTACTTTAATCATCTCTTTAAAATTTTATTTACCACTTTTGCATTTTTCAAATTTAAAATGCATCTTTAACTATTTGCAGCGAAAACTATGAATTCAAACTTTAAACTTTAAACTTTTCAGAGGCATGAACTTTCACTTTTTTTATTTCTGCACAAATATTTTGTTTATCCTATTTATTCAGAAAAAAGATAGACAAAGATTGGCCAAAAACCAGCCCAAAAAATGCCTAAAAATGCCTCTGTAAAATAATAAACAGAAACAAATTGTGCAGACTGCGCGCACAGCAATGCAGCCCATGGCCCACGGGCTTTTTTCTGTTAATTATTTCCATAGGCTTTTTAGGAAGTTTTGGGCAGTTTTTTGGCCAAATTTTGTCTAGTTTTTTCTGAATAAATAGGAGCAACGCAATATTTGTTTGGGAAATTAAAAGTGAGAGTTATACCTCTGAAAAATTCAAAGTTAATAGTTTAGATTCAAAGTTTCCACTGCAAATAGTTAAAAAGTGCATTTTAAATTTGAAAAATGCAAAAGTGATAATTAAAATTTTAAAGAGATGATTAAAGTAATTATTGTGACAAATTATGGTTCTATTTTTGGACCAACATTATTAATGACATGATCATGCTTTGTTGCAATGATATGTGCATTTATCTCTATTTTCTGCCCAATGGTGATATAGTTTTATTTGCACTAACAGTTGCATGTCTTAGTTCGGACCAACGCTGGGTTATAATATGCAATTGTACTTTTCTCACTTATTTGTGGTTTTTAAGGAGGGTACTACTTGATGAGATGCATCAAGGACGTTCCCACCCTAAGAGGGGATAACTACACTGAGTGGAGGAAGAAGGTGGATTTCACCTTCGTATGTGTTGAGATTGACTAGGTGCTTGAAACACCGTAGCCCACAAAGGCCGCTGATCCTGTCAGAGATGACGATGATGATGCATGGCAGAAAAAGAAAAGAGATCATGCTCCAGTGGAGATGAGATACACCCTAGAGAACCAAAAGTGGCAGACAACCAATAAGAAATGCATGGCATTTATAAAGAACACAATTGAGAACGCCATCGTGTGCTCAATTGCAGAGTGTGCTTCTGTTGGGGAGTACTTTGAAAAGATAAAGAGCCAGTTCACTGGTTCTTCAAAGACATATCCAACCCAGTTGCTGAAGCAGCTGGTAACAGAGAAGTACATTAGAGGTGCACATGGCATTAGGGAGCACATCCTCAGGATGAGCAACCTGGCTGCAAAGCTAAAGCCCATGGATGATGACCTGGAGCTAAAGCTTGAACTTGTTGTTCACTTGGTCATGGCTTCATTGCCAGCAAAGTTTGACAATTTCGCTGTCAATTACAACATGAATCCTGAAAAGTGGGACATAGAAAAGACTATAGTCATGTGCGTGCAAGAGAAGAGTAGGCTCAAAGCGCAGAATGGAGGTTCTCTAAATTATGTGACAAGGGCTTGGGGTATTATGACTGAACATCAGTGCATATTTTTCAAGGTTTATTGTTTGTTCTAAGCAATTCTCATAGAAGTTAAGGATCCCTTGCAGATGTTTTGCACACTGTTCACTAGCTTTCAGTAGCACTATCAAATCATATGTAAATATTACATGATTAAAACTCGGGGCATTTTGGCACACTTTTATTCCTTCTAATCTGCCATCCTCCTCGGCTTTATTGAGCAACGCCAAGAAAGCTTCAGCGCATAGGAGGAAGAGATATAGTGAGAGAGGATCACCTTGCCAAAGTCTTCTCTCCGGTAGGACATATGTGAGTATTTGGTTCACCTTTGCTCTTTAGTGGACGGTGCTCACACGCCTCACGATCAGTTCAATCCATCTATCATGGAAACCCAACCTCCTTGTCATCACTTCCAAGAAATTTCATTCATCCATTTTTTTTTGGAAATGGGAAAAAAGCCCCAGCCTCTGCAATTTCATTCATCCATGTCATATGCTTTGCTCATATCGTGTGTTACTACTGCAAAACCATTGCTTCCCTTTTTCCTAGTTGCATATAATGGGTACGGTATACTCATAGGCTCCTCGGCAGAAACGTGGATTGATTTGGGAAAATCAGCTGTTGCACATGCTGATTGGCCTATGGACCTTCATCTTGTTCGGCTCTTTCACTTTCTGAATCAGAATCACATAAGTGCATCTTTTCCCTTTTCACTTCTTTTCTTATTTTTTGGGTCTCCCCTCCCCAAACGTCGCTGAAGGCCCGAAGCCCAGCAACAGAGTAGACTGTAGCCCAAATACCAGTTTTTCCAGCACACTAGTTAAGACCAAAAAACTAGGGCAGGCCACTGTTATTAATTAATGTGTAATAATGCAAACCTATAGGGAATTATACTGCTTAAAAAATCTATAGGGAATTACACCCTTTCCCTACCTAATTAATACATCTTGTCAGCCATTGGTATGCTTCAGGTTTTGTTGAAAGAAATCTTCCGGACAGCACCGAAGAGCATTTCTCTGATTTAAGTAAATGGCCGATGCCATTATGGCGCTGGTGAAGCATAGCATCTTATCCTGCACAGTTGTTTAAAGGCGTGAGTGGCCATGCCAGTTGGTTTTCTTGTCGATGCTTAGAAACTACATTGACTATGATATCAGCGCTAGCACTGACAGTTCATGCAGAGTGCACTACACGCACACTAACACAATATAAGACACCCTTGAGTTCTTTACCTTTCCCTTTCTTGATTTGCATAGATATCAACGAGCATCCATCTAGTTATTCAATCCCTCAATTTCAACAACTTTGGACCCGGGGAATAATAGGAAGACAATGAAGAAGAAGATATGATGCGCTTCTCGATCTCCTTGGTATGCTCCACAGGTAAGGGGAGGGAGAAAACAATGAACTCCAGTGCCTAACTACAATACATATGCACTACATCTAGCTAGTATAGAATTGTTCAAACGTGTATTAGCTCTGGTGTATTTCCGAACAAATTATGCTCAGTATATAGAATTGTTCAGACGAGTATATAGAAAGCTTGTTTTTCTTCGAATGAGACCTTATATCAAATGCAAGGTTGCGGTTTACAGCCTGGAACTCTCAGTTGGGGATATCGGGATATATCTTGCAGTTAGTTGACAAGAGAAATACACTTTATATTTTCCTTGCAAGGGTGTACTAGCTTCAGTGCAACTTCTGAGAATCTCCTAGAACGAGTCTGGGTCTAATATATCAAAGTCCGAAACCCGTTACCGCTAATATGCAAGTTGGGATTAAACTAACCCGCAAGCTTTGATTACATTACAAAGACAGAATCAAGGAGGAATAAACTGGAATCTTGGCCCTTGGCCATTGCCAGGAAACAGCCGGCATGCATTAGCATAGTTTATGTTCTTGGTATGGATTAAGTAAACATTGTTTGATTAGTGGAGCATAGTATTGGTACGACGCTTGCGGCACAATCTGCCAATCGTCGAGCCGGCAGGGGTTGCTTGCTTGGTCTGGCTGCAATATAATTTTGGTCTGTTGTTTCCTGCCCCCTTTTCCTGTGCCTTGTTTCCCTAGCTTCCCCACCAGCAACCACGCACAGATAGAAGGAGAGAGTCCACCACCGGATTAGATTAGTTAGTGCAATAATGCAGAATGAATGAAAGTAATCCTTGACGCTGCCTTTGGTTATACTAATACACATAGTCGTGAGAAGGCGGGATTAGAAAACTTGCTGGTCCTTGGTAATTGGCGTGGTTTAGATTAGCTTTCGCCTAACTTGACTTGTGACCAGGATTCACGTTCTTCGACTGAAACTTCGATGTAAAGCGTGATAACACACGGCCTAGTCCTCCTTTACAGCTTGCCTAATCTTTCTATCACTGTTAGCCAAGAAATATATATAATCGCTTGATATGAAATGAAAGGAGTAATATTATAAATTTACCGAGATGAGACATCTGTGTTTTCTCACTAAGCTTGTATTGCACAGACAAGGTAGCCATTAGTCAGACTACACATGATGACATGAAGGCAGTAGCTACTCACTCATCCACTCCTGAGCTAGCAAAAGAGATAGATTAAGAAGTGGATATTTATCGTAAACTCTGCAGCAAATACCACTTTTAATAAAAGAGTGGACATCCAGATTTTTCAAGATAGATTAAGGATTCTGCATTAGGAGTGTGGGATAGCTGACTAAACGGAGCTTGACTGCAGAGACGGTATGGTGAGCAATTGGTTGCGGTCAAGCAAAGACTGAACCATAAACCAGCTACGGAATTGCTTCACACACGATAATTTCTGTACGATATTTGTCCGATGCTTCTTCCCAGCGCTACCTTCTTTTGTTTGGAACTAACCATAGCGCTAATCAATCCTTTACTGAGTGCGCCGTCACCGTCCCAAGTCCCAGCCCAAAATCTTTTTCTTAACGAGACAAAAGCTATGCCTTTCCATTGATTATTAAGCAGAAAAGTTGTTTGGTTAATTAACGGAAAATCGGCTAAAATCCTTAGAGCATCTCCAGTCGCGTCCCCCAAACCGCGCCGGATCGAACGTTTGGGGGACGTGTTTTGTTCGTGCCGCGTTTAGGGGACGTCGCTCCCCAGTCGCGTCCCCCAAACGCCGACCCCAAACATTAAATAAGGGTTTAGGGGACGTCGCTCCCCAGGACGCGCAGGCGAAGCGGCGGCGGCGGGACGACCGGCGAGAGTGCCAGCAGCGACGATGGTACCGACTCTCAGAAGAGATCAGTCGTCGAAGCGGCCGGCAAATCCAGCGGCGGTGGAGAGGTGGGAGGCACGGGAGGGAAGGAGCGACGAGAAAAAAGGCGCGAACCAATGATTTATGGGAATAGTCGCCGACATGTGGGATCCCGCCTCGCTTTTCAATGCGTCCGGCGTCCCCGGTGCGTCCCCTGTGGGACGGGGACGGCCTCGGGGCGCTGGACAAAGAGCGGCTTTGGGGGACGTGGCTGGGAACGTTTTTTTGTCCGGCGCACCCCAAATCCCTTTGGGGAACGCTTTGGGGGACGCGGCTGGAGATGCTCTTGGAGCTTATTCAACAGGTGCCCTAAAATAGGGTGGCACCAAAAAACCCTATTTTTCGGACGCAGGAGTGCTCCAGCAAATGCGGCCACGCCCAAAAAAAATTTACAGCGTGACAAAAAATAATCTAACACGCGTGGCAGTGCGGCGCAATTTCTATCCTATCACACATGCCTCAACCACCCGTAAAACTTCCCTGCCGCTCGTGATAGGGCGGCCGGATTCGTGGAGGGCGGCGGCGGCGGAAGAAAGTGGCGGCTGTGCGCGGGCGGAAGGAGTGGGGGATCCTGAAATTTAGTGCGCCCTTGAGGAACGAAATGGCCGGGTCGCGATTCAGTTTTGGCTGCCAACCCGCACACCTACGGGTTTCCAAGCGGACCCGGGACGGAACTGGGAAAATTTAATACGGGTAGAGCAATTTAAGGGTTTTGATAAACGCCGCGGAAACGCCGAAACCCGTTAGCACTTTTTTAGCGGAAGGATGAAAGCACATTACCATTTGGCTGGGCTTGAATTTTGGGCAGGTAAGAAAAAAATAGAGTCCAATAGTTGCTCGTGAGAAGCAAGCTCGCTGCTACAAAGGATCGTATGCGTATCGGACGGGAATTGTCGTGTGTGTAGCAGCGCTCAACCAGCTATTGTTCAGAGCATCTCCACTCGTCCCCCCGAACAGGCTCCCGGCGAGCGTTTTTTCCATCCGGACGGCGTAATTCGGCCCAGTCGCGCCTCCGGTTCCTCGTTTTCGTCCGGATTTGGGCCTAAATCCATCCGGCGATCCCACGCCATCCCCGGCCCCCCGGGGAGCGCTCGGGGACTCGGACGAAACGAAAGCGCGCGAAACGGCGAGGAAACTCCCCGCGCGTCCGGTGGCCCCAACTTGTCGGCGAGAGAAACCGATCGTCGTCCTCATCGCATCGTCTTCCGCGCGCTGTAAAGCCTCGCCGCCGGTCCGCATTCGCCGGCCACGCGGCGAGTTAATGTCGTCGTCTTCCGCGCACGCATCGTCTTCCGCGCGCACTAAAGGCTGCCGCCGGTCAGCTCGCCGCGGACGCGTCGCAATCCACGCGGCATTTAATCCCCGCGCCAGCCACGCATATATACGCCGGTCCGATCACCGCGGGGCGTACCCCGTGCTCCACTCTCCCTCTACTTCCAAGATGGCGTTCTACGACGACGACGGCGCAGCCAACAACGGCTTCCCCCGCCGGTCGCTCCACGCGTGGGAGGGGCACCTCCTCCACCAGGCGGGGTACCCCTGCCCGCCGGACACGAGGCCTCCCGGAGGCGGCTGGCGGCTAAGTGCTGGCGGCGATCCAATCCCGCCGCCGCCGCGGGGCCATGCCCTCGACGTCGCCATCGAGGAGGCGAGGATGACTATGACCGACGAGGACCGCGCCGAGCCACGCCACCACCCCGACAACTACACGGCGTGGAACTCCTACTTCCTCCGGCGGTGGGAGCGGGAGCTGGCGGCCTACGACGGCCCGCCACCTCCGCTCGCGCGCAACAACGCCGTGGGCCGCCGACGGTGGTGGAGCGCGCCGGAAAGGACGCTGGCGAACGTCCTCGCGCACATCGAGGGCGGCAACTTCCCGGTGCTCACGATGCCCCCTCCATCGGCATCGAGGGCGTCGGCGAGCCGCCGTCGGGGAAGCGTCGCGGCAGCCACGGCGCATGGCTGCCGGCTCGTCGTCTTCCGGATCGGCGTCAAGGTCATCCTTGGCGCCGGTGAAGAGGGAGGAGGCGACGTCGCCTTCGACGCCGCTGCGCGTCAAGAAGGAGCCGGCGTCTCCGCCGACGACCGCAGGGCGCAGCAGCGGCGCCCTCGTCATCCGCGACCGGCCTTCCGCGCCGCGAGCGGCCGGAAGAAGACGAAGAAAGAGGCCGCCGCAAGCCGGCTCGCCGAGGAGGAGGCGAAGCGCGCGGAGGACGCCGCGATGGCGGAGGCGATCGCCGGTCGCCGCACGACATGGAGGAGGAGAAGCGCGCGGACGACGCCGCGCCGGACCGGGCCGGCGCGCGACCGGGAGCGCGAGGAGGCGGAGCAGCGGCGGCGGCCGCCGGACCCGGCCGCCGCACGCCAACTCGCCGCCCGCGCCGGTCCAACCGCCAACGACGATGTCGCGCGGTACCGCCGTCTCGCGACACCTCCATCCGGCGTCGCTGTCCCCGTCGTCGACCTCGAGTCCTCCGACGACGACCGGTACAAGCCTTCCCCGAGGTGGGGAGACGCCGGCCGGGCGGCGGCAGCCCGAGCCGCGCGGCCGAAGGCCAACGACGACGGCTCCGACGACGACGGCGGCGACTACACGGTGTTCTACCGCCATTTCGGCATGTAGAGCGCCGTGTTTTAAATTAGCGTTTGAATTCCCCTAGCCGAATTCGAAATATAGTCGATTCGGCCTCTATGTATGAACTCCGCCCGTAATATAATAAATATCATTAAATTTAGTCTATATTCACCCATTTTTAGCCGTAGTTTGTCAAGTTTCCGTTTTTAAATTCGCATCGTCGACTTCGCACAGGCACGCGGTCGAGAACTACTACTCCCCACGCCAAATCTTCCTCCAATCCGGACGAAAATTTCGTCGGATTTGGGCGTGGGGAGCGCCAACGAGTGGGGATGCTCTCACAACTGCATTATCGGTGTTCTTCCGAAGGCAATATCGGTGCCTCTCCATTCATGTCCGCGCACGGGGTCACGCGATGAGCGTGCCCGGTTGGTTGGGTTGTACCGCACGTCACACCAGGTTCACAAAAATGGCGAAACGAACGGTCAAACGAGAGCTTCTCTAGAAGAGAAGGCATTGGGCGTGCGGTTGGTCCGGGCGGCAGGGAGACAGCTACCAAACCGGCCGTCGCTCTCGCTTTCAAAATCTCGGATCAATGAGAATCGACGGGACGAGGTACGCAAGAACACGGGGAGACAGACAGACAGGCCGTGGGATTCCGACGGACAACGACGTGGCCACTACCCTGGCACCATCGTCCCAGCTCCATTTGCTAGTACAGTAGCTCTTTTCTTCTTTTTTCTTCCCTTTGTCATTCGTTTTTCCACACGTATCTTTTCGAATTTGCGGTTGGAGAGCACCACGCATGGCAAGATTAGCGATGTCACACAACGCCGATTTGCCCGTGATTGTTCCATTTGTCCGCGAGCAGTTTTCATTTTACATTTTCAGCTCGATGCAAATGGATCAAACTTTCGGTCCACATGGATAGAATGACGCAAAAATCCTAACTTAGCGGCCAGGGACGCAAACAGATAGATGTGCGAACCAATCTATTCTAGGCTCAAATTTAGGCTTGGAATACGTCTGACCTGCTTTCGCTCGGTTCCACCTGGCAGTTTCTCCATACCCGCTTTGTCTTTTGCACACTCGCTTCATCTACTGTACGCGCACCAGTACTGGCGGACTGGCGGACGGTGCTGGCATTCTGCGCCACCGTCAATGAGAGCCTGGCCTTCTTCGACGTCAGCAATGCTACAAACGTTTGTAGTCTAGCGCCGATATTAACTATAGCCGCGTCCTAGACCTTTTTAAGGCAACATGCCATGCTCACCAGTAAACATTGCGCCTGTCGTTGTCGTTCCCAACCAAACATGCCCTCCAGTACACCGACAAGTCCCCGCAAAGAGGCCATGGGGAAGTCATGGCCATGGAAGAAGACGAAGAACAACCACGAGGTCAGATCCTCGCTAACCAAGCCTACGGGAAACCGCCAGTACGTCATCGTGGACATGGTGTGTTGGCACTACCGAATGAGGACGCCGACAGGGTGGGACGACGTCCATCTCCCCACAGGCTGGCACTAAATGATCGTTAGGTGCCTCTGTCGTCAGTGCCAAGAGAAGGGCACGACACAATGAGGTCCAGTGTTGTCGAGAGCTCCTGCAGCCGGATCTGCTGGCACACCGCGCCTACGCCCTCAACTCCATGGCGCGGGACACATTCGGGCCCCGGGAGTGGTACCCGTGCCGGCTTCCACGACGATGACGAGTGCGACTACGGCGAGGCCCTGGTCGTGAAGGTGGTGGAGGAGGAGCCGATCGTGGGCGGCGAAGACATCCCTGGCGAGGAGCCACGAGACCGCAGACTACCTCTACATCCTCGCGTGGTTGCCCGAGCAGCTGGCGGTCGTGAATAAGGAGGGCGAACTCCCCCTCCAGCCACCCGAGCCGGACGATGACGAGGTTCCCGGACAAGTTTGCGGAGTTTCTCGCCGGCTGCCGTGAACCTGTGGGGAGGTAGCTGCAGCCAGTGTTGGTGGGTCGTCGAGGTCATGTTCGACGGGCAAGGCAAGATGTACCTCGACGCTGGCTTCGAGAAGTTTGCCCGCGCCCACAGCCTGGTGGTCAGATGTCTACCGCTATACCGCTACGAAGGCGATGATGACATGCGCGTAAGTGTGTTCGACGACTCGTCCTACCGCAGACACTACCATAGCAACAACTCCGGTGAAGGCAACGACGACTCCAACAATGCCAACCATGGCCAGTTGTAGGTTTTAGGATGTTCTTTCTTTGCAACGAAGGTGGCAAGTGCAATTGGAGCCACTAATGTAGGTTTCTGGGTGTTTTTTCCATCGCAGCGAAGGTGCAGATGCCCAGAACTCTAGTTTGAGTGATTGTTTGTTCTTTCTTCACACGAAAAAGGCGAGAGCTATCATGACGAACGCGCTCAATCACTTTGACATCTATTTTGCGTCGGGTCGCCTAAAGTTACCAGGTCAACACAGCACATCGTGTCCGTGCTGCATATCCGTCGGACATCACTTTCTCAAAATAGCTGCAAGTTGCACCAGTCCACGGACTACACACCACCAAGTTGGTACTGTGCTGCACCAAATTTGGCAGCACACCAGAGTACGACCAATCGTGGGATTAAAATCGCATAAAACCAACTACTCCAGCTCTCATCTCTCATCTGAACTCACGCTCGAGCGTCCAAATCCATCGGACCGCCATGCGTCAACTTTAGCTACTCGGGTGGAGCCGGAGCAGCAAGCACCGGTCCAGCCGCGTTGCTGGACTTTGCATCGCAGTTGCAGCCGCTCGTCTCGATCACATGGCTGGTTGGCCGTATCGAGATACAGCTTGGGGCTCCGTATATAGCTAGAGAAAAAGAAAGGAAGCGTACGTACGGCAAGGTGCGTACTCTGCTTTCGTCGGCGCGACATGACTGGCTTTGTGTTGTGGTGGGTGCGGTTGCATGCCGGGTCGGTGAGGGACATGCTAACTTCGCATGTCATCACCAACATATTCGGATCCGATCAGTAATTTCGAGTAGCAGTTGATGCAAGGATTTGAGGAATAATTTGGACACATATGAGCAGCAAGAAAGGGAGAGAGAAGGAGCTGCCGATGATTTCCCCGTCCGGAGGTGATGTTTTGACTCATAGGTGCACACTAACATATTATAGAAGAGGCATAAAATTAAAATTTAAAAATGTCAAAAGAGTTTGAAAAAAATACGGCGTGTATATCTAGACATTTTATGTTAAAACACAAGATACAAGACCCGAAAATGTTCCTTTTTTCCGAAGAATTATGTGCGAACATAGAATGTCTAGATGTATGTGAGGAATTTTATTTCTGAACTTTTTAACATTTTGAAATGTGTTTCCATAAAATGGGTTCATATGCACGTGTGAGCAGAAATGGATTTCCCCCGCCGGTGCCGTTTCGCTTGATCCAACTTGGATCCCTTCCTTGTCGTCTCTTGCTAGATATTTGAAGTGTCGATATGAAGCCTTCTACGATCTTGGACGAGGCCATGACACAACCATACGAGATCCGTGTACGGTGAGAGGGTCCTAAAAACAGCTCGGTGCCCGAGCACACATGAGAGGCGGCGGAGCGCACATATCTCGCCTCAGCTGTCTCCTGGCGGAAAAAAAAACTTGGGTTAGAGCATCTCCAAAGGTTGCACGGTACGGTTTCTGGAGGATGGCCATGTGGTTGCACAGCAGCGAGTGTCTTTCTACTAAGCTCGATAGATTTGCAAGCTGCGCAAACTGCTCGTTTTGCTTGTTTCTTTTATACGAATCACTGACTATTCGTGTAATAAGTTGCATACAGGTCGCAATCGTAGACTAGAGTAAGTTACATCAGATATGATGTCCGTGCCCAAGGATTGAATAGTTGTCGTAATGTTTTGTGAGATTAGGCGAAAATTGTGTAAAGTTTTTGAACTATTCAAAAAATTACGAGACAGCGGGCCGACGAGAAGTGGGCACTCAATAATACCACATCATCAATGCCCCGTGAACCAAATTTGTCAGACCTACGTCATATTTTGCTTTTGATCTGTTTAATGTGAGTCTCGAAGCTTTTGTACAACCTATTACTTAGTCTACATGGATAGTTGATGATATGTGAAAAGAAACAAACATGAAAAATGGATAGTTTGCTTAAATGCTCAAAGCCAGGGTATATGCGTGTGGGTTTATAGGGCGATTGTATTTGTGAGAGTGTGTGTTTGGCAAAAAAAAAAAAAAAAAAAAAAAAAACAACCATGTCAGACAGAGTTGGCAGTGATCCATCCCCATCACCGAGAAACACGGGCGAAACAAGGAAAACTCCGGTGAAACCAAGCAGGCGCCGCACGAGGCAGGCAGCAAGTCCTATCCACCCGCACCCGCATCCACCCGTGATCCGCCTGTCTCCTCGTCCCCGTGCAGCTCCCCTCCCCCCCCCCTTCCACCGCCACCGCCGCTCGCTGTCAAAACCAAACCAAACCAAACCAAGCACACCACTCCACCCGCCCCCCCGACACCACCCAAATACTCCTCCTACCAAGCAAACGCACCTCACCTCACACCCTCCTCCTCACCACACACGCTACACGCCACCTCCTCGCCGGCTCCCCCCGCCCCGCTTCCACCAGCGCGGCCTCCCTCCTGCCCCCGACCCGGCCACGCAGCCCCCGCCGCCCCGCCCGCATCGCGCTCGCCAGCCGAGGTTTCCCGTCCACGACTGCCCCAATTTCGCGGGAATTCCGTCGCCGCGCCGCCGTACGGCCTGTGACCGTCGCAGGCAGATCCATGGAGGAGCTGACCCGGCCGCAGCGCCAGAACTAGCACGTCGCCAGGACCTCCTGCTTCCCTCGTCCGCACCGACTCCTCTTCTCCGCCCCGTTTCGGTCCCCGGAGCATGGCTGCGGCGATGGAGACCGGGAATCCCCCCGCGGCTGCTGCCGGCACAGGTTCGATCTCGGCCCCCACACCCCGCACACCCTCTACTGTTAGCCGCGATTTCCGTCCATGCGGTTTTTGCCGTTTGGGGAGGAACTGGTTTGGTCAGAAAACTGAGTAAGTAGTTGGTCTGCCTTCGCGTGGTGGTAAGTTTTACGATTCTTCGGCAAACTGTGTCGGTAGTTGGTTGATGGAGTGGACTCAACTGGTTGACTCACCCTTTGTGTAGAAAAAGTAGCCGTGTTCTTCTGCGAATTCGGGTCGATTTTGATGCCGATAAAGCACAACACTATTAGGCTTCTGTTCGAGTATTCGGGCTGCAGTCGCTCTTGTCGACCCGATCCGTATGTACTGTGCCATCTGCTGAGAGTATCCACGACGCTTCTGCAATTCTCTCTCTATGTTCGGTGCCACATCTGATGGGTTACTCCCATACCGATGGTTGTGCAATTCTCTCTATTTGGTACCACATCTGATGGGCTACTCCCATACCGACGCTTCTGCACTTCTTCTAGTTCGAGTCGATGTGATGTACTGACGCGAATTGTGATCCACCTGATTTTTTCTTTCATTTTTCCGTCGGAAGCGTGATCCACTCAATTGGAAATAAAAACATGTACCCAATCGGAATATATTCTTGTGGCCAGTCGTCAGTCTTCTACATATGTTTTTTTGTTAATATGTTTGTTTTGTATTTATGGTGCCAAGTTTCGGACCTAGTACTGTTGTGCTGTTGACAAATCCGACTGTCGGACACTTTGAGTTGGGTACAATTTTGTGCGCCATGTTAGTCGGAGCTGCGTAATTCTGATACGGAGAACAACCAGCGTTTTACTACCATGTATCTTTAGTCTCTGATCTTCTGAACTTATGATGAACTGATGTTGTAAATCGATTGCTGAAATGTAGGAACCTGTAGTGACGCGCTATTCCGGGAGTTATGGCATGCGTGCGCCGGACCGCTGATCACCGTGCCCAGACAAGGCGAACGAGTATATTACCTTCCACAGGGTCATATGGAGCAGGTACTCAACCAGGCTATGAGTCTTCTTTGCCTATTTCACTGGATTAATTCTTTTTTTGTTGATATATATTTTGATCCCCTCAATCTGATCATGATCCGCTCTATAGCTTGAGGCATCTACGAGCCAGCATATTGACCAGTACCTGCCGATGTTCAATCTCCCATCCAAAATACTATGCCGTGTGGTCAACGTAGAACTCCGGGTCAGTGTTCTTTTATCTGTCTGCTGTAACTTTCTTCCATCCGAGTGTCCAGGAAATACTTAGTCTACGCACTGTGCTAGAAATGTTATACCTACCTAACCGGCTGAACTCTGTATTGCAGACAGAAGCTGATTCAGATGAAGTTTACGCTCAAATCATGCTGCAACCAGAAGCTGACGTGAGTATTCCTGTTTTAACCATTGCTAACCTTCAAATGGTTCATATTATTGCAATGTACAATCTTATGGCATATACTCTTTTCATGACGCGGTTTACTTTGTCAGCTCTGTTTCCTGTTCTTCTTTACATGTGCATTCATTAATTTTCTCCACTGATTTCTCTTGATTAGCAAAGTGAGCTCACAAGCTCAGGTCCTGAGCCACAAGAACCTGAGAGAGGCACAATACATTCCTTTTGCAAGACACTGACAGCTTCGGATACGAGTACCCATGGTGGTTTTTCTGTTCTTAGGAGGCATGCTGAAGAGTGTCTTCCTCTGCTGGTTAGCATCGAAACCATGTTTTTACTCCAGTTGATGTCTACACGATTTCTGGCTTATTGGATGGTTTGTTTCTTTGCAGGACATGTCTCAGAATCCCCCATGTCAAGAACTGGTTGCCAAAGATCTCCATGGAACTGAGTGGCATTTTCGTCACATATTTCGTGGTGAGTTTACAATTTCAGCATTCAGCACAAAGCCCCTATAACTTCCTGATGCTATTCTCCTATTGTTTTGGTGTTGTAGCAATTAATGTCAATATTGAATTGAATGCTAAAGTGTTACCACTGTAGAAACATTCAATGTCTGCTAATTCATTAGTTAATGCGTATTTCTGTGATCTCTCTCTTTGGTTCTATCTCATGTCTCCTTGTGTTTTATTTTCAGGACAACCTAGACGGCACCTACTTACAACTGGGTGGAGTGTCTTTGTTAGCTCAAAGAGATTGGTTGCTGGTGATGCATTTATTTTTCTGAGGTAGGGAGTACATCATACTGTAATCTTGTCGCTTGGAGGCATATTTCTGATGCATTTGCACCTCTCTCCTGGTTCAGTTCTCATGAATAGTACTAAGTAGTATTGGTATAATTTGCAGAGGTGAAAATGGTGAGTTACGGGTTGGAGTAAGGAGGCATATGAGACAAGTAGATAACATGCCGTCATCTGTCATATCAAGCCACAGCATGCATCTTGGAGTTCTTGCAACAGCCTCCCATGCTATCTCCACTGGGACCCTCTTTTCTGTTTTCTACAAACCCAGGTAAGATTCAACCAATTTTCCTTTTAGTTGTGCCCTTTTTGCGCAGTGCTGTTTATTTGTGGCAACCAACCAGTAATGCAAGATAACTAAAACATCACCTCTTCACCAGTAATGCAAGCTAATAAAGAATTACCAGATGCATGATAAATAAAGAAGATTATTGTGCATATTTTATTCATTTCAAATAGCAATTCCCTGTGTATTGTACATTCCACTTAGGTGCGAGAGATAATTATTGCTCATTAAGGCCCTTAAGCTTAATTCTTATACTACCTGTTGTGCATTTACATCTGAGAATTTACCCCTTTCATCCTTTATTATTGCTGAACCGAGATAGAATTAATGTGTATGAAAATTGGCGAATTTTATATTCTCCATACTATCTAGTCTAAAACACCTAATGGGTGTCTCTGATTCTCTTCCCCCAGAACAAGTCGATCTGAGTTTGTAGTGAGTGTTAACAAGTACCTTGAAGCGAAGAAGCAGAATATTTCTGTTGGAATGAGATTTAAGATGAAATTTGAAGGCGATGAAGCTCTTGAAAGAAGGTAATATGAGACCGCTTTAGACATGATGTTGGCTTTACTACAACCATCTAGGTGAATTTGACAAACTTTTCTGTGATTACAGGTTCAGTGGAACAATTACTGGTATTGGGAGCACAGCGACAATGCCAACCTCTGCATGGGCAGATTCTGATTGGAAATCTCTGAAGGTATGAAGATACTGAGTTTTATGGTTTCAACTAGAAATGGGTGTTCTTTGGCGTGCTTGTAGTGGTTCATTGTGATGTTTCCATGTTTGCTTTTCAGATCTGATTCTTTCCTGTAATTACTGCTAGGTACAATGGGACGAACCTTCATCCATTCTTCGTCCAGATAGAGTTTCACCATGGGAATTGGAACCACTGGATGCAGCTAATCCACAACCCCCACAACTTCCATTAAGGAATAAGCGCGCACGACCTCCAGCTTCACCTGCCGTGGTTCCAGAACTTCCTCCAAAATTTGGTAAGATATATGAACTCCTTAGCATCTGTTAAGTTACAAGTAGTGATCTGGTTTACGGGTACAATGCTCAGCTCATAGTCATGAATATTGTATTTTGATATAACTTAGTGCCTCCCCCAGTATCCTTTTGCTTTACATATCTAAGCTGGTGCTATTATATCAGGACTATGGAAGTCCCCAACTGAACCAAGCCAAACCCTCTCATTTTCGGAACCACAACGCGAGTTATTTCCTACTTCAATCTTCTCATCGTCATCAAATGTTGCATTCAATCAGTTCTACTGGCCAGCAAGAGAATCAAGAGAAGACTCTTATGCTGGAAGCACTAACAAAGTCACAGCTGAAAGAAAGCTTGAACCAACTACTGGTGGTTGCAGATTATTTGGAATTGAGATAAGATCTGCTGTGGAAGAAAAACAGCCTGTGGTTACTTTTTCTGGTGATGATTATAACCAAATGGCTGCATCTGTAGACGTTGACTCAGCTGAGCTCTCGCAGCCATCCAATGTCAACAACTCCAATGCTCAAGCAGCAAGCAGTGAACGTGCTCTTCTCGAGACCCAAAGTCGCCAAGTTAGAAGCTGTACAAAGGTGATAGATCATCACATTTTAAAGATGCCCGACTTTGAAATCTTGTAACTTGCAGAGTTATTAATTATTGTTCCTCTAGTTTTTTTCTTACAACATTTTTTGTTCCTATAGGTAATTATGAAAGGAATGGCTGTTGGAAGAGCAGTGGACTTAACAAAGCTAGATGGGTATGGCAATCTTCACCGCAAGTTGGAGGAGATGTTTGATATACAGGGGGAGCTATGTTTCACACTCAAGAAATGGCAGGTTGTTTATGCCGATGAAGAGGATGATATGATGCTTGTTGGGGACGATCCTTGGGAGTAAGAACCCTTATGTCACTGTTGCTGAATGGATGCAAATTTCTTATATGCAATTCCTAATCCCTCTGTAATTCATGTTATTGCAGCGAGTTTTGCAGCATGGTGAAAAGAATTTATATTTATTCGTACGAGGAGGCGAAACAGTTGGCACCTAAGGCTAAGTCATCAGTTATCGCTGACACCATGAAGCTCAGTGGCGTTAGTTCATCTCATGAATCAGTTACTCCACGGAGCGGCTTAGACTACCGGGCCTCATTTTCCAACACAGACTGCCGAATGCTAACTTTGCTCTAATTCTGTTCGTTCTTCCACTGGATCATTCGGGAAAATGTCCATGATCCTTCACTCTGGTGGGAAGAGCTACTCATAATTGGTTCACAGACTAAAGGGTGTCGACTGCCTTTTTCTTGAACTGTAGTGGCCTTTGGTCGTGTGTCAACATGGAATGCGGAGAAGAGGTATTCTGTCATTTCATGCCGTTTTGCTGCCAGTTGCTTGGTTTTAGGAGATAACTGGTGAACAGCTCCCGCCTTCACTGCTTGGTACTAGTAAATAGGCGTATGTATGTATATTGATGTTCGAGTATATGTATGAATTGATGCAATTTAGGTAGTGGTGGTGGTGGTATTAGTATGTTTCTTGCAGCATTTACCTTTCTTCATTGTGGAAGCAATCTGTATATATCTAAGAAACTTGTGCTTTCTGTTCTTTGGTCTTTGTTCCTTCAGTTCCAGAGGTCCAGTGTGATCCGTATATATCTAAGAAGCTTTTTTGTGAGAAATTTTCATCATGCCAAGGATGGGAAATCAGGGATGGAGAGGGGCCTATGCTGACAATAGCTAGACCGCCATGACTTGTCTCTACGGCAACTGGAGAGCAAGTGTTTGCGCTTGATGTCTCATATAGTTCTTGATATTGTGTTGGTCTGAATAAAATCTAGAGATTCCACGCAAAGAAACAACGGGGGTGACCCACGGTGTCTCTCTTTTTTTTTTTTTTTTTTTTTTTTTTGATATGGAACACCCGGATTCCATTACTGACAGGACAGAGCAGAATCAGCAGAATCGCTGGCGACCAGAACCATTACATCATCAGATTACATCATCAGGGGCAGCCTCTGCCAAAACAACAGCAGAATCAGGCAAACATGAGGCTCCCCTAGCAGCAAGTTTATGCGCTGCAGAGTTGCAAGCCCTTGGGCCATAGCTACTGATACAAGTATGAAAGTTGAGATGCATAAAAGCTCTAGCCTCCTTAAAAATTGCTCTACACGAAGTGCGATCGTAGGTGTTGGTTTGAAACGCTTCAGAAAGGATAGTGGAGTCAGTTTCAATGTGAATCATGGTCATTCCCCAGCCAGCGGCAGATTGCAAAGCACGCATATATTCCTCAGCTTTAGCTCGAAGGGGATCACAGATACACCGTAGATATCCGTACCCGGAGCCCCGGACAACACCCTAGGCATCTCTAGCGATAAAACCCCAGCCACCATTATTAGAACCTGGGAAGAAAGCACCATCCTTATTAAATTTGATGATGTCTCCCTAGGTTTGGTCCATCTTGCAGATTGTTTCACAGCTGTGGAGGTACCCTTTAGATAGAACATTTTACAGTTATTCATCCATCTGTGCACAGTTGTGCAAATATCACCGCAGTCCATATCTCCAGCGTTCAACTTGTTTCTTGCACTCCACCATTGCCAGCAAAGGATCAGAGTTCGAAGCTTCTTCTCAATATTCAGATCCAGTATCGTCAAGAGAACTTCCCGAGCATTGGCACAGTCCAACAGCTTCAGTCTGATCTCCTCCATCTGCAACTCCCGCCAACATTGCTTCAAGGCCATGCATTTGAGGAAAGTGGTGACCCACAGTGTCTTGCTATAGGTTGAAGCATTTGAAATGTTGGAAAAAAAGCACCGTACTTGGTGAAACCGACCGAGATAAGCTTATCACGTTTCTTCAAATAAATTTATTTTTTCGAATTTACTTGGGATTCAACAAATGTATGAGGAACATTTTTAAACTTGTTCCTAACGGTCTAACTTCTAGGTCCAATAATCCAGTCACAACTGCACCTTCCCGAAACTGGATGACATCATAGTTCTTTTTTTTACAATCAAATCCACATATATTTAAATTGGCTATCTAATATGTACAAAAATGAGCAAATTTTCGATGTCTTCAAATCATTTCTTCTTCCAAAATGCCAAGGCTACCTGCATACGTGCAACCATTAAATTAATCAAGCAATATCAGCAAGAGTACCAACTACAATATCCTAGAGCAAGCAATATCAGCAAGAGTACAACTACAATATTCTAGAGAAAATTAGCTGAATAGCTTGGTCGACATAGCGTGGAGTTGAGAATACGAATCACCATTGTTGAGAACATAACAACTGAGACAAAATACTAGAAGCACAATACTCCTCGCGACAATGATGAGACAAAGTCCAAAATCGATCGAAGTTCTAAAGAATTATCCTAGAGAAATTTAGCTTCCAATATCACCATTAACGTCGGGAAAAAGATCTTCTCATGGAAGGAGGAGTTGAACATCAATTATTGTATACGCTGCCATCTTCATTGACGTGAAGGCCAAAACGAAGAGGCCCTCATTTTCTAGTTGTATGCCGAAACACAACGCTCAATTGTGTATTTTCCATGTACCATTAAAATTCGGTGTCACATTTGCCAGATCACACCGCACGACCAAATAAGGAGAGTTTGGCACTTTTGGCTCGGATGACCATGCTATGACCAGTTTTGAAAATAATGGGCCAAACTGTTCGTTGTTGGCCCATGTTGTGTGTTTTAACAAATATGACCAAAATTATAATGGTACCTAATAAAAATACAATTGGGCGATGTGTTTAACATAAAAACAATAACTGTGTCATGTAGCATTTTTCTCCACCGATCCTAATTTTCAGCTAGATGAAATTGGAATTGGCTTCAAGTCAGATCCGTGGCCGTCGAATTCTCGCCACGCACGAATCTTGGCGAAGCCCCAGCTCCACCGCTCAGCCGTCCACCGGTCGGCCGGTCCGGTTCGGTTTCTAGGGTTTTTTCCTGGAGGCCGCGGCGTCTCTGTTGGTTGGGGAGTAAGAGCTCGGTTTGAAAAAAAAAAATGATGGAATAAGAGCTCGGTTGCATGATGGTAGGCAAACTCCGGCAGCAGAGTTCGCGTATAATCGGATACCCCGTTTCGTACTTAACAACCTGTTTGGTTCGTGGGAATTAGAGGGAGGGAATGGGAGTTTATGGTATGGTGACTTTTAATCCCTTGATTGGTTGGATGAAATGGGAATTAAGGAGGGAAGTGGAAAGGGAATTCACTTGTTAAACTCCCACAAATCTCTTACCTAGGGGGACCCTGGTAATTGAGATGGGGATAGGGAAGAGGCGTTAAACTCCCAATCCCCTTCCCTACTCTTGCCAAACACGCTATAAACGCAAGCACCTTGTCTAATCGACACACGTTGCGCGACAAACTTGCGAAACACGGCGCGCGCGCGCGGCGGGTTCCCATGGAGGCGGAGCGCAGTACGATCCTCCCCGACGACATCCTCCTCGAGATCCTCAGCGGCCTCGGCGGCGCCCGCGCCATCGGCAGGTGCCGGTGCGTGTGCAAGGCATGGCGCGCGCTGGTCGACGCCCACGGCCTCCTCCTCCTCCCCCGCGCCCTCTCTCGCGACGCCTTCTTCCCCGGCTTCTTCGCCAACACCGTCCACTTTTTGGATTCCGGCCCCCTGTTCCTGTCTCCGCCATCTACCCAGCTGCGGCGACCTCCCGAGGTCGACAAGCTCGACTTCCTGCGCCCGCACCTCCCGTTTAGCAGCTCCCGTGCCGCCGTCCGAGACAGCTGCAACGGCCTCGTGCTCTGCTTCCAGGGCAGCGCTGGGTTCGTGTGCAACCCGGCCACGAAGCGGTGGGCCCGCCTGCCGCGCCCTCCGACGGAGTTGCCCCGCCACCAGGACGGCCTCTTCCTCGCCTTCGACCCGGCCGTCTCGCCGCACTACCAGGTGTTCCTCCTCCCGGCGGCACCGGCCCCGAAGGTCCCGTTACGCAGCGCGATGGTGGTACTGGGCATGCTCGTACCGGGATCGGGTGGAGAGCTGCCGCACAAGCAGCTTCTCGTCACGAAGAAGGAACGGGACGAGAAGGCTGTCCCGGTGCTGGTGTTCTCGTCCGAGGACGGCCGGTGGACGCGCCGGGTGTTCGCGGCGGGGCGCTGTTCCCCGGGCCACCTCTATGACAGGGTGACGTCGCCGGAAGTGCGGGCGCGGACCTGGCGGTCGGCGGCATACCGGCGCGGCTCGCTCTACGTGCAGAGTGACAGTCATGTCCTGTTGGCGCTGCGCTGCTCGGAGGGCACGTACGACATGGTCGAGCTCCCCAGCGTCGCCACCGGGGCAGCAATCGGCGTCATGCCCAGGGGCTCCATCTTCTTGAGCCCCGACCCCGAGACGGGGGGCGTCTTGCGGTACGCGAGCGTGAACAAGTGTCGCGTCAGGGTATGGCGGCTGCGCGAACCGACGGAGGACCAGCTGGAGTGGACGCCGACGCACGACAAGGACCTCGAACCGCACCTGTACGCGCTGGCCATTCAGCAACTCGCGTGCAGCCATCGCTGGAGGTGGCCAGGGCAAGCAGAAGCAGGCGCGTGCAACAGCTGGGACGAGGCCATGGATAGAGGAGGCGTGCTCGACCCCGAGCCGGACGAGGAGCGGCTGGAGGCTCTCGGTTACAGGCCCGGCCTCACGCCGTGGAGCAGTATCGCGATCCTTGGGTTCCACCCGAGCAAAGAGGTGATCTTCTTCCTCACCGCATCGTCCCTGGTGGTGGCGTACGATCTCGTCACCTCCAAGCTGCGGTTCCTTGGCGATGTAGCATTGCTTGATAGCCGCGTCGAGGGTGTGTTCCCGTACCGCCCGTGCTTCCTTGACGCGCTCCCTCTTCCAAGCTCCGTGCCCAACTCATTCCTTTCGAACACTCCCTCCGTCATGACTGATCTACTACCTTACAAGTTGCCTGTCCTTCTCCATCAGTTTGGACTTGGGTGAACCATGTTTCCTCATGGTTGAAGACAACAACCATCTAAATATTCAGCACGAGTTTTCAGTTGTGATTTAATAACACTCAATAAAGAGTATAGATATAGCTGAGGTCATCTTATTACCGGTTCTTCATCATAACGAGTTCGACCAATTTACAAGGTATACAAATCAGTTGTTTTGAAATTGTATATGTTCAATGAAGCTTTTTTTTTTCCTTCACAGATCTTCACAGATTTCTTGAAACTTCATCAATCTTATATTAAGAATTAACAGAGCATAGCAATAAGTACTTTGACATGTTCATGGAATAAAATCTCGAGTGTTTCCCCGCAAAAAAAAAAGTACTTTGACATAAAGTTTGAATATCAAATATGCTACCTTGAACAAACATGATCACCACTACTGTCACGTGATGAACATAGCACATGCATTCACTTTATCGCTAGTGAGGTAGCAAAGAATGGCAAAATCATAATAGATCTTGAACATATTATCACTACTCAATCACTAAAACCATGCTACTCCATCTAATACACGCATCACCCCACACACGCTCTTGCACATATGTTTGATCAGAATAAATACTTAAGAATGAGGTACATAATATGCATCTATCAATACATCTCACAATATAATACGATCGGATCTCATAAAAATATATCATAGAATAAGGATCCACCACATAGGTATTACAAATATGACCATAATCATGATAGGCAACTCATATGGCACTAAGAACTGTAAAGAACATGAGAGAAGTAGATCAAGCTGCTATCACAAACCCGTAGTCTAGAGGGGGACTACTCCCTCTTGGAGTGAGATCTTGACTTTCTATTATCATACACCATAGAAGTATTTAATAAAATCAGAAAGAGCCCTGGGATTTTACCAAAACGACACAATTGAAAGTTCTCGTCTCAGTCGCTCGCCTAAGAAACATGGTGATGATGATGAAGACGTTGGAGAAGGTTGAGATCCCTCCGGCGGTGATCCCTGTGGAGTTCCCCCCTCCATTCTTCTCTACATCAGCCTCCGTTTTCGTGTTTCTGTGTTTGTGCGGCGCTCTCCTCCCGAGAACTCTTCGGGCTCATATATATAGTCGTTTTTAGGGGAAAATAAGTCGGTTCGCGAAAGAATCAGGGCAATCGAACGATCGACGGCTGAAAGAGGGGGCGGTGTTGCGCCCTAACTTACTGGGCGCGCCACCTGGCCTCTTTCGGCCCCCAGGCCTCTCCAGATGTGCTTCCAGGGCCCAGGGTGCTTCTCCCGATGAAAAAGTGACGCTCCAAAAATCCCAGGTCAATTTGACTCCGTATAGATCTCTGAAAGTGAAAAATACACAAACCAGGATTTTCCTGTTCTGCAGTGTCATAAGCCAAATAAAGGGGACAATTGATAAATCCCCATAAATCAATGTAAAACATGGTATTATCATCATATATGTTGCAAATATGTGGAAATTCAATATGATAAAGGACAAAGTTTATGTATGCATTTTACATGAATCACCACCCGACGATGCAATGATAGTCAACCTCACCGACGTTAGGGACGACACGGCTAGCTGCTACGTCGCCATTGAAGGTGAGGAATACTACCTCCATCCCAAAATTTAAGGCTTATATTTTTTTTGAAAAGTCAAACCAAATAAAGTTTGACCAAATATTTAGAAGAATATATCAACAAATATAATACTTTTTAGATACCACACGAAAATATATTTCATCATCTATCTAATGATATTGATTTTATATTTTGCATGTTAATGATTTTTGGTAAAAAAACTTAATCAAACTTGACATAATTTGACTTTTTAAAAATAATATAAGCCTTAAGCTTTGGGATGGAGGTAGTAAATCTTAGGGTTAGGGTCCGGATGGGGTGGGACGCGGAGAGCTCGCCGACAATGAGATCTTCGGGTTTATGGCGAGGGGGTTCGCTAGAGTTGGAGGTCAGGAGTCAGAGGGATTTAGAGGGAGTTCGGGTGGTGGTGGACCGGCGGTGGGAGACGGATCGAGGAGGGCAGGCGGCGAGGCCGTGCTCGCACCATCGGCCGCGAGTGTCAGTAGCAGGCGGCCTGGGTGATGGCGGAGGCGGGGTACTATTGAGGAAGAAGAAGGTGGGCCGACCCACGATGCGCATCAATGCATGCAGTGTCGTCTTTTGGCGCCGGAACGCGCGGTGTATAGGTGCACCCGAGACCAACCAGATGGGATGGTAAATAACCAAACAACCCAAATTTGCATCTCGGTGGGCCACAACACTTCGCGTTCACGGGAAGCGTCCACGATGCCCGCGCATTCCGCGTTATCTGCGGAACCCCAGTTTGTCTCCTGTCGGTCCCGTTTCATCCCTTCCTAGTAGACCTAGGCATGGGCAGCCCGGCCCGGATGCGTGACGGTCGAGCAGGACCGAGCCTCGGGCCAAAGGAATTTGCATTTTACCGAAGGACGGGCCGGGTTAGGCCTTATCAGGCTGCGGCTGTGTTTGGGTCTATTCTCGGCCCGACGGTCGGGCCGGGCCAGACTCAGGTCTAGACATTCAGCTTCGGGCTTTTTTGGTCCGGTCCGAAGCCCGGCCCGGCCTGGAAAATGGCCAGGTATCCCAGGGAGCGTGACTGCGGGCCCGCGGCCCGTGCCTACGTCTCTTCGCTGCAGCAAGCCATCCAAGGATACAACGAGTCTCCAATGCCCACGCCCTACTGTACCCTCACTCCACCTTCCCGCCGAGCTACTCTCCTATGCTCCTCCTCGCAAGACTGGGCAAACCCGGATGCTGCTCTCCACCAACATCTTCCCGTCTCGCCCATGCCGCTCTCCGCCGCAACCGTCTCCACCTCCACCTCCACGCCGGCGACGCCCACAACCTGTTCGACGCGGCGCCCGCGCCGGACCGCAGCCAGTGCAGCGCGCTGCTCAGGGCGCGCACCGCGAGCGGGGACCACGCCGGGTCCGCCTCCCTCCTCCGCGGCATGCTCCGACAGAGCCTCCGCCCCGACAGGCTCGCGCTCGCCGCGGCGATCAAGTCCGCCTCGTCCCTCCCGGACCGCGGCGCCCTGGGGAGTTGCCTCCACGGGTTCGCCGTCAGGGCCGGGCACGCCGCGGGCGCGGCGGTGGCCAAGGCGGTCATGGACATGTACGCGAGGCGCGGGGCTCTGGCCGACGCCCGCCTGGTGTTCGACGAAATGAGCTGCCCCGACGCCGTGTGCTGGAACATCCTCATCACCGGGTCCTCCCGCGCCGGGCTGTCTGACTCCGTCTTCAGCCTCTTCCGGTCCATGGTTGCTTGCGGCGCGGACGAGAGCATGCCGACCGCGGTGACGGTGGCTGTCGTCATTCCGGTGTGCGCAAAGCTAAGACATTTAAGCGCCGGGAGGACTGTCCATGGCTACGTCGTAAAGACCGGGCTGGAGTCTGATACTCTCTGTGGGAATGCATTAGTATCCATGTATGCAAAATGCGGCGGCGGAAGCGGAATCACGGGTGATGTCCGAAACGCGTTCTCTTCAATTCGCTGCAAGGATGTTGTTTCATGGAATTCGGTCATCGCGGGATACTCCGAGAACGGGTCGTTCGAGGAAGCGCTCGCGCTATTCGGCCAGATGATCTCGGAGGGCTGCCTTCCGAATTATTCAACGGTGGCTAATATTCTCCCCGTATGCTCATTCATGGAGCGCGGCAGGCACTACGGCAAAGAGGTACACGGTTTCGTGTTCCGGTCTGGCTTACACACGGACGTATCTGTTTGCAACGCGCTGATGGCCCACTATTCCAAGGTGTGTGAAATGGGGGTCGTGGAATCAATATTCACAAGTATGGGTTCAAGAGATATAGTTACGTGGAACACAATGATGGCTGGGTATGCGATGAACGGGTACCACTCCAGGGTGCTAGGCCTGTTCCGTAGGCTTCTGTCTACAGGGATGGCCCCGGATTCAGTTTCATTCATCAGCCTGCTCACTGCTTGTGCTCAAGTAGGTGATGTGAGAGGAGGGATGGGGGTTCATGGCTATATTTTTCGACGTCCAGCACTTCGTCGGGAAACATCCTTGATGAATGCTCTTGTTACTTTTTATAGCCAGTGTGACATGCTTGATGAGGCACTTAATTCCTTTCACGATATTTTGGACAAGGATTCTGTATCATGGAATGCAATTCTATCAGCCTGTGCTAACAGAGGACACCATATTCAGGAGTTCGTCAGGCTCTTCAGTGCAATGTGCTGCAAGGTAACTCGTTGGGACTCGATCACGATCTTGAATGTTATCCGTGTGAGTGCCTCCTGTGGGATTAAGATGGTTCGGGAAGCTCATGGATGTTCCTTGCGAGTTGGTTATATTGGTGATATTTCTGTTGCAAACGCTATTATTGATGCATACGCAAAGTGTGGCCACACGCAGGATGCGGATATGCTTTTCAGAAACCTTGCAGGTCGGAACATTGTAACAGACAATACCATGATTTCCTGCTACCTGAAAAATAACAGCGTAGAGGAAGCTGAGATGATTTTCCACCAGATGTCTGAGAAAGATCAGACAACATGGAATCTCATGATCCAGTTGTATGCACGTAATAACATGTGTGACCAAGCTTTCAGTCTGTTTCATCAGTTGCAGTGTCCTGATGCTGTCAGCATTACAAATATTCTCCTAGCTTGCATCCAGTTGAGTTCAGTACAACTTGTGAGAGAATGCCATGGCTACATGCTCAGAGCATCCCTAGAAGACATTCATCTTGAAGGATCTCTTCTTGACGCGTACTCGAAGTGCGGGAATATAGCCAATGCATTCAACCTATTTCAAATCAGCCCTAACAAGGACATTGTCACATTCACTGCCATGATAGGAGGTTATGCAATGCATGGAATGGCAGAAGAGGCAGTAGAGCTGTTTTCTGATATGCTTACACTTGACATCAAACCAGACCATGTAGTTCTAACTGCTCTGCTGTCAGCCTGCAGTCATGCTGGGCTTGTTGATGCAGGAATCAAGATTTTCAAGTTCGCCAGAGAGAATTACAGATTCGAACCGACAGCAGAGAACTACACATGCATGGTTGATCTTCTTGCCCGTGGTGGGCGTCTCCAAGATGCATACAGTTTTGCGTTGGATATTCCCCCTCACTTGGCCAATGCCAATGCATGGGGCTCTCTGCTAGGTGCGTGCAATGTCCATGGAGAGGTCAGAATCGGCCAGCTCGCAGCTGATCAGTTGTTTGCCATGGAGGGTGGGGACATGGGGAACTATATTAGCGTTTCAAACATCTATGCAGCTGATGAGAAATGGGATGGTGTTGAGTATGTCAGGAAACTGTTGACGTCCAAGGATATGAAGAAACCTGCAGGATGCAGCCAGGCACTTGTATATAGCCAGTAATGTTAAACACAAAGGTAGGTCTTTTATGTTAGGAAGTCTGTTCCAGCAAATGAAAGATGCATGCACATAATATTCAGTTATGGGTTTCAACATTGGTGTAATCAAAGTGGTCACAGGTTGCAGAATCTTGAATCTGGATTTTTATTGCCAATCGTGTCTTTGATAGCTTGTTTGCCATCCATAGTACTGTATTTATTTTCCTAAAGTATGCAAATAAGCAGTTACCTAAGCACATTACTTGATATGCATTTTGTGCATTCCCATTTGTCTCGTGACATCTCTGTGTAGTTGAACCGTGTATGAACTTTCTAAATTTGTATCCATTGGTGCTTAATTATACTGACAAATTCATCCTACTGGCAGATTTGAGGTAAATAAGTAACATGCTGCCATCCACCGGATCACAGCATGCATCTTGTAACTGAAGCAGGAGGCAATTAAATTATGTGCTATCTCCATTGGAACTCTCTTTTTGGTTTTCTACAAAACCAGGTTCAGTAACATCTCAGTTTATTCATGCCTGTCATCATAACATGCTGTTTGTTTTTGACATCTTGTTAGTATTTTAATTATGATACTGAACTAATATAAGACAAGGGTTCATGCTGATTTACTTTAGCTCCAGAAGAGGCTCAACTATGTATTTCTTTGGGTGTGAGCCGTGATGAGAAAGCGTGCTTCTTCATTTGGCTGGTCCTTGTGCTTAATACCTGTACCTAAATCCTGCACGCCTTACAGATCAACCTTTCCGAAACCCGATATTAATTTTTGCTAAACCAGTAAAATTGTCATGGGCATCATATCAGACAGTGGCATTATTTTCTTCATAGTTCTCACTGTTCCTAGTACAACTCTTATGCGACAAGCTACGAAGTATAATATCTCTCGAGTCAAACTAATAGACTAAGGAGCCCAATGTGACCAAGGTCCTGAAAGAATAAACTTTGCTCCTTGATGACAGGTTTACTCTGGAAGTCTTGTTAGCAGTTTCTGGCATTGGGAATGTCAGCACTGTCATCTACTTTAGCAAACCTGATTAGACCTCTGCTACCGGTGTTAGTCTGGCTGATGAAACACCACAAGCAGAAGGAATCAGAGTAAGATCTTGTGTTCCACTGGCTCGCTGTCGATGATATCTTTGTGCAGTTAACTCACTTTGCTGCTTGTTTCGATTTCCTTACATATAAATCAATAAAGATTTGCATGTGTACTGTACCTATTATATACTGTTTAACAATGAGAAGCCCTTCTGCCGGATCTCCAGGTACGTCATCGTCAGGTGGCTGAAGAAAAGAGACAGATTAACATACACTCGCTGCATTTTTTTTTTCGAGTGGACATACATACACTCGCTGCAAGGTAGGTGCAGCCCGGCCTGGATCGGCCAGCCTGAACAGCCCGGCCCATAACACCTAGGCCCAGCAGGCTGACCGGGAACGGGCCCTCGAGGAAATAGAAAACTTGCGGCCTTGCGGGTAACAGAAACGGAGACCGAGTCCAGCACGAACTTACCTCAGGAACGCTGCTGGCACGCGCTTTTTATGCCCACCGTCCGTGTCGGAATACGCCACCTACCTACCAGCCTGCGACGGCCATATAATAACGGCCTTCGCCTCCTACCCACGAATTTGTTCCCCTTCGCGACCGCGCGGACAGACAGAGAAAAGAAAGAGTCTCGCACGTTTGCTCGCCGGAATCCTCCCCCCGACCACACCGCCGCCGCCGCAGCAGTTGATGGATTTCGGAAGAACCGCCGCAAAAACCAGCAAGAACGAATTGAAGAGCAGTGCATCCCTACGCCCCTTCGGCCTGCCCTTTCCAGCGACCCCCTCCACGCCGTGGTTCAGGGAGCTGTGGGTCAACGCCTCAAAATAACAGACTCTGCAAAGGTACGTACGTGCATACGGCCATACGGGTATATCAGTTTTGTTTGAAATTTTGAATGATGGGTAAAGATTAGGCTGTCTTAAGTTGTGCTCGGTTGAAGCTTGATTGTCTGTGCTGTTTGTGTAAATTCTGTTGGGAGGGCTGGTAAATCTCTGAGCGTGGGTTATTTGGGATAAATTGTAAGAGTTGGACAGTCGGACAAGTGGATCCAGTGAAAAAAATGTGCGCAGTAGATTTATTTGTCTGTTATCTACTTGTTCGTGAATTGCTGTGAAAAAGGAGAGCTCCAAATTGATAAAGAACGACTCTACATATCAGCAGAAGCTTCAGGACGGCCGTAGTTGCTGCAGTGTTGTAGTTGTTAGGAAGTAGGTATCATCACAATAAATGTGGACCCATTCAGCGGGACTTTTCCCCAATTCCTTATGAAATTACTTCGTTCCAATTGGGGCCTAAATTTTCGATCAATAAAGCACTGGAAACAGGCAATATCAACTGAAAATAACTTCACGATTATACTTATAACTCAAATTTTATGTACATGACAGTGGTTTCATGTATTCTGCAGTGTGACAGTTTTGTGCCTTAGTCAACAAACACGCACGCATACATCACTATCTTATTTATTTCTACTATAAAGCTGGCTCAGTGTTACTAGATAAGCATCAGCCCTTTTGAAATAAATGTTGGGCTAATTCCCACACATTCAAGTCAAAGTTTAAATTACAACTAGTGCACTACTACTTTTGCTACTTTTGATACTAGTATGATCTAATGCAGAAAAACATATTGGGCTCCGAAAGACCTTGTTATGAAATTTTAAAAATGTTGGGTTTGATTTATCTATCTGTTAGTAGAGATGTGTTCTATTCCACTTTTCCCCACTTATGAAATGTCTTATATTAAAAGAATGCATTAGATTAAGTGATTTGACATCTTTGCCCACATTATATCAAAGGTTTGGAGCAATTCTTGATTGATTCAAGGAAGTAAAGCAAAGGCAACCCAGCATCCTTTCGGCGAGCATTGGGGTCTTATCTATTTTTGAGCTAAAATAAGACCATTAGAAGAAGACTGTCAACTGTAAACATGCATAGGCAAAAGATCTCCAATTCTGGGTGGGCTGCTTTCGATCGCAGGTTGCGCGGCACAGCTGATGGAGGGGAAGTTGTTGATGCCAACAAATTTCCTGCTCTCGCGAGTTCGAGGGGCTCCAGTTTGGCTAGCAGCTCAGTTGCAGAAAGTAATAATATGCCAAAGGCAAAGCCTTTTGCATCAGTGATTCGCCCCCCTGTTGAATGTGCAGCTGTTAGTAATGACAAGAGAAATAAGCATTTGATGGACCACACACAGAAAACAAACTTTGGTGTAAACTCTGCATCTGACAATATTAAGCTCCTGAAGGATGCTCATAGTTGGGCCGACAGTAATTTAATTGAGGATGTATTGGCCGGTGTGAATAATGATGTAGGCCAAGCATCTGTTTTGTTGAAAGCTATGGTCTCTCCTGATTTGTTACCAGAAGAGGGTAGAACAACTTGTCAGCCTGCTTTTGAGATGAATAAAGCACACGGTTTAGCGTCGGAAAATGCTACAGCGGAGAGTAAATATCCAAATGAATCGAAGTTGTTACCATTGCAAACTGTTGTCTCTATACCCCTGGAACCTGAATTGGAAGAGTTTGATGATGATTACTTAAACCACCGGAAAGATGCACTGAAGATTATGAGGTATACTCCAAATTCCTGTTCATGGTATGGCTTTAACTAGGTTATATGCATATCAGTCTAATTCAAATAGTACGATAAAAAAAAGTCTAATTCAAATAAAATTACAGATCAAACCTAACTTCTTCCACTTAGTATGCATTGGCATCTTAAGTAAGATCTCATGGGCAATGAGTGCATTCCTGCGTACTAAGACAAATGTAGGTGTAATGAGTGCAGACTTTCTGTACAGGCTTACCTTTGTAATTTATATCTTGCATGATCATGATGGTTGTCGTAGATGTCCGCAGCATCTTAGTTGATTTAGAGAAGGAAGAGTTAACTTTCTTGAAAATTCATTGGTTAAAACTTAGATATAACACATATGTAAAGTTAATGTGTTACTACTAAACGATGTGTATATCATCTAATGATAAGAGATTCAATGATATGACCAAAGTAGGTTTAGTTTTTTTTCTGTGTAACTGACCCATTGTGTTTCCTTTTGGTATAGGGCTGCCACAAGGCATTCTCAGGCTGCCAGTAATGCATTTCTGAGAGGTGATCATGCTGCTGCCAAGGAGCTCTCCCTCCAAGCTCAAGAAGAGCGGTCCGCTGCTGAAAAGTTAAATAATAAGGCAGCAGAAGAAATATTTCACCTCAGGAACAGAAACAACGGGATCTGGAAGATTGACATGCATGGTCTACATGCATCAGAGGCTGTAGCTGCACTGGAGAGGCATCTGCACATGTTAGAGTTCCAGCCACCAGGAAATAGTCCAGCTTCAACTGATGAATTTGATAAGTCAGAACCCACAATTGCTGGCTCAGATGAGGTTCCTGCAGATAAGGTGGTGGTGCTTCTTCGTCCTAGACAGTCTGTGTTAGAGGTGATCACAGGTAATATATGCCTCTCTATTCTTTTTGTATTTATCAAGCCTTGCAGTTTATCTTCATAGTTTCTTATTACCGCCGTCTTTGGCACACTACTCTTTTTAGCTGTTCCTTTGGTAAGAGCAACACTGAACTTAGTGAGAACTTGTTTGCTTTGCGTTTTACAGGGATTGGCAAGCACAGCAAAGGACAGGCTTCACTGCCTGCCGCAGTTAGGGGCTTCCTTATTGAAAATGGGTATCGATTTGATGAGCTGAGGCCTGGTGTCTTCAATGTTCGTCCTAAATTCCGCCGCCGCTGAACCCTGGGAAGACTGAACCATTAGATCAAGTTGTATTAGTTTGGCAAAAAATATCTGTGAAATATGCTCTGCCAGCAAAACAAAATAATAGAGATTTGGCTATTCATTGTTCATGTATCTTGCATGTAACAAATTTATACAGATGTTAATATTATGTTGTAGCCACGTAAGGAGAGATGCAAACTGTACATAATGACAATATGGTCACGTTGTAATATATTTTGCTTAGTGCTGGAACATGATTTGTGGTTCTCTATGGTACGAATGCCTCAGAGTTTCTGTTGTGCATTTTTTTTTCCTTTCTTTGGCTTCATAAAACATTGCATTGACAGTCCTTATCTTCCAATTATAATGCACTTTTTTGTTTGTTATTTAGCCCTTGATATCCAACTGTACATGCATCATGCAAGTTATTAGAAGAAAAATAAATTAAAACTACTCCGTACAAGAAATGGCAGAGGAAACTGGGATTGAAACTTTGTTTAATTAATCAATAAAGCTCTCAGTTCCATGAAAAAAAGTACGGAGTAGTAAGGGCGATTTTGATAGAAAATAACCCATTGGATGAAAGAATGCACGAAATTACCTCCCGGCGAAACTATTTCACTCCACTAACTCTTTTATGTGACGCCTATGCGACCGGCGCCATACATCTTGCCTACGTGGTGTGCACGGCCTGCAACTGCCAACGTGGAAGACATATGTGACGCCTAAATCAAAGGTGACACGCTACTATTTATATATAGTGTTTATCTACGGTTATTATGGTAGCTCAGTTGGATAAAATCTTTGTTGCCGAATTCTAGATCTTGAGTTCCTTTATTTTATTGGAACGTACTACTCCCTCCGTTTCTTTCTATAGCGCCTATAGATTTTTGGCATTTGTTTCACAATATAAGGTTGTAGCTTAACTTTTTTTCAATTACCCCCTCCCCGTTCAGCTCCCAAATCGTTCAGGTCCCAAATTTGTCATAGTAAGTTAGTAAGATATGGATTTTCCAAATTTTATGTTGATCTCCAATCGTTCAGCTAGGGGTCTTGTGTAAAATATACTCTTGCGCTAATTTCCGTGCCAAAAAACTATAGATGGAATAGAGGGAGTACAATAATATAAAGCACAATTCTTAAAATTAAAAATAAAATCAGGTGGTGTGGGGATTGAACTCACGACCTAGGATTCACCAGCAAAAGCTTCATCCAGCTGAGCCACCGTATTGTTATATCAACATTGGACAAATACTATAGGTGTGTTCGGTTTGAGAACAAAGCAGTGGCGGAACCAGGACTTAAATTCTCTGTTGTCATTTTAAATTTGTGATGTCAACCACATGTGTTTTGACCTATTTTAAATATTTTTGTACTATTTTTATACCAAAACACATATCGTCAATTGATCACACAATTGATCACACAGACCACAATGTGTCTACGCCACTGGAACAAAGTGGAATGTAATGTCATGGTTCCATTTCGAAAAAATAGGTTGGTTCCATTTTTGTGTTCAGTTTGAGCTAAAATATGGAGTGGGTTGGTCTCGTTTTTGTCTTCGGTTGGAGAGTGAAATGTAACGGATTCGCGGGAATACAATATGTGAGCATGCATAGGGTGCGTTTAGCAGAATAAAGTTATGAGATAATAGAGAAGTTGAGTGAGTGTGGATGACTTTAGCATAGAGAAATAGGGAGATTCCATAAATTTTGAGGAATGAGTGCGTTCGGGAGATCTCTTTTGATGAACCACCTCGGTTCGTTCCATTTTCCAAATGAACACCGGAATGAGATCTAGGTGCGGAACCATCCCATTACGTTTCACTTGGTGACACCAACCGAACACACCGTATATATAAAAAGTAGTGTGCCTTTTCACGTTGGTCACATACAAAAGAGTAAGTGGAGTGAAATAATTTTGTCAGGAGGTCATTTTGTGCATTCTTTCGTCTAAAAGGGTTATTTCTGTCAAACTTGCCGAGTAGTATGGTTTACAAAAAAAAAACAAGTTAAAGAGAAGGAAAAGAAGAGAAGATAAAATGTGAAGAAGCGATTCATCGTTCCAGAATTTGCCACGTGGCTGCTGTTTTCACGACAAGGTCTGTTGATGCCGTTGATGCGGCCTGGCCATAGCCTTGTGTGCTGGGTCCCAGGTGTCAGTCCCCACTGCTCGGCCTCGGCCCCTCCCCGAAATTCTCCACTCTGCACGGGGCACCGAGGTCTCGGAGGCAGGCGCTAGACAGCCATGGCCTCGCCGGCGGTGGCGACGAGGCTCACGTCCCCCACGTTCCTGGCCTCCGGCCCTGGCCACCGTCTCCGTCGTCACGTGAGTGCTCACTCTCGTTCATGTCGTGCCCCTCCTCCGTCGGTTGAAATTGTAGCCCTTACCTGCTGCGCTTTGATGGATGAACCCTGCACTTCGATTTGTGGATTGTGGAATCCATCAGCTAGTCTAGCCAGCGCTCCGGAGTTTGACTGCCGTACTGTAGGCGAAATAGAAGTATTTAGGGGAATTCTTTGCCCATGAATTGGCTCCACTTCTTTTTTTCCAGAAAATGAATTGGCTCCACTTTTTTTTTTTGCGAGAAATCCACCGATCTATTAATAATCAACAGTAGTACAAATAATCCAAAAAGTAAAGAAAATTACAAATTGGTATTCGGACCACCTAGCGACGACTACAAACACTAGCACGAGCCGAAGGCGCGCCGCTGTCCTCGCCCCTCCATCGCCGGAGTCAGGCAAAGCTTGTCGTAGTAGAGCTTGTTGTAGTAGACAGACGGGAAGTCGTCGTGCTAAGGTCCCAAAGGACCAGCGCACCAGAGCAGCAACCATCGCCAATGATGACAACCGTAAATCGGAAGAGACTATCATGAAACCACACCAACAAACATGAAAACCGACCGGATCCCAGCAGATCCGACGGGCACACAACTCCACGCGCCCTCCGACAGCGCTAGATGCACCACCGGAGCGAGGATAGGGCGGGGAGGACCTTATTCTGACTTCAGGATGTAGCCGCCGCCTCACCATCCCAAAAAAAGAGACTGAAAAGCAAACTAAATTAAGAACAGAAACTCCCCGCCGACGAGGGACCGTGGTCCACCACTCCTCCAAGGCCCCAAGGCCACCGGAGGCGGAGCGGACCAGCGGTATCGCCGGCGAGGAGGACGGAACCCTAGAATTGGCTCCACTTGACGTGCAGCATTAGGTTTAGGGTTGAGGTTGGTATGATTTGGCCTGTAAGAATTAATACGTAGAGCACACACCGATGTAATGTCTTTTGTAAGATTTGAGCTAGTGGTCGTCTACTCACTCCTTTTCTAGCCTTCCTCGGCTTAACCCTGACAAGTGCGACCATACAATTCTATGAGCATAGCAGCAACCTACTCTATCCACTACTGCCCCCGATAAATGGAAGCATCAAAATGAATTAATTTGACATATAACTAAGCTATATTTCACATTATCTTTTTCTAGTTCTGTAGCGTAGTACATACATCTTATTAGTATCTTGGTAAGCTTAAGACCAGTGCCAGTCGTTTTTCGATCACGCTGTGCCGGTTCGTGCAATTAAGTATCTAGATGAAACCCATAGACCACATTATTCGATAAATATGGGAGAAATGAATCATATATACACTCAAATCTGTCATTACACTAACTTCCTGCCCGTGTCTACAAATGATATCCATTCTGGAATCTGTGTAACTTCATTTTTGTGTTTTCTGCGTAATGTTTCTTATCTCGTGCCAAATTCTGTTCTCAGGCCATTGATTATTCTTTCCATCCACAATGATTTGTAGGAGTACTCACCTTCCAAGTTGGGTTCCCCAAGCTTGGCCTCACGGTTAAAAGTCACTGCACTTTTTGGGTGGATTAAGGGAGATAAACTTGCGAGGACTCGTGAATTGATCCCATCTGCTGAATCGTACACTCTCACAGGGTCAGAATCAGAGGTGTTTTGTGTTTCTTATGTGAATTTCTTTTCCAGGACTTGTGCTCCTGATTCATGGCTTTCTTAACCATTTTCTTGATTTTAGGTGGACATGAAGCCACACGAGGTATCAATTTCTGTTGTTTCTTCTATCATGGACATACCTCCAGCAGAGTGGGATGCCTGTGCAGTTGACTCAGCTGAGCCTGAAAAGCTAAATCCTTTCCTTACCCATGCATTTCTCTCAAGCTTAGAAGAATCAGGTTCTGCAGTGAAGGTGAGCACATAAAACACCATTTCTTGATTCCTTGCCTCCGTAATCAGACTTTATACTTAATGCATGGTTCATTTTATCCATGTTAATGTACTTCCAGATATTTCAATACCTAGTATTAGCACCAACCCTTGTTCTGTACCAATAAGCACAGGTGCTACAATTAAAATAATCATGACCCTCCTTGAAAACGTCATGTTCTGGACTGATTTCAGGAAACGGGGTGGCTACCTCTGCATATTGTTGCACGGGACGGGAACGAAGATATTGTGGGTGTTGTTCCGCTTTACCTTAAAAGGTTTAATATAATTAACAAAATATCATCTACTGTTTGCCTACTTGCTGTAAACTTCTCTTCATCTTGTTTATTGGCTGAACATTTGCAATATGCATTTCAGCCATTCTAGGGGCGAGTTTGTATTTGATCAGTCATGGGCAGAAGCTTACTACAGTTATGGACTTGAATATTATCCAAAGTTGCAGTCTTGTGTGCCTTTTACTCCAGTAACTGGTCAAAGAATATTACTTCGAGATACATCCTACCGGGTTCAAGTTTTTGATGCTTTAGTAAAAGCCTTGAAGAATTTGGCTACCAAGGTATTGAAATCAGAGTACTAGCAATATTTTGTTAAGTGAACAATCTCTTGGCTACCGAATAATGCTACTGTATGTTGGTACTGTTTTTAGTACTAGCAGTACAGGTGGGCAAACACGGTTTGACCGGTTTTAGCTTAATTAATTTTTTGTGCACTAAAGTGGAAGTGAATATTTAATTTGTGAAAGGAAATGAACTACTCCCACTAACCTGTTTGAAACGGTTTCAACCGGTTTAAATTTTGCACACCCCTACAGGGCACCAAGTTTATTTCACTGAATTAGAAGAATTCTGTTGTCCGCTTGCAGCTAATGTTTTCAAATTGATGATACATCTTTATTGAATCATGTAACAGCGCTAAGTTAATGTGAAAAGTACTAAAGTTTTATAGTCTGACCTCTTTAGATTTGAGTGTTGTCACGATGTAATAATAGCATGTAAGTTGCCTATCCATTCTTGGTTTCATTGATTGTTTCTGTGACAATTAAATAGGTGGACAGCCTTCAGATCTACTGAACGAATTGACAAACTTATTGCTTTCTGGTGCATTTCAGCTGAACGCGTCATCACTGCATATAACTTTCCCATCAGAAGGTGAATTCAGCAAGTTGAAGGATAGGGGGTTGTTGCAAAGAATTGGGTTGCAATACCATTGGAGAAACCGGAACTACAAAAGGTATGCTAACATGGGATCTATAGTACTTGTGGATTATAATTCTTTAAAGTGCATTTCTGACCATATAAGACTATAAGTCAAGGCTTTCTTTGTGTCATAAGAACGGACTGGTAGACATATTTACAGCACAAACAAGCTCGCATACTGGTGGTACCTATAATTTTAATCAGAATAACGCAAACTCCAGGATTTACCTTACAATAATCTTCCACACCTTAACATATCATGGTGCCAGGTTGGTTATAACTTGATATACCTTTTTGTTTCCTTTTAGTGGTGGAGTTTATTTGGATAGATAATTGTAGAGAAGAGAACCTATTACATCTAATCTTGTTGACCATAGCCAGAAACAGAAATTGCCATTTGAAAAGCGTAAACATTATACCTTGTGGACTTTATGATGGAGCCATTGCCCTCATGTGCTTATTTTGAAAATTTTATGAGCTGACATGCTATTGATTACGTGATTATGATATATCAATATAAACTGATATCTTTTTGTCCCACCCCTTCAGTTTTGACGATTTTTTGATGGATTTGAAGCAGCCCAAACGGAAGAATATCAGACAAGAACGCAAAAAGGTTTGCCTTTGTTTTGGATCCCCTGGTTTCAATCTTGGGTGTAAATAACATATATTTTTTGTCCCACTTTCCAGATTCCTGCCCAGAACTTAATAATGAAGCGGCTCCGCGGAGATGAAATAAAGGTACTTACAATGGTCAACTGCTTATTTGCACTCGATATTAGTTTTCTTGACATCATCATATACTTTCATTAATACCTTCTCAGCCTCCTTTCTATCTGAGGTGCTTTTAAGTGTATTTACAAAATAATTACATATATTATTAATTTATAATGATTTTCCCTCGCATTGCAGAGCAGCCACTGGGACACCTTCTATAAATTCTACCGCAACACAACTGATAATCAGTTCGGTCCAATAACACTCTTCCCTTGTAACTTACTTTCCGTATTTTTTCATAATAAACAATTCCCAAGTGGTTCTGTCCTAAAAACATCACAAGGGCTTCTTGAAATAGTTGTCTGTTCTATTTGACATTATATTAAACCAAACTTTGCTAACTGAGTAACACATCTTTTGATCTTTATCAACAACAAGAATGATCACAAAGTTGAATATCCTTTGTACTTTGATAGAATTCTCCCATAGTTTCTATTTGAATCTGGGGTACTTGCATATAATTTGTTGTGCAGTGATTTTTTCACTTAAAGGATATTTCTGTTTGCAGCTGGGGCAGAGCGTACTTGACACGGGAGTTCTTTCACCTTTTGGGAGAAAAGATGGGTGACAAGATAATGCTTATTGTTGCTGAACATGATGATAAACTAGTCGCTGGAGCTCTTAATCTTATTGGAGGCGATACATTATATGGCCGCTTATGGGGATGCCTACCAGATGTTCATTTCCCCAATTTGCATTTTGAAGCTTGCTATTACCAGGTAATTGACACATCTTTGCACAAGAATATGTATTGTACTAAATGAGAACCAATGCATCACTACAATACTGTTCCCAACTTTTATTGGACATCCTGACTCGACCATTCTGCAAAAATGGTGGGCTATCCAATTATCCATTAATTGCACTTATGCATCTCATCTGTGCATAAGAATCAGCCGTTTGAATTCACAAGTATCTTGTATTTGTAATAATCATATTATATATGAGTGGTACTCTGAACAATATGGTCATATGGTCCTTATAGAATATTTATGTATTCAGGCAATTGAAGCAGCAATAGAACTAAACCTGAGTAAGGTGGAAGCAGGTGCTCAGGGAGAGCACAAGATCCAGCGTGGTTACCTCCCAGTGACCACATACAGCTGCCACTACTTCTTAGAACCTGGTTTTGCGACAGCTATAGGAAATTTTCTTGTACATGAGACAGCTCAGGTATTCCACATGAATATTCAATCAATTTCTAAGGATTATTCAAAAGTATATTCTTTTAAATGTGGATGGGCCATCTATTTTTGTTCGCTTCAATATGTGCATCATATGGATCTTCTCTAATGTGCCTTCTTAGGATATATTGCATCCACAATTGCTACTCACCCATTTGCATGCATAGTCTGCAATTACTTAGTGTGATGTTGTCATCCGAAAACCAAACTCATAGCCAAAGACTACTACTCAAGTGTTTATGGCTGATAGGAGTGCGCATATATGTCATACATAGCTCTAGGTCCTTATACTCATATATACACACTCTTAACAATGACCTCATGTTAGTTTGCAGATTGAGTGCTCAAGTTTGCACTGTGTAGAGCATACATCACAATTAAAGCTAATATAGTTCTCTGGCCCACAGTTTTGCATTTTACTCCCTCTCTCACATTGTGCGCTGAGTTATGTACACATGGCCAAGGAATTTATTGTTTTTGTTCATGATCCTCACCTTTTGAAGCTAAATGCTAAATGATAATGGCTAGTGCTACTGCGAAGGAGTGCATGCCTTGTTTTTTTTTGAGGGAACCCACACTCTTTATTAATTCATCATAATGTTTGTACAATCAGCCTCAATGCTGTGACTAAGAAAGGCCGAACAGTCTAGCCACTCCTCGTCTACCATGTTATCACATGCATAACGAGCATGCTTTGTTGCGCACTTAAAAAAGATGATTGTTAATATACTAACTAGAATTCATTGAAATGATAACATTTGTCTAAATATGAATTCCCACAAAAAATAATATTGACGCTCTGTGCTGACTCTTGTCATTTATTTTCCAACTTGTCACTCACGCGCAAAGGGAGAAATGAACTAATAAATATTTTAGGATTTCCATCTTAGAAATGTATTAACCAGTACTGACTACCTCCATTTCATGATGTCATGAGTTATTCCATGTTTTCTAATAAACACTTCTTTACTTTTATCTCCATACCTTTGCAGGATTTACTTTCTCTTTGCTAAGTCCACGCTTTTGAATATAGGGACAAATATTAGAGAAAGCTGATTTTTATGCCACTCCAGTTTTATAGAATCCTTTTATTCTCCAAAAGGTGTTTTTCTACTTGGTGCCATTGCCCACAGTTACAACTAATGCTTGTCTTTTTGCGTTTGTATCAGGTTAAGCATGTCATCAATGTCCTGCGCGATTCAGGTCCATACAAGGAAGACATAATGAAGGAATTTGCAGCTCAACAAGATGATGAAATGTAGAACAGTGAAGTGCAGCTATGCATATGACCCTACTGCACGAATGAAGTAGCAATAGGAATACGGGTGATCCCTTGCCCCAGGAGGCGATATTGTGATATCAAAGACTCGGATCCCCCACCTTTGTACATTACTAGGCATGTAAATAGCAAATATTCTGCTTCATTTTAAATAGCAAATATTTTAATCTGAAGTCGTCCATTTGAAAGGTCGTGTCTGAAAGGAAACATCCGTTGTATGATGCAACTTCGCTGTCTGAACTACTGTATAAGCGCAATTACGACTAGGAAACTTTGAGGCGAACCTTCTAATAGTGTCTGCATTTTCATTTTTTCCATCAGAAGAAGTATCTGATGCTACTTTAAGGTCAACTTGTGCTGTTATTTTCTCACGAGATCTGATCTGGACTACTACTATGAAACAGGTGAGAAGTCGGCGTCAGCCAAGCGAAAGGCGAAGAAAAGATCCCTGAATGTCACATCATCAGATCGGCCAAGATCCAAGCCAAAAGGGACATGAGATACTGCCTGCCTCATTGTGCGTTTTGTACAAGGATACAGTACAGGGGGTTCTTCCTCAAGTCACTCATCAGCCGAAGGCCAAGAACCAAAGCCCGGTTAGCATCATCTCAAACCAAACAAATTCTACCTAAAAGCTCTCTATCCATGGTTGTTGAACACCTGGGGTGTTCACTGCTCACTGCAGAAGCTACAACTCCTTGCTGAGCTGCGGCATGTCGTTGGAATGCACTGCAGCACCATCACCACATGGAGAGGAAGGAGCCGTTGGACCATCTGTGCAGGAGCTCGCCCAGGCACAGGATGGTGTAGACCAGCAGGATGAACTTGAAGAGGAACGGGAAGTAGTGCGAGAGCCCAGCACTTGACGAATGCAGAATCTGAAAAGGCAAAACAGCAAGAGAAAGACGATGAGTTCTTGAACATCGGATGGTTAGATGACGTTTCGATATGAACTGTGGCAGGAGCGGTGACGTGCCATGGCGATCTCGGTGATGTGCGCTCGCCGCCCTGGCGACGACGCGCCGTCGACGACGATATGGTCTGCAGGCAGCTTCCTGTTGCTCACAGTATTGTCCTTCGGTTTCGCGTTTGAGCAGCTCCTCAGGCGCGGCACGTCCTTGGTCTGGAGAGGCTTCACGATGTAATCTTCAGCACCGGCTTTCAGGCATCTGCTCCCAAGCAAAAGGTTAAACCGGTTACTATCACAAGGTATCAGCTGCAGGATTCTATAGTACGTTCAGAATATTACGAAGACACAATGAATGCGCATGGAAAAGCGAGATCTCCATTAGAGTAGTACTACCACTCGTTCAAACAAAGCTTTCACTGGGAACGATTTACTGAAGCGGCGGCCATAATTGTGAGGATAAGTACAGGCAGCATAATGAACTGACTGACAAGAGTATTTACTGAAGCAAAGCACCGTGGTCGCGAATCCGTGTTTTTAACCGGCTTTTAACCCCATGAATGAATGATGGTGTACTACCGCCTACTGTTACAGCAAAGACACAGCCTTTTGTTTGCTCTCGTACAGCCGCATCAACTTTGCACAGAAATGGGTACTCAAATGTGAATGAAAGGGGAAAGGGCAAATGCTCACCTGCTGATCCTCTGGGGCTCGTTCTCCGACGACATGACGATCACCGGGATCGGCTTTAGGGAACTCATCGCCTGAAAAAATATCCACAGACATTATTTGAATTGGAAAAACAAATTGCAGGAGCAGGAGCCATGTATGTGAAAAAAGATGATGCAGCGAGCGACATGTACCTTGATGGCTTTGAGGAGGTCGTAGCCGTTCATCTCGGGCATGCAGTAGTCGGTGAGCACCATGTCGATGGCCTGCTCCTGCAAACAAACACCACGGGTTAGTTGGTGATGCTAGTTTATTTAAGTTAGTTACCCTAAGGGCCTAATCCAAGGAACAGCCTTTTCTAACCATGCTTTAAACTAGAGGTTTGGTGTCATGTAGCTAGCAGAGCAGACAGCCGGGGCAGGCCGCTGTAAACATGGCAAGTTTTTATCCCTTTCTCCCCATGAAAAAGTGGCGACCTTTTCTGTGCTCCTCCCAATGCCAAGAACACAAAACCCTCACGCGCGCATGCGCGAGCCCACCCCGTACGGTACGGCGGCCGGCCGGCGTGCCACCGACAAGTGGCGCGCACCGCCGTGGTGCCGCCAATGGCGAAGCAAAAATATGAAAAGAAGTAATACTCCTAGCAAGTCTTGCTTTGCGGTTTGATGATTGCTGTGTGCTGAATGCGAGGGGGGATCCCATGGAAAGAAAGCTCATGAAAGGGCGGGTTAAGTTTTTTTCTTTTTACCTTGCCGTCCTTGAGGCCGAGGAACTCCATGGCCTTCTTGGCGCTGTCGACGGCGGTAACTGGAATGAAAACAATAAAGATGACGTTCAGGTTCTGGAAAGAATTCAGTATCATGGTGATGGAAGCACGCAAGAAGAGACAGCAATGAGAAGGCAAGAGGAAAATGATGTGACGAAAAACAGGGCAGACATGCTATTCGGAAGACGGGAAGCAAAGAAACGGGACGAGCAAACAGAGCAAGAAACGTGAAAGGGGAATCGCAGCATAGGCGGGCAGGGAGCAAAAGGGAAACTGAACGGCCGGTAGCCATGGAAGAAAGATGGAATGAATGGAGGAAGGAGGGGGCTGGCTGAGACTGAGACTGAGACTGACCGTGGAAGGAGCCGGCGAAGGTGTTGCTGCCGAGCACGAGCTGCACCACCTTCCTGTCCACCGGTGAGTCGTCCACCAGCAGCACCCTCATCACCCCCTCCTCCACGCCTCCTCCTCCTTCCATCTCTCCTCTCTTCTCTCTTGCCGAAGGAAGAAAAGAACCAGTCCAGCAGCGGAAGCTCCTCCTGACCTCCTACTGATGGTAAGATGCTAGAATTGTGACCGCAGGTTGTTGTTGCACCGAAGTGAGGTCACCGCGGCTACCTTTTTAAGCAGCCGGGAAGAAGAAGGAGGTGGAAGGTCTGGGGAGGAGGACAAGCATTTGATGACCCGGTGCACCTGCAGCCGAGTGATGAAGGCTCTCCTCTTCTTCAGGGAAGTGGTGACCGCGAGCGTGGGGGAGAGAGAGATAGAGAGGAGGCGCCGGCCGGTGGGTCCCGCCGGCGGTGCCGCGGTGGCCAGCTCGTGGGGCACGGGGGAAGGAATGCTTTTCCCCTCTAGATTTTGCTGTCGGGGAATCTCTCGCTCTCCACCTCCTCTCCTCTGCTCTCCATTTCTCCTTTTTCCCTTTTCTTCCTCCACCCCCGGTCCTTTCCGAGGATTTTTGCCAGTACGAACGACGGCGATCGGCCCCGTCGTGGAGCGACGCGTGCGTATCACATAAAATCTCGCTAATTACTGGTAGTATCATCAGCAGCGTTTCTCTTGTAATATGCGCACCGGTGGTGCGCCGGGATTAAGAACCATTTGACCTGCGCCGGGGTCCGATCTCGATTGATCCTTTCTGCTAGTCCGCGCGCGTCGCCAGCATGATGACCAAGGTTAGCATATGTATATATTCCACGCTAAATTTTAGCGCTTTTGCTCCCTATGGCACTATATAAGAAACATCGATCATGCTATATCATGCTAAAGTGTTACAGCTTTAGCATGCTATTTTATCGTCCTATTAGTTTAAGGACCGAGATTATCTTCTTAAGAAAAAAAAAGTTGCTTTTTGTTTGTTGTGATGGTGAACTGCAACCTGGTTCCTCTTCTGAATTAAAAGATAATATCTCTAGTGCTGGTGATCCTTAATAAATAACTTATACTATAGTGTTGCCTTGTGAAATGTTGATGTTAAGCTTTTATAAATTAGAAAACTATATGTGGTTATGTATGTATGGTTCCTCGGAATAATCTTTCGTCCTGCTATATTAATGTAGCAACCATATAGTACAACGAACATATTGGAGTCACGGCATAACCAAACCCAACAGAAAAGAAAGAAATATAAGAGAAACAAATGCCGACATCGGCAGATCGACGAAAATCGAAGATGACCTGTCACTGTTGCGCCCTCCGGAGAAGTCCCACCATGCTCCTAGCACACCGAATCGCCACGTACAAAAGCAACACCTTCAACAAGGAAAGCGACAACGACACCGTTGCTGCCCGGACTAGTCCTAGGGTTTCCCCCGATACGCGGAGAAGGGGGGAGGGGGTACACTCGACGCCCTCCAGGAAGGCAAGATGGCACCCGCAGGCGTCACTGCGTCGGTGCCGGACGAGCCGACAAGGATTTCTCCCAACCCCCAACAACACCAACACGAATGATTCAAAGTGCCCCACCCAACCTACCGTCCACCAGCACGCGCCACCATGGCCTTGGCTCCATTCTCGCCGTCTCACTGTGGTCACCATTGCGAGGCCTAGAGGAACGGAAAGTAGGACAACGGTGTCGGGGGTAGCAGCACCGCAACCACGCGGGAGGGAACTACCTCCACCGCCTTCGTGGAACATTGCAGCAGAGACACACCGGGCCGTACTGGCCCGCAAAGTCCCCACCGCCGCGCTGCAGCAGACCGGATGACAGCGTCACCACCACCCATCCCCGTCGACGCATCATCCTCTCCCTCAGGGGGGCATCGCTACCACGCCTAGGCGGCCCGCCTAGACCCGAAGGGAGCCCGGCGGACTTAGATCTGGGTCGGAAGGTGATGGTGGCCGCACACCGGCAACCAGCCGGCCGGCCCCAAGCTACACGCCACCCGCTGCCAAGAAGCTACGACACCGCCACTGAGACCACCCGGCCGCGCCAGACCGCCATCTGCCGAAGAACACCGCCACGGGTCGCCGTGCGGCCGCTGCCGCCAGCCCGCGCAAGCGGTGGCGGAGAGAAGAGGAAGCAAGGAGGGGACGTGAAGAGGCGGCACTAGGGGGTTGGGGGAGGTGCGGGGCCACGAAACATTTTTCGCATGTATCGTTATGTATGTATGGTTGTGTCACTTTAGACAATATATATCTTTTTTTCTAAAATCCATTACTTTTAGCCTACATGTTGTACTTTTTAAATATGTTATTTAAAATATAGCATAATATTAGAGCTAATATTAGCATAATATAGCGTGTATTGCATTTAAATAAGATTGACGCTATTTCTTTTAGCATACTATTGTAAACCTTGATGATGACACGACGGGCGTTTGGTAACGGTGGGACTAGAAAAGTCAGCACGTGGATTCGGTTCAGGATACGTCCCAACCGTTTTCATCACTCGTCCAAGCGGATGTTTATTCGCGTCATGTCTGTGCCAACTAAATCGTGCTCACCTGGATGCGTATCTTGATGATTATATACTTTGCGATCGAGTGGCCCGGATATGGTTTGATATGCGGTGGATAGTGGTAATGTATATGCGACGAGAGATGAGACAATGTTTGACATGCTCTTCCACTTGCCGCCTTGTTTATGTTAATGCAAATATGCACAGCTCAGACTCTTCAATCTATATCTGCATTAAACTTGTTTACAGAGAACTAGAACTGGTATTGATCTTTGAGGTTGGTTTTAACTTTCAACCAGTAGGTAAGGGCATCTGACAGAATTCCAAAAATACGTGTGCAACGCAAGCCATTTATGTGAAATCTCGACGTAAGCTTAATATGACATGTATTAATGAACTTCCTTCTCCAAATATGTTTTCGTCCTGCTATATTAATATCGCAACCGCACGGTACAATCAACTGCTGGGGCATCAGCACAGGCACGCCCAAGAGAAAATATAAAAGAAAGAAAAGAGAAAGAAAGCCGAAAAGGTCGGATCGACGAAAACGAAGGTGTTCCACATCCGTTGGGCCCTCCGGATAATTCCCACCACCCTCCTAGCACTCTGCAACACCGCGTACCAAGTAGCACCTTCAAGAAGGCATGCGATGACGAGGACGCTGCTACCCGAACTGCTCCTAGGGTTTCCCTGGTACGCAAGGGAAAGGAAGGAGAGCTTCACCCAACGACCTTCAGGAAGGAAAAGGTGGTACCCGCGAGCGTCACCGCGTTGGTGTCGGCCAAACCGACAGAGATTTCTCCCGACCCTCGCATCCTCGCCCCGGACGCTCCATTGTGCTCCACCAAACTCAACGCCCACCAACATGCGCCACCACGACTGCAGAACTACCATCGCCGCCTCACCGCGACCAACGAATCGAGGATAGCGAGCTAAAGGAGGGTCTCAAAGCCGTGGAGCGATGAGGTAGTGGTCACGTGGGAGGGACCCGCCTCCACCGCCAATGGTGGTACCCGTTCGTACATGTCGGCAAGGGGCACACCGGGCCCTCCTGGCCCGGCCGAGCACGGACCCACCTGGTCCATGCTCGTGAAGCCCCCGTCGGGATGCTGCTGGACGCGCGCCTCCACCTCAGCTTCGGCCACCTCCCCTACCCGCGAGAAGCAGTCCAGCTGCGCCTGAGCCCGGCCCGCCTAGCCCCAGATGGGCCCCCGAGGGCCTGGCTCTGGGCCGAGAGAGCCCTGCCACGCGCCACCTCGCCGCCCCACCGCCAAGCAGTCGCGCCATCGCCAGCCCGCCGTCCGTCGCTGTGCTGCCCGAAGACCTGCGCTGCCATGGAACCTCCCGAGCCGAGGAGCACCGTCGCAGGAGGAGAAGGCCCCGCGACCCACCTCCAAACGCCCGGGGAAAAGCAGCTCCGCCGCCGCCGGCACCGCCCGGGGCTTAGCCCGGACGGCTTGCGCCGACGGCGACGAAAGGGGAGGCCGAAGGAGGGGTTCGATGGGGCGCTAGGGTCTGGGGGCCCTCCTGTCGCCCGCGGGGAGCGACAACGAGGGCCGAGGGGGAGGAGGTAGTCGGGGACGAAGGCGGGAGGGGGGGGGGGGGCGGGGGGCGGGGCGCGCGGAAGCCTAGTCGCGGGAACTCACTTTATTTCCACCGGCGCACCCGTATTAATGAACTTCCAGCAAAACCGATACAGTTAATTCATTTTTTATTTTTGTATTGTATTGCACGTTAAACCGGAACTATCATGTTGCTGTCCTGGGTTATACGACTAAATCTGATCCTACGTACAATACTCCAGTGCCAGCAGCTGATGGCAACTGTAGGTATTTTAGCGAATCCTTGACCCCGTACATGAGAAGAATCTTAACTTCGTAGGTACGCAAGTTTTTGCAAGTACCTTTCAATAAAACAGAACTTATATCTCTAGTCCACCTATTATTGCGAAGAATTACGTTTGTCCTCAACTCCAATAACACACATCTTATTAGAGACTCTCGCTTGTCAATATTGTTTAAATTTTCTCATACGACTCACTAAAATCAGGCTCCGAGAAAGCCCGTACCAGCAATTTCGCAAGCACATGACAGCCTAGTTATCACAAAATAGTAGGCAAAAACTAAAGTGACAATGAAAAACTGGAAAAAAAGGAAGCTGAAATTATAAGAAGTTACTAAAGCTTCTTGTAATTTTTGGAAAATGCATCAAGTTCGTATTTATCGTGGAATACAAGTTCTTTTTTTACCAAACCATAAGATCCCCTTTTCAAAGAGTTTTAAATTCTTGGATCTTTTAACTTCTTTGGAATACTTGTGAGTTTTCTAAATTTCATGGGCTTTTATAATTCTTATATTACTCCATATCTACCTTTCTCATAAATCCCATTTTAAGTATATCTTTATATGATCCTACTTCCTCTGAAAATATTTGTTAATATGTTTAATTTAGCTAATTTTCAAGTAGAAAATGCAATATTACATTTTTCCAAGTTTCTGAATTTAAGGTGAATGGTTGTGGAGAGATAGATAATATTTGCTAGGATAGAAATGATATTTTAATGATGGTGAGACCAAGGTTTGTTCGGAGTTTCGTATGGGATCCAAAACATCATGAAAAACTTTGGAATGGTCTGAAGATTAAGAACCATATATGGGAAATTCATTTTAGGGTTTCGGAAAAGTTCAGGTTTTTTTTGGTATTGTATCGGGAAAATTCTAGAAGGTTCTAGAGGGTCCCACAATGGGCCCCACCTATCATGGAGAGCCCACATAGACCATGGGGTTGTGCACATGCCTACATGGGGAAGCACACCTACCTCACTTGGCCCATGCAGTTGGCCCAAAGGGAGGGGGTCTAGAGACACCGATTGGTGGAAGAAATCTCCCCCACTTGTGTGCCGGCCCTAGGGCTTGGAGGGGCAAGGCTGGCCACCCCTCCCTACCAATATATAAGTTGAGGCACGCAGGGGCATCCAACCCTAGCCGGCCATGCATCCACTACCTCTCTCTTCCTCCTCTCATGAGCGTAGGCGAAGCCATGCCGGCCCACGGAGTTATCCATTGTAGCCACCACCACTGTAGCGCTGCTAGTCATAGATCTTATCTACCCCTTCCTCTCTCTTACTGGATCAAGGAGACAAATTCATCATCAAGTCATTGATGCATGTAAAATGCATACATGAACTTTGTACTTTATTAACACATATTCCCACATATTTGCAACATATATGATGTTATTTCCATGTTTTATATTGATTTATGGGGATTTACCAATGATTCTTTTTATTTGTATTATAACTCTGCAGAACATGAAACTCCTATTTTTGTGTATTTTTCACTTTCAAAGACCTATAAATGTTAAATTGAGCTAGAATTCTGGGGACATCATTTTTTCATCAAGAGAAGCAACATGGGCACTTGGACTAGACTTGGAGGGCATGGAGGCCCAAAAGAGGGTAAGTGGCGCACCCAGCGGGGGGCGCCACCCTACCTCTTTTCGCTGTCAATCGTATGATTCGGCTAATTCTTTCGTGAACCGACTTCTTTTAACCTAAAAACCCATATACATTACCTCTGAGGGTTTTCGGAAGAGAGCGCCACAGAAACACAAAAACAGACGCTGCGCCACTGAAGATTGGAGGGGGGAAACTCCGCCGGAGCCGCCGTCGGAGGGATCTCCACCTTCTCCAACGTCTTCCTCATCAATACCATGATCAAGGGGGAGTAGTCTTCCTCCGGACTACGGGTTTAGAAAAATATGAAAATAAATTATGATGTAGCTAATATTGTATCCCACAAACGTGTAAACTTTTAACTTGAAATAATGTGTATTTTGAGCTACAAAAAAATAACAAATCCTACACATTTGTTATTTTTATGAAGCTCAGAAAAAAAAAGCATTTGTAATTGAGATTTTGTACGTTAGTTGGATACATCATCAGCTACTTTTAAAATTTTGTTACATTTTTTTTAGAACACATAAATATAATTTTCGAATTTTTAAATACGGTAAGAGCACTAATACCAAGGATCCAAAATGACTTTTCGCGATCAAGGGGATTTATCTTTGACACTGAGAGCATCTCCAGCCGTCTTCTCGGGAAAGCCCTCAGGACCCCTTTTTTCATCCAGATGAACGAAAACGGCCCAGTCATGCCCCCGAATCCTTGTTTTCGCCCGGATTTGGGCTTTCATCCATCCGGCAAGCCCAGGTTATCCCCGCCCCTCCCTCCCCCCGGGGAGCACTCGGGGAGTCCGGAGGAAACGAAAGTGCGAGAAACGTCGAGAAAACTTCCCGCGCGGCTGGTGGTCCCGACTTGTCGGTAAGAAAGGCCAATCGTCTTCCGCGCGCTGCAAAAGCCTGTCGCCGGTCAATCTTTGCCGGACGCATAGCTTCCACACGGCGTAATGCCGCCGTCTCGGATTCACGTGCGGCTCCCTCTATTTATCGCGGAACTACCGCGTCTGGCCGCATTCAGCACTGCCGTCTCCCTTCTCTCCCCAGCCATGTCTTCTCTCCTCAATCCTCCTCCAGCGAGCAATGGCGGGCCACGGCGAAGGCGCGACGAACAACGGCTTCGGCCGGCGTTCCCTACACCAGTGGAAGGCGGGACTTCTGAACATGATGGGCTATCCGGCGTCGCCGGACTTCCGCGCGCCCGGAGGATGGCGCCTGAGCGCGGGGGGCGTCCCGATCCCGCCACTTCCAGTGGGAGGCGACGGACTCGACGTCGCGATCGACGTTGTGCGGGTCACTGATACGTCTCAAACGTATCTATAATTTCTTATGTTCCATGCTATTTTTATGATGATACTCACATGTTTTATACACATTATATGTCATATTTATGCATTTTCCGGAACTAACCTATTGACGAGATGCCGAAGTGCCGGCTCTCGTTTTCTCGCTGTTTTTGGTTTCGAAATCCTAGTAAGGAAATATTCTCGGAATTGGACGAAATCAACGCCCAAAGATCTTATAATTCCACGAAGCTTCCAGAACACCCGAGAGGGACCAGAGGAGAGCCACAGGGCCACCAGACAGTAGGGCGGGGCGGCCCAAGGGGGGGCGCGCCCCCCTATTGTGTGGAGCCACCGCAGCCCTTCCGACTCCGCCTCTTCGCCTATTTAAGCCTCCTCGACCTAAATCTTCGATACGAAAAAGCCACGGTACGAGAAACCTTCCAGAGCCGCCGCCATCGCGAAGCCAAGATCTGGGGGACATGAGTCTCTCGTTCGGCACGCCGCCGGGACGGGGAAGTGCCCCCGGAAGGCATCTCCATCGACACCACCGCCATCTTCATCAACGCTGTTGTCTCCCATGAGGAGGGAGTAGTTCTCCATCGAGGCTAAGGGCTGTACCGGTAGCTATGTGGTTCATTGATACGTCTCCGACGTATCGATAATTTCTTATGTTCCATGCCACATTATTGATGATATCTACATGTTTTATACACATTATATGTCGTATTTATGCATTTTCCAAGCACTAACCTATTAACGAGATGCCGAAGAGCCGCTTGTCGTTTTCTGCTGTTTTTGGTTTTAGAAATCCTAGTAAGGAAATATTCTCGGAATTGGACGAAATCAACGCCCGGGGTCCTATTTTTGCACGAAGCTTCCGGAAGACCGAGGGATAGACGAAGTGGGGCCACGAGGTGGCCGGACACCGTGGCGGCGCGGCCCGGGCCCTAGCCGCGCCGGCCCGTGGTGTGGGCCCCTCGTGACGCCCCTTTACCTGCCCTTCCGCCTACAAATAGCCTTCGTCGCGAAACCCCCGCATCCGAGAGCCACGATACGGAAAACCTCATCGAGACGCCGCCGCCGCCAATCCCATCTCGGGGGATTTCGGGAGATCGCCTCCGGCACCCTCGTCTGGAGAGGGGAATCATCTCCCGGAGGACTCTTCACCGCCATGGTCGCCTCCGGAGTGATGAGTGAGTAGTTCACCCCTGGACTATGGGTCCATAGCAGTAGCTAGATGGTTGTCTTCTCCTTATGTGCTTCATTGTTGGATCTTGTGAGCTGCCTAACATGATCAAGATCATCTATCTCGTAATGCTATATGTTGTGTTTGTCGGGATCCGATGGATAGAGAATACTATGTTATGTTGATTATCAATCTATTACCTATGTGTTGTTTATGATCTTGCATGCTCTCCGTTATTAGTAGAGGCTCGGCCAAGTTTTTACTCTTAACTCCAAGAGGGAGTATTTATGCTCGATAGTGGGTTCATGCCTCCATTAAATCCGGGACGAGTGACGGAAAGTTCTAAGGTTGTGGATGTGTCTGTTGCCACTAGGGATAAAACATTGATGCTATGTCTAAGGATGTAGTTATTGATTACATTACGCACCATACTTAATGCAATTGTCCGTTGTTTGCAACTTAATACCTGGAAGGGGTTCGGATGATAACCTCGAAGGTGGACTTTTTAGGCATAGATGCATGCCGGATAGCGGTGTATGTACTTTGTCGTAATGCCCAATTAAATCTCACAATACTCATCATGTCATGTATGTGCATGGTCATGCCCTCTCTATTTGTCAATTGCCCGACTGTAATTTGTTCACCCAACATGCTATTTATCTTATGGGAGAGACACCTCTAGTGAACTGTGGACCCCGGTCCATTCTTTTACCTTGAATACAATCTACTGCAATACTTGTTCTACTGTTCTTTGCAAACAAATATCATCATCCACACTATACATCTAATCCTTTGTTACAGCAAGCCGGTGAGATTGACAACCTCACTGTTTCGTTGGGGCAAAGTACTTTGGTTGTGTTGTGCAGGTTCCACGTTGGCGCCGGAATCCCTGGTGTTGCGCCGCACTACATCCCGCCGCCATCAACCTTCAACGTGCTTCTTGGCTCCCTACTGGTTCGATAAACCTTGGTTTCTTGCGAGGGAAACTTGTTGCTGTACGCATCACACCTTCCACTTGGGGTTCCCAACGGACGCGTGCTGTACGCGTATCAAGCTAAATTTCTGGCGCCGTTGCCGGGGAGATCAAGACACGCTGCAAGGGGAGTCTCCACAATCCAATCTCTTTACTTTGTTTTTGTCTTGCTTTATTTTATTTACTTTCTTGTTTGCTGCATTATATCAAAACACAAAAAAATTAGTTGCTAGTTTTACTTTATTTACTGCCTTGCACTCTATATCAAAAACACAAAAAAAAAATTAGTTACTTGCATTTACTTTATCTAGTTTGCTTTATTTACTACTGCTAAAATGAGTAATCCTGAAGTTGAAGTTCGTTCGTTTAAGCAACAAGGGGGAGAATGTTTAAAAGATGCTTGGTATAGAATTAGTGATGCCCATAATAGGTGCACTAAGAAACACTCCACCACTATCCTACTCGGGAATTTTTATGTTGGTATCTCTAGTTGGAATAGGTATGTTCTTGATTGTCTCGCAGGAGGTAACTTCCTAGGCGCTCCCGCTTTAGAAGCTAGTTGCATTATTGAGAGTTTATTTGGAATACCACCTGTTAATGAAGTTAAAATTGAAACCTCTCTTGAAGATGTTATGAAAAAATTGGAAACCATAGAGAAAAATTTTCCAAGTGTTGAAACTAAATTGGAAATGTTACTTGATAAGACCGATGAACGTGATAAATCTTTAGGAGGAATTGATGAAAGAATTAGTGTCCTAGGAACTTGTGTTGTCCATGATAATCAAACCAATAGGATTGGCGAACTTGAAAAAGCTATGGGAACTTTGGGTTCAACTTTTTCTTCTCTTAAGTTTAAGGAGAAAGCTTATGTGGGTAAAGAGCAAAAGTTTATGTATGTTTCTAAAGTGCCTAAACCAAAAAAATATTATTATAGGCCTAAAATTGACAAAGCCCTTAGTACCACTACAGATGGGGGAGCTTATGATGTCAATGTTCCATCTCTTGATAATACTTGATACACACTTTCTGCGCCTAGCTGAAAGGCGTTAAAGAAAAGCGCTTATGGGAGACAACCCATGTTTTTACTACAGTACCTTTATTTTATATTTGAGTCTTGGAAGTTGTTTACTACTGTAGCAACCTCTCCTTATCTTAGTTTTATGCATAGTTGTGCCAAGTAAAGTCTTTGATAGTAAGGTTCATACTAGATTTGGATTACTGCGCAGTAACAGATTTCTTTGTTGTCACGAATTTCGACCTGCCTCTCTGTAGGTAGCTCAGAAAAATATGCCAATTTACGTGCGTGATCCTCAGATATGTACGCAACTTTCATTCAATTTGGGCATTTTCATTTGAGCAAGTCTGGTGCCATTTTAAAATTCGTCTTTATGAACTGTTCTGTTTTGACAGATTCTGCCTTTTATTTCGCATTACCTCTTTTGCTATGTTGGATGAATTTCTTTGATCCATTAATGTCCAGTAGCTTTATGCAATGTTCAGAAGTGCTAAGAATGATTATGTCACCTCTGAACATATAAATTTTTATTGTGCACTAACCCTCTAATGAGTTGTTTCGAGTTTGGTGTGGAGGAAGTTTTCAAGGATCAAGAGAGGGAAATGATGCAATATGATCAAGGAGAGTGAAAGCTCTAAGCTTGGGGATGCCCCGGTGGTTCACCCCTGCATATTTTAAGAAGACTCAAGCGTCTAAGCTTGGGCATCCCCTTCTTCATCAACAACATTATCAGGTTCCTCCCCTGAAACTATATTTTTATTCCATCACATCTTATGTGCTTTACTTGGAGCGTCGGTTTGTTTTTGTTTTTGTTTTTGTTTGAATAAAATGGATCCTAGCATTCATTGTGTGGGAGAGAGACACGCTCCGTTGTTGCATATGGACAAATATGTCCTTAGGCTTTACTCATAGTATTCATGGCGAAGGTTGAATCTTCTTCGTTAAATTGTTATATGGTTGGAATCGGGAAATGCTACATGTAGTAATTCTAAAATGTCTTGAATAATTTGATACTTGGCAATTGTTGTGCTCATATTTAAGCTCTTGCATCATATACTTTGCACCTATTAATGAAGAAATACATAGAGCTTGCTAAAATTTGGTTTGCATATTTGGTCTCTCTAAAGTCTAGATAATTTCTAGTATTGAGTTTTGAACAACAAGGAAGACGGTGTAGAGTCTTATAATGTTTACAATATGTCTTTTATGTGAGTTTTGCTGCACCGGTTCATCCTTGTGTTTGTTTCAAATAACTTTGCTAGCCTAAATCTTGTATCGAGAGGGAATACTTCTCATGCATCCAAAATCCTTGAGCCAACCACTATGCCATTTGTGTCCACCATACCTACCTACTACATGGTATTTCTTCGCCATTCCAAAGTAAATTGCTTGAGTGCTATCTTTAAAATTTCCATCATTCGCCTTTGCAATATATAGCTCATGGGACAAAATAGCCTTAAAACTATTGTGGTATTGAATATGTACTTATGCACTTTATCTCTTATTAAGTTGCTTGTTGTGCGATAACCATGTTCCTGGGGACGCCATCAACTACTCTTTGTTGAATATCATGTGAGTTGCTATGCATGTCCATCTTGTCTGAAGTAAGGGAGATTTACCACTAATTAAATGGTTAGAGCATGCATATTGTTAGAGAAGAACATTGGGCCGCTAACTAAAGCCATGAATCATGGTGGAAATTTTAGTTTTGGACATATATCCTCAATCTCATATGAGAACATTAATTGTTGCTACATGCTTATGCATTCAAGAGGAGTCCATTATCTGTTGTCTATGTTGTCCCGGTATGGATGTCTAAGTTGAGAATAATCAAAAGCGAGAAATCCAAATGCGAGCTTTCTCCTTAGACCTTTGTACAGGCGGCATAGAGGTACCCCTTTGTGACACTTGGTCAAAACATGTGCATTGCAATGATAATCCTGGTAATCCAAGCTAATTAGGACAAGGTGCGGGCACTATTAGTATACTATGCATGAGGCTTGCAACTTGTAAGATATAATTTACATGATATATATGCTTTATTACTACCGTTGACAAAATTGTTTTATGTTTTCAAAACCAAAGCTCTAGCACAAATATAGCAATCGATGCTTCCCTCTTTGAAGGACCATTCTTTTACTTTTATGTTGAGTCAGTTCACCTATCTCTCTCCACCTGAAGAAGCAAACACTTGTGTGAACTGTGCATTGATTCCTACATATTTGCATATTGCACTTGTTATATTACTTTACATTGACAATATCCATGAGATATACATGTTATAAGTTGAAAGCAACCGCTGAAACTTAATCTTCTTTTGTGTTGCTTCAATACCTTTACTTTGATTTATTGCTTTATGAGTTAACTCTTATGCAAGACTTATTGATGCTTGTCTTGAAGTACTATTCATGAAAAGTCTTTGCTTTATGATTCATTTGTTTACTCATGTCATTACCATTGTTTTGATCGCTGCATTCATTACATATGCTTACAATAGTATGATCAAGGTTATGATGGCATGTCACTCCGAAATTATCTTTGTTATCGTTTACTCGCTCGGGACGAGCAGGAACTAAGCTTGGGGATGCCGATACGTCTCCGACGTATCGATAATTTCTTATGTTCCATGCCACATTATTGATGATATCTACATGTTTTATACACATTATATGTCGTATTTATGCATTTTCCAGGCACTAACCTATTAACGAGATGCCGAAGAGCCGCTTGTCTGTTTTCGTTGTTTTTGGTTTCAGAAATCCTAGTAAGGAAATATTCTCGGAATTGGACGAAATCAACGCCCGGGGTCCTATTTTTGCACGAAGCTTCCGGAAGACCGAGGGATAGACGAAGTGGGGCCACGAGGTGGCCGGACACCGGGCGGCGCGGCCTGTGCCCCGGCCGCGCCGGCCGTGGTGTGGGCCCCTCGTGACGCCCTTTACCTGCCCTTCCGCCTACAAATAGCCTTCGTCGCGAAACCCCCGCATCCGAGAGCCACGATACGGAAAACCCATCGAGACGCCGCCGCCGCCAATCCCATCTCGGGGGATTCTGGAGATCACCTCCGGCACCTCGCCGGAGAGGGGAATCATCTCCCGGAGGACTCTTCACCGCCATGGTCACCTCCGGAGTGATGAGTGAGTAGTTCACCCCTGGACTATGGGTCCATAGCCGTAGCTAGATGGTTGTCTTCTCCTTATGTGCTTCATTGTTGGATCTTGTGAGCTGCCTAACATGATCAAGATCATCTATCTGTAATGTTATATGTTGTGTTTGTCAGGATCTGATGGATAGAGAATACTATGTTATGTTGATTATCAATCTATTACCTATGTGTTGTTTATGATCTTGCATGCTCTCCGTTATTAGTAGAGGCTCTGGCCAAGTTTTTACTCTTAACTCCAAGAGGGAGTATTTATGCTCGATAGTGGGTTCATGCCTCCATTAAATCTGGGACGAGTGACGTAAAGTTCTAAGGTTGTGGATGTGCTGTTGCCACTAGGGATAAAACATTGATGCTATGTCTAAGGATGTAGTTATTGATTACATTACGCACCATACTTAATGCAATTGTCCGTTGTTTGCAACTTAATACTGGAAGGGGTTCGGATAATAACCTGAAGGTGGACTTTTTAGGCATAGATGCATGCTGGATAGCGGTCTATGTACTTTGTCATAATGCCCAATTAAATCTCACAATACTCATCATGTCATGTATGTGCATGGTCATGCCCTCTCTATTTGTCAATTGCCCGACTGTAATTTATTCACCCAACATGCTATTTATCTTATGGGAGAGACACCTCTAGTGAACTGTGGACCCCGGTCCATTCTTTTACCTTGAATACAATCTATCGCAATACTTGTTCTACTCGTTCTTTGCAAACAAATATCATCATCCACACTATACATCTAATCCTTTGTTACAGACAAGCCGGTGAGATTGACAACCTCACTCGTTTCGTTGGGGCAAAGTACTTTGGTTGTGTTGTGCGGGTTCCACGTTGGCGCCGGAATCCCCGGTGTTGCGCCGCACTACATCCCGCCGCCATCAACCTTCAACGTGCTTCTTGGCTCCTACTGGTTCGATAAACCTTGGTTTCTTACTGAGGGAAACTTGCTGCTGTACGCATCACACCTTCCACTTGGGGTTCCCAACGGACGCGTGCTGTACGCGTATCATTCATCTCTCTCTTTTATGTACTTCAATACAATGATCTCATGAGCTGCCTTACATGATTGAGATCCATATGATGAGCTTGTAATCTAGATGTCGTTATGCTATTCAAGTGGATTTTACTTATGTGATCTCTGGAGACTCCTTGTCCCACGTGTGTAAAGGTGACAGTGTGTGCACCGTGTGGGTCTCTTAGGCTATATTTCACGGAATACTTATTCACCGAGTTATGATTTGAGTTGGATGTCTCTATGAAATTATGGTGTGTTAGTACCTCCTATGAATGCTCACGAGTGACAGGCGTGGGGTGTTTATTAGTACTTGGGAATACATCTTTAAGGTTTGCCTACATGATGAATTGGTGTTCGTTATCTTGCCGTAGAGTAATTCAGAATAGCATAGTGAAGTGCTTATTTATATTCAATTATGATTGCAATGTTGAGAGTGTCCACTAGTGAAAGTATGATCCCTAGGCCTTGTTTCCAAATACCGCAATCATCGCTTATTTACTTGTTTTACTGCATCTTTACTTCCTGCAATATTACTACCATCAACTGCACGCCAGCAAGCTATTTTCTGGCGCCGTTACTACTGCTCATATTCATTCATATCGCTTGTATCTCACTATCTCTTCGCCGAACTAGTGCATCTATACATCTGACAAGTGTATTAGGTGTGTTGGGGACACAAGAGACTTCTTGTATCGTGATTGCAGGGTTTCTTGAGAGGGATATCTTTGACCTCTACCTCCCTGAGTTCGATAAACCTTGGGTGATTCACTTAAGGGAAACTTGCTGCTGTTCTACAAACTTCTGCTCTTGGAGGCCCAACACTGTCTACAGGAATAGAAGCGTGCGTAGACATCAAGCTATTTTCTGGCGCCGTTGCCGGGGAGGTAAGGTAAAAGGCACTCATACTCCGGTCCCAGGTAACTAAGTTATTTTCTGGTTCCGTTGTAAGTGTTCGAAGCTATTTCCTTTAGATCCTGCAATTGCATCTTTTTGTTTCTTGTTTTTATTTTTCACTAGTTAAGCATAATGGAAAACAACAAAAATATGAGAGATCTTTATGAACTTTATCTTGAATTAGGACATGATGTGTTTGAAGAGAGAATTAAAAAACCCATGGAACTTTATATGCATGCTAATGGGAATGTTATTAGTATGAATGCTTTGAACACCATTGTCGCTAATGCTATGGAAAATTCTAAGCTTGGGGAAGCTGGTTTTGATGAGCATGATATCTTTAGTCCCCCAAGCATTGAGGAGAAAATTTTCTTTGATGATACTTTGCCTCCTATTTATGATGATTATAATGATAGTGGTCTTTTGGTGCCACCTACTATGGAGAGTAAATTTTATTATGATTATACTATGCCTCCTACACTTGATGAGAATAATAATGATAGCTAATTTGTTGAATTTGCTCCCACTACAACTAATAAAATTGATTATGCTTATGTGGAGAGTAATAATTTTATGCATATAGCTCATGATAAGAATGTTTCATTTGCTAGTTATATTGTTGAGTTTGTTCATGATGCTACTGAAAATTATTATGAGAGAGTAAAATATGGTTGTAGAAATTTTCATGTTACTAAAACACCTCTCTATATGCTGAAAATTTTGAAGTTACACTTGTTTTATCTTTCTATGCTTGTTACATTATGCTTCATGAATTTGTTTATTTACAAGATTCCTATGCATAGGAAGTGGGTTAGACTTAAATTTGTTTCATACTTGCTTTTTGATGCTCTCTTTGCTTCAACTCTTATTTCTTGCGAGTGCATCATTAAAACTGCTGAGCCCATCTTAATGGCTATAAAGAAAGCACTTCTTGGGAGATAACCCATGTTTTTATTTTACTACAGCAACTTTGTTTTATATTTGTGTCTTGGAAGTTGTTACTACTGTAGCAACCTCTCCTTATCTTTATTTTATTGCATTTGTTGTGCCAAGTAAAGTCTTTGATAGTAAAGTCAATACTAGATTTGGATTGCTGCGCAGAAACAGATTTCTTGCTGTCACGAATTTCAATATGCCTCTCTGTAGGTAACTCAGAAAAATCTGCGAATTTACGTGCGTGATCCTCAGATATGTACGCAACTTTCATTCAATTTGAGCATTTTCATCTGAGCAAGTCTGGTGCCTCTAAAAAATTCGTCTTTATGGACTGTTCTGTTTTGACAGATTCTGCCTTTTATTTCGCATTGCCTCTTTTGCTGTGTTGGATGGATTTCTTTGTTCCATTAACGTCCAGTAGCTTTGTGCAATATCCAGAAGTGTTAAGAATGATTGTGTCACCTCTGAACATGTGAATTTTCGATTATGTACTAACCCTCTAATGAGTTTGTTTCGAGTTTGGTGTGGAGGAAGTTTTGAAGGGTCAAGAGAGGAGGATGATACAATATGATCAAGAAGGTGAAAAGTCTAAGCTTGGAGATGCCCCTGTGATTCATCCCTGCATATTCCAAGAAGACTCAAGCATCTAAGCTTGGGGATGCCCAAGGCATCCCCTTCTTCATCGACAACTTATCAGGTCACCTCTAGTGAAACTATATTTTTATTCCGTCACATCTTATGTGCTTTACTTGGAGCGTCTGTGTGCTTTTATTTTCGTTTTGTTATTTTCATTCTCTGAATAAATTCATGCTTGTGTGGGAGAGAGACACGCTCCGCTTTTTCATTTGAACACTTGTGTTCTTCGCTTTACTTTTAATGTTCATGGCGAAGGTTGAAACTGCTCTGTTCATTGTTATATGGTTGGAAACTAAAAATGCTGCATGTGGTAAATGGTATAATGTCTTGAATAATGTGATACTTGGAAATTGTTGTGCTCATATAGATCATGTTTAAGCTCTTGCATCATGTACTTTGCACCCATTAATGAATAACTACATAGAGCTTGTTAAAATTTGGTTTGCATGATTGGTTTCTCTAGAATCTAGATATTTTCTGGTTAAGGTGTTGAACAACAAGGAGACAATGTAAAGTCTTATAATACTTACAATTTATGTTCATATGTGAGCTTTGCTGCACCTTTTATACTTGAGTTTGCTTCAAACAACCTTGCTAGCCTAGCCTTGTATTGAGAGGAATTCTTCTCGTGCATCCAAATCCTTGAGCCAAAAAACTATGCCATTTGTGTCCACCATACCTACCTACTACATGGTATTTCTCTGCCATTCCAAAGTACATTACTTGAGTGCTACCTTTAAAATTCTATCCTTTGCCTTTGCAATATATAGCTCATGGGAAAATAGCCTTAAAAACTATTGTGGTGAAGAATATATACTTATGTATCTTATTTCTTAATAAGTTGCTTGTTGAGCGGTAACCATGTTTCGGGGACGCCATCAACTTTTACCTTTGTTGAATATCATGTGAGTTGCTATGCATGTTCGTCTTGTCTGAAGTAAGAGCGATTTTCATGATCAAATGGTTTGAGTATGCATATTGTTAGAGAAGAACATTGGGCCGCTAACTAAAGCCATGATCCATGGTGGAAGTTTCAGTTTGGACAATTAATCCTCAATCTCTTATGAGAATTTTAACTGTTGTTTAATGCTTATGCATTAAAGAGGAGTCCATTATCTGTTGTCTATGTTGTCCCGGTATGGATGTCTAAGTTGAGAATAATCAAAAGCGAGAAATCCAATGCGAGCTTTCTCCTTAGACCTTTGTACAGGCGGCATAGAGGTACTACTTTGTGACAATTGGTTGAAACATATGATATGCAATGATAATCCATGTTAATCCAAGCTAATTAGGACAAGGTGCGAGCACTATTGGTATTCTATGCATGAGGCTTGCAACTTATAGGATGTCTTATGCATAACACATATGATTTATTACTACCGTTGACAAAATTGTTTCTTGTTTTCAAAATGAAAAGCTCTAGCACAAATATAGTAATCCATGCTTCCCTCTGCGAAAGGGCCATTCTTTTACTTTATGTCTAGTCAGTTTACCTATTTCTTTCTATCTTAGAAGCAAACACTTGTGTCAACTGTGTGCATTGATTCTTACATGTTTACCTATTGCACTTGTTATATTGCTTTGTGTTGACAATTATCCATGAGATATACATGTTACAAGTTGAAAGCAATCGCTGAAACTTAATCATCCTTTGTGTTGCTTCAATGCCTTTTACTTTGAATTTATTGCTTTATGAGTAACTCTTATGCAAGTCTTATTGATGCTTGTCTTGAAAGTACTATTCATGAAAAGTCTTTGCTATATGATTCATTTGTTTACTCATTATCTTCATCATTGCTTCGAATCACTGCATTCATCTCATATGCTTTACAATAGTATTGATCAAGATTATGATAGCATGTCACTTCGAAATTATCCTTGTTATCGTTTACCTACTCGAGGGCGAGTAGGAACAAAGCTTGGGGATGCTTGATACGTCTCAAACGTATCTATAATTTCTTATGTTCCATGCTACTTTTATGATGATACTCACATGTTTTATACACATTATATGTCATATTTATGCATTTTCCGGAACTAACCTATTGACGAGATGCCGAAGTGCCGCTCTCGTTTCTCGTTGTTTTTGGTTTCGTAAATCCTAGTAAGGAAATATTCTCGGAATTGGACGAAATCAACGCCCAGCATCTTATAATTCCACGAAGCTTCCAGAACACCCGAGAGGGACCAGAGGAGAGCCACAGGGCCACCAGACAGTAGGGCGGCGCGGCCCAAGGGGGGGGCGCGCCCCCCTATTGTGTGGAGCCACCGCAGCCCTTCCGACTCCGCCTCTTCGCCTATTTAAGCCTCCCCGACCTAAATCTTCGATACGAAAAAGCCACGGTACGAGAAACCTTCTAGAGCCGCCACCATCGCGAAGCCAAGATCTGGGGGACATGAGTCTCTGTTCCGGCACGCCGCCGGGACGGGGAAGTGTCCCCGGAAGGCATCTCCATCGACACCACCGCCATCTTCATCAACGCTGCTGTCTCCCATGAGGAGGGAGTAGTTCTCATCGAGGCTAAGGGCTGTACCGGTAGCTATGTGGTTCATCTCTCTCTTTTATGTACATCAATACAATGATCTCATGAGCTACCTTACATGATTGAGATCCATATGATGAGCTTGTAATCTAGATGTCGTTATGCATTCAAGTGGATTTTACTTATGTGATCTCCGGAGACTCCTTGTCCCACGTGTGTAAAGGTGACAGTGTGTGCACCGTGTGGGTCTCTTAGGCTATATTTCACGTAATACTTATTCACTGAGTTATGATTTGAGTTGGATATCTCTATGAAATTATGGTGTGTTAGTACCTCCTATGAATGCTCACAGTGACAGCGTGGGGTGTTTATTAGTACTTGGGAATACATCTTTAAGGTTTGCCTACATGATGAATTGGTGTTCGTTATCTTGCCGGAGAGTAATTCGTAATAGCATAGTGAAGTGCTTATTTATATTCAATTATGATTGCAATGTTGAGAGTGTCCACTAGTGAAAGTATGATCCCTAGGTCTTGTTTCCAAATACTGCAATCATCGCTTATTTATCGTTTTATCGCATCTTTACTTCCCGCAATATTACTACCATCAACCGCACGCCGACAAGCTATTTTCTCGGCGCCGTTACTACTGCTCATATTCATTCATATCACTTGTATCTCACTATCTCTTCGTCGAACTAGTGCACCTATACATCTCGACAAGTGTATTAGGTGTGTTGGGGACACAAAAGACTTCTTGTATCGTGATTGCGGTGGTTGCTTGAGAGGGATATCTTTGACCTCTACCTCCCCGAGTTCGATAAACCTTGGGTGATTCACTTAAGGGAAACTTGCTGCTGTTCTACAAACCTCTGCTCTTGGAGGCCCAACACTGTCTACAGGAATAGAAGCGTGCGTAGACATCAGTCACCCTCAGCGAGGAGCAGCGCGCGGAGGAGCGGTACCTCCCCGACAACTACGACGCCTGGAACGAGTTCTTCCGTCGCCGGCACAAACGGGCACTCGATGCGTACGACGGTCCCCCCCCCCCTCCTCCAGCGGCGTACGCCGCCGGCCGTAACCGCTGGTGGAGCGCGCCGGGCCGCAAGCTCGCCAGTATGCTCACGCACATCGAGGGCGGCAACTCCCCCGTCTTGGGGATGCCGCCGTCGGCGCCGGCGCCGTTTCGGCATGTAGAACACCGTTTTAAAATTTTATTTTATGTTTCCATCTGGCTGAATTCAAATACATTACGGATTCGACGTATATATGTACGAACTCGCCTATATATATGTTAAATATCTCTAAATTTCACCTATGTTTGAACGTATTTCGTCTAGTTTTGTTTGAATTCGTCTATATTTGTTCGAATTTTACATCCACCCTGGACTCGTCGCTGGGAATATGGGTCCCCAGATCAAATTTTACATCCATCTAACGCTAAATATCGCCGGATTTCGGCCTGGGGAGCCCAACGGCTGGAAATGCTCCGAGGATGGTGTTTCTAAACGTGGGGTACCGGAAGTGCTCCAATCCTTGGAGTAGCTGATACGCTCTCCTGGCTTGGAAGACTGTATCTTTTTCTTTTGTGGGGAAAAAGAACGCCGCTAGCTAGGTCGATCTCACTCGACCGAGAATTAAATTAATTGTTGGCCAGATGATGTTAGCCAATTTCACGCAATTTATGTACAATCGCCAAACAAATGTGTAATTTTTTGGATGAGCAATTGCACACCCCCGTGTAAACGAATGTAGCTCTTCTGCAGCCAGACATAGAACTAACTTAATTCTCGCCTAAACTGAAACCAGCAGACGTGGAAAAACTACTGCAGTTTGGACGACGGGAGACCAAGGCGTCGGAGCAGAACGGGGCTGGGCAGTGGTGTCGCGTGGATTCCCGGTAGTAGACGAGAGGTGGAAATACATGTATGTCTGAGCGTTGGCGTGTCGCAGGGGCATCCTCCTGTCCTGGACCAGCAATGACTAGGGCTAGTTAAACAGTGTGTGTAACAGACTCGTAGTAGAGTATTCCAGTCTACTATACTTTCAGTAGTAGTAGAGGTCAGAGGAAGATTTCCGACATGACTAGGCAGGCAGGCGCTCTCCTCTCCGAATCACGCCTAGTTGCACCGAATCAGCGCCCAAGAAGATCTCGACCGACGCGACCGCCGGACGGCGACGGAACGGAGGAAGGCGATCTCTCGGACAGCAACCGGTCTACGATTGACTGGCATCCATCCATACATCCATTAATACATCAATATACCCTGCACGTACGCACCTCCAGCAAGAAAGATCGCCTCAACCACGCAATAAAACCAAATCCGATCGCAAATGACAGTCTGAGACGATCGATCGACATCCAAATCCGATCGATCCTCGTGTAATCCGATCAAATCTCGCGGTTGGGTGCGCGGTCTCTTCCAGGCCGAGCATCGTATCCCGGATCGCAGGCAGCTACCGGAAATCAATTCCGCATCAAATGGCTGGCTGGCTGGCTTCAGGAAATTCAATGCGGGGTTCAGGTCCTCTCACTCGTCAGCGCGCGTCTGGCCGGCCGGCCTGCCGGCGGCGAGGAGCGGCAGAGTTGTGGTGGGGGAGCTCTGCTCTGCTCGGGGCCTTGGCGACATGCGCATGTCCGCTTGCGAGCCGCGGGAATATGGCGCGCAGAGGCCTGGTTTGGCAAGATATCCGTTGCCGCTGCCGGTACAGAGCTGTGTGCGTAGCGCTGGACAGACCAAATCTGCTTCTGAATTCTGATGCATGGTTGTCTTGAATGAATGAGAGCACACAGAGGGAGAAGATCAATCCGCAGAGGATTCATTTTCGACGCAGACATTCTTAACTGCCGTGCGTGGGGAACCGGGAATGTATCGCATCTCCGCCGATCACTGCTGGATAATACTATCTCCACCGGGGGCACCTCGATAGCGTTTTAAGTGTCAGGCATCGAAAATAAGCTCAGACCAACACGTCCTAAAAAAACGTCGGCCATTTTTCGAACCCAATAGATCACCGGCAACCCCGTGTCGGCCCCTTGGCAAAAGGCACGGATCGGACGCGCCGGCGTCTCGCGGTACGAAATTTTTTGGGCGTGGGAGCCACCGGTCAGTGACGACAGGCCATCGCGTGAGAGATTTCCCGCCACGACACCGGGCGGGAAACTCTCCCGTGACGACAGGCCGTCGCGTGAGAGATTTCCCGCCTCGCCGCCGGTCTATATTATCCCTCCTTCCCCGCCTCTCACTTCAGTAGTGCAAAAATTTAAACCCATAATATTCGATGTGTGGGAGGAGGCGGCGCTAGAGGCGGTCGTAGAAGTCGTGGAGGAGGACCCGCAGCTCGCAGAGTATGAGGCGTGGGAGGAGGCGGCGCTAGCGATGACCATAGATGCATTTTCCGCGGACGAGCGACAGCTGCTGGAGGCGGAGCGGCGTCACCGGGAGGCGGAGCGGCATCACCGGTAGGAGGTGCGCCGGCAGAGGGGTGGGAGCAGCTTGCGCTGCGGCGGGAGATGCTGGAGGGGCAGCAGCGTCAGGATGAAGTCTACGAGCGGCGGCGCTTGGCGGAGCTGCAGCTGCGGCTACGGAGGCACGAGGTGGTGCACCGTCGGCTGCGGGTGGAGCTGGAGCAGCAGCTCCGTCAGGTGGCGGCGGCCGCAGATAGAGCCGCCTACTTGAGTTCGTGGCGAAGAGAGCAGCGGGGGATCGACGATGGAGGAGTAGCGGAGAGAGCAGACGGCCCAGCAGCGGGCAATCGCCCACCTCCATAGAGCCAGTAGGTAGTAGGCTAGAGATTAAGCAGGTTTCACATGTCATCGAGATCGAGGAGTGAATAACATTTTACTCGGATTTGCCCTAAAATATTATTCATTCCTCGATCCTGAATGACATGAAAATGAAACTGCAAGAATCTTTTTTTAGTTTTGTCTTAAGAAAATCCTATCGGGGCAACCCGTTTGGGGGCGCGGATGTGGGAACAACACCCTCAAATAGAGGATGCAGTGTTGGTGCCTACCATACGGCTGTGCCGGCGCCCCTGCTGGTGCCTATTTGGGGGACACCGGTGGAGATTATCTAAGGGCATCTCCAATAGGGAGACCCAAATGAGTGCCTAGTGTGTCTGGTTGTGACCGTTTGGGTGGCCACGCAGAAACGCGGATAGCGAACCGCATCTGCGTGCCGTTTGGGTCGCACGCTGCGTCCAACGCGATGATCCAAAAAAAAGGCGCCACGCGGCTCGTCTTCCCTGGGCGGCCCTGCGCCATGGCAGGCCTTGACGGAACAACAATGGCATGTGGGAGAATGCGCGGGAAAGTTCCCGCGCGCGCGAAAGGGCAATAGGGCGCTCGCTCCCAATTTTCCCGCCAAGGCCGCTGGCCATAAAACGAGTCGCGCGCGGCCTCGTAGAGCTCACAATAGCCTCCGTCGCCCTACTCTCTCCTTCATCACCATGCCGCACAGCCTGCAGACCACGTGGGCGAAGCTCTCCCTCGCAGCCCGCGCTAGGTTCCCACGGACGCCGGAGGAGGAGCGGCATTACGCGCGATGGGTCGTCGACGACGAGGCGATCCGCGTTGCGGCTGAGGAGGCGACGAAGGACGCAGAGGACGCAGAGAAGATGGAGGCGGGCGGGGGTGGCTGGTACGAGGCAGAGGACGACTGGTACGGGGCCGCGGAGGAGGCGCCTGACCCCGGGAAGAACGCGGCGCGGCTCGCGTTTCATCACGCCGCTGAGGAGGAGGCGAACGTCGTCCACCAACGCTAGATAGTGGAGCTCAACGCCGCCATCGAGGAGCGTCTCGCTGAGATGACGCGCAAGAGCACGGTGCACGAGGCCTCTGTCCGGGCCGGTCGCCGCTGTTTAGACGACCTTATCGAGCGGAAGAACGAGCTCGTCGCCTAGGTGGCTGCTCGCCGCCTCCTCCAAGTGCCCTCGCCCGAGCTGCGTGCCCACGAGGCGGTGAGGAGGAGCAAGGCCGGCAGCAGCGTCAACGTCGCCAAAGGGGAACAAGGAGGCCCGGGACGCCGGCATCGTGCGCCTCGAGGCACGGGAAAGCTGTGGAAGGCGCCGCCACGCGAGCGCGAGATGAGCGGCAACCGCACCATCACGCCGGCGGAGGCCGAGCGCGCCCTCGCCCTCACAGCGAGGACGGACAGGAGGAGGGTGGCCCGCAGAGGAACGCCAAAGGAAGTGGAGTCCATCCAACTACTAGAAGGTGGAGTCGAATCCTCGCGCATAGCTAGGCCACCGGCGTCGAGTGAAATCCACAGCCGGTTCTGGGTAGCTAGGCAGTAGTATTAAGGAAAAATGTAATATATTTAATTTTAATGTAATATGACATATTAGCCTATGACACGAGGCTGGGGGAGGACAAGGGATGACACGAGAGGTAAGCGCCGGTTCGACTCATCCAAACGCGTGGGATAGGTTGATCCGTTGGAGATGGCCTAAGAGCATCTCCAGTCGCGTCCCCCAAAGCGACCCCCAAAGGGATTTGGGGCGCGCCGGACAGAAAATGCGTTCCAGCCGCGTCCCCCAAAGCCCATTTTTGTCCGGCGCGGCCCGATACGGTGTCCGGCGCCCCGAGCCCGTCCCCGTCCCACAGGGGACGCTCCGGGGACGCCGGACACAACGAAGCGAGGCGGGCTCCCACATGTCGGCGACTATTTGCATAAACCGTTGGTTCGCGCCTCTTTTCTCGTCGCTCCTTCCTTCCCGCGCCTCCCACCCCACCGCCGCCGCTGGATTTCCCGGCCGTTTGGGCGTCCGATCTCTGCCGAGAGTCGGCACCGTTGTCGCGGCCGGGGCTCCCGCCGGTCGTGGCGCCGCCGCCGCGTCGCCGGCGCGTCCCGGAACGCGGCCGTCAAATCTGCCCCACCTCCGCGCACGGAAGGTGCTCGACGACTTGCCGTGTAGGCGCGATTGGCCGCTGTTTGTTGCGTCGTCTCGCCTCGGCGCAATTTTAACCATTGATTTTGCTTTAGCCATGGACAGCGACGATGAGATGGTTGCCCTGTCGCTGGAGGTCGAGCAAGCCTTCGACGACGACCTGCGGGAGCATTTGCCGATCATCGCGTCCCTCCGGGACATGCTTGACGCTGAGGCGGAGAAGAGGAAGAGGCCGCGCCGCGGAGGATCAAGGCCGGGAAGAAGGAAGTCGAAGCCCCGGCAGAGGATGGAGGGGCATGCCATGCTGCACAACGACTACTTCGCCGACGAGGCAACACATGCCGACAATTTTCGGCGCCGGTACAGGATGAGCAAGGGGCTGTTCATGAATATCCTCCACGGCGTTCGAGAGTTCGACCCCTACTTCAAGCTCAAGCTCGACGCCGTAGGCGTTCTCGGGTTCTCGTCCATTCGAAGTGCACCGCTGCCATGAGGGTGCTTGCATACGGAGCACCTGCCGATACACAGGATGACTACCGTTGCATGAGTGAGTCTACTGCCATTGAGTGCATGTACAAGTTTTGCCGAGCTGTGGTGGGAAAGTTTGGCAAATACTATTTGAGAGGGCCAACTGAGGAATAGACTGCAAGGATCATGGCACAAAATGCTGCCAGAGGATTTCCTGGAATGCTTGGAAACATCGATTGCATGCACTGGGCATGGAAGAACTGCCCGTTTGCTTGGCAATGTATATACAAAGGGCGTCATGGATATTGCAGTGTGGTGCTTGAAGCTGTGGCAGATTATGACCTGTGGATTTGGCATTCTTTCTTTGGCATGGCGGGATCACACAATGACATCAACGTGTTGCAGCGGTCTCCGGTGTTCAGCAGACTAGTGGAAGGGCATGCTCCACCATGCAACTATGAGATCAATGGCCACCAATATACCAAAGGCTATTATCTAGCCGATGGTATATATCCAAAATGGGCCACTTTTGTCAAAACAATCTCGAATCCATCGAGTCCGAAGAATTCTCACTTTGCTACACGACGGAGGCTTGCGGGAAGGATGTCGAGCGGGCATTTGGTGTGCTTCAAGCACAATTTGCCATTGTCCGGTACCACTGCTCTAAGCTGGTCTCACGACCAAATGTGGGAGGTGATGCAGGCTTGTGTGATCATGCACAACATGATCATCGAGGATGACCGCAAGAATCATGTTAGGTCACATGTTGGTCCCTATGAGTGTCAAGGCCCTCTTGCGGAGGTTGATCATGAGTTGCCTGCAGATTTTGCTGATTTTCTCGCTATGCACGCAGAGATCCGTGACAACAATGTTCATGATCAACTTCAAGCTGATCTCGTTTAGCATTTGTGGAGGATCAAAGGAAATACCGTGGCACCTTGATGTAGCATCTAGCCCTATTTATTATATTTGATTACTTGTTTTATTGTTTGTTGTAATTTAATTTGAAAACAATCCTCGTAAACATTTTTATTCATATGCTACATTTGATAAATGGTTTATTATGTGTTAAAAAAAGTATTTTTAATGTTTGGGGGCGACGTTTGGGGGACGCGGCTGGGAGCGACGTCCCAGCCGCGTCCCCCAAACGCGGCACGAACAAAACACGTCCCCCAAACGCTTAATCCGGCGCGGTTTGGGGGACGCTTTGGGGAACGCGACTGGAGATGCTCTAAGTAAGTCGTGGGCCATAAAACATTGAAGCATATCCGTCCTCTGACAATCTAGTCTCCCTCAACATATAGGTCTTGCCCTCTTTTGATCACAACTGGTTTAGACATTTGAAATAACGTCAGCAACGATGAACGACCACTTTGAGCAAATCTTAACACCGTCGTCCCTTCGGGAAAACAACCTCACCTCATGTAAAATGCCTACCGATTAAGGCAGCTCTAGACACTTCGGTTCTCCTATCTTGAAATAAAAAAAAAGTGTCATCGTCTTGGTTGAAGCGCGCTTACCAACAGAGTCGGAGTTGGAGGCTGTCTCGTCAGCGAGACCTACGAAATCAGATTTTTTTATAAACTAGGTGAAAACTTCTAAATTTCAAACAAAAAAAATCCCAGACATGTCATCGGGTAGAAATAAACTTACTCTTGTAAAATTTCATAATTACCAAGTTACGGCTTCTTTTTGAGTTCCTAACGTTGAACTTATTCTACAGCCTGAATCAATTTACGATTTTGTACAGATAACAAATTGTCATATTTAGATTTGAAATTTTCAAGTACATACTTGTATCCATTATCTACATGCATGATTGTGTTGTATTTTTGTGAAATTTAGAAGTATGATTTTCACTTTACGACACACTAGTAGGGTATATAGGGTTTGACATGGGTTTTTGAGGGCTCAAAAAAGAAGGCACCAGAAAAAACTTACCCCTTCAAGTTTTGACGAGAGGGGGACAAGCGAAGCAAGCCTCATGTTCTTAAAACAGAGGCAAACCTCTTTGCGTGATCATATTAACTAAAGAGAATGTACTTACATTGTACTGAAAAGGCACCACAAAAGGAACTACAAGGATTACTCTCGCCGTATTTTTGGATTGGTTTGAAGCTTAGTGTTCTACACATTAATTGTAAAATTAATTGGGCGTTCCTATTTTCAGAAAAAAAAATGGTGTATATATGTACACACATATCTTTAATATTGCCCCGCAAACATAGTCTAGAGTTTCCCTCGTTCCAAATCTCCCATCATGTTAGCACCTGCGCACTGCGGGGATGCCATAGCCTTCCCAAAATGCCGCTAGTGATGTTAGCGTGTGGTTTATGTTTTGATTGTTGTGTTTGAGTGTTCTCTCTCCTACTACATCCATTACATAAAACATACATATAAATTTATTCAAAATTCAATGTCTACAAACTTTGACCAATAATACAGACTACCATACAAATATTCATGATACAAAATCAATGTCACTAGATTCACCATAAAATATATTGTCATAATATAATTATTCAACAGTGTAGATGTTGATATATTCTTCTAAATGTTTGATCAAACGTAGAGTATTTTAACTTTTGACTAAACTTATATGCCTTCTTTTATGGAATGGAGGTAGTAGGATCCAAGTGATTGCTACAAAGGAGGTTCTTTAGCATACGAGGTCTCTTCACCCGCTTGGTCTCCTACCTATATTCTCTCTCATTTTCTTCTTGCACTTCATGAATTCATCCATAAGATTTAGATTTACAAAAGTATTTGTGAAAATATGACCATATATGCACTGCGCAATACAAATAAGCTGCCACGGACATGCAAAATTTGCTTTGCATGCAGGGAACATACGAACATATTTTTTTGTTCAAAGTGTTACAAATGTGCATGTTACAACATACATGCTTATTTCCAAGAAAATCATATTTTTTAAGAGTACAAAGAGATGAAAACGAATATAGGAAGGAGATTCAAGTGGATAGAGATAAGCATTTACCGGGTTCTCTAGTATTAAGTGTCCACTCTCCTAGTCTAAGGATCGAAGTGCTTGCTAATGACGCATGCATGCAAAGGAGAGCCTCCCTTTAAAACTTTCTGTTGACGCTGTTCCTCGAAAGCGCAATCATAGATTGATGGCACATGTCGAGCCTGCATCAGGAAGGAATGATGGATAGGCAGAGGAACTAGAAAAGGCTTTGATAAAGTCAATCGAGGGCAAGATGCGCCATCAAACCATGCTTTAAGATCTCACCGTTTTGACCTAATTGAGCAACCCTTTAAAGATTTCCACTTGACCCTCTTTTGACCGATCCACCGACTGTGAATCAATAACAGCCAGAAGATATCCACGGCGATTGTGCATCTCTCTCTCTGATGCATGTTGCTTGCATATCACCCTAGAAATCTTTTAGCTTTATTAGGAAGGAATGGTGCAATGGGAGTTGAGCATGGGGTACATAACATGGCCTACCAACTCGATGGTAGAGGAGGAGGTAGATAACACAGGGATGGGTTTGAACTTTTGAGTGGCCCTGCCAAGATTTGAGCCACCCCACCGGGGGCCAACCACAGATTACAACAAGATTGGTGGTGGTACAGATTCTGAAAACAAAAGGGCATTGCCAAAAAGAAAGCTCTGTTAGTTGGCCGATAATCATTTTCTCCTACGTTTCCATGAGAAACACCAAACGAAATGAAAGTATCTAATCCTAGCTAAAAGGATTCTTGAATGAGCAAGAGGCCCCGGAAGAGAGTGAAAGACATCTAGCGGTACAAAAACAGTAGGAGCAATAATTGTTCACACATGCATGATCGAGCTGGATCTTGTTGAATTGACCAGAAGTATAGTGCACTCCAGAAATTCCACAAGAAAATGAAGTGCATCTGTCACACATCTTGAAGCATGATGACCGGCATTGTCCTCCGTTTTCTTGCGTGCTGCCATACACCTCAGTTTGACTGCTTTAAGATCAGATTGTATCCATTATTTACACATGCATATTGTCTCTCGTGAATTCACAAATTAACTTGGTGACCTTGTTAGTGTGATTTAAAGGATTCCAAAAGCACAAGAATAGGAAAAACATAGAAATGGTATATCGTGGCATGTGAAATTCTACATGAATAAAAGATGCAGAAACTAGTTGTAGAAGTCGTTTGATTGCACCACAAGAAAAACACACGAATTCTCTATAGAGATTGAATTCATGTCATATTGTCATAGACCCATAGAAAATTTACCAAGAGGTCTAACCTCTTTTTAAAAATCCTATGAAATTGTAGTATCAGAAGGCAATCCATATGAATTTTGGAAGATTCACTCCTTTAAACGGCCTATGTAGAAAAAAAATTATTGGTAAAAATCTTACACAATTCCTTTAAAAGTCCTTTGAAACCAAAGAGGTGTTGATGCGATCTCTTTCATGTATATTTTCTTCCCGAGAATCTATGTATGCATATATCCAGATATCCTTGACGCGACACATTACCTACCAAATCGCTTGTAGTTGTATCAGTGTCCTGGATCGGGCGGGACAGGTTAAATGCTCCCTCACTGTCTTGGCTACGTTGTGCGGGTGACGTCGCCTGCGGGCTGTTGAAGACGGGTGTGCGAAGGTTTCAGCAGCAAGGAAGAAGGGAACAAGAACCAAATCTCGAGCTAGCGAGGCTTAGCTGTGGTAACGTGCGGCAGAATGCTAAGACTCCTCATAGTGGGAGTAACATAGGTAGTAACATCACACACCCCAAAATATTTTGGTGACATGGCATGATAATAAATGAAGAAAGAGAGTGGGGTGGTAACTAGCTATGTTACCATAACATCACACTTTTCAAGACAAGATGAGTCTATAATTTAATAAATATAACATGCATGATACCACATATGTAACTACCCACTATGAACCCACTATGAAGGTAGTAACATAGAGTAGTAACATGGTGTGTTACTATCCTATGTTACTCCCCACTATGACTAGTCTAATGTGTGTGGGGTTAAGCTAAGCCCCAGGCCCCAGCCCCGAGGGTCTAGCTAGGAGATCCGAGAAAGATCCTCGTCCTTGATGACCCCACCATGCAGGCTGCCACGCCTGGCGATGGTAGTACGCACGTCACATGGATTCATGATTTGTTCTCACCTGCAACCGCACCAGCTAAGCTATGCTAGGTTATCTACAGACATGGCTAGACTCGGCTCCAGGAATGCAAGAATGAACGGGCTAGCTGTTGGATTTGTCTAACTTGTTTACCTCTAGTGTACTTTAGGGATCAGAGGAGATTATTCTCGATCCTGAAAATTCCCCAATGAGCCGTTTATTTATCTGGGTTTTGATAAAATAACTCTGAAATATTTTGCTTAGATTAAAAACTCTCGTCATACTAGTATATTTTGGGGGTGAGTATTTGAGGGAATTTGTACAGATTGGTTGAGTAGATTATTTGGTAGTTTTTCGTCGAACCTCGTAGCTAACCTAATTTCATCATTTAAACAAATAGCTCACCCACATAGACACTCAATTAAATATGGAGCCCAAACTTGTAAAGATGTTGAGCTATTAAAGCATGCGGCGGCGTTATCCTAGTCATTATGTTTGCGTTATTACATCCATATGAACCTACCTTGTTGATGAGATTATGTTTCTATCTTGTTATTTTAATTATTTTATGTGTGTTTTCTTAAACTCTGTTTATTAATTATCATCAGCGATATGGTTTGCATACCTACTACTACTCTATTAATGCATGTTCATATTCGATTAATTGATTTTTTTTTTCACGAGTATGTTTGGTTTCCCTTCTGAATCCACGGTCTCGGGTATCTGTATTTAGATTCGTAACAGTACATTACCGATCAGTTTCGAATTGGTCAGGAAAATATAGCATAGTACTTCGTATATAGTAATGGAAAAAAATTCGACCTGGTCCTATTACATCACTAGTACTCTCTTCGTTTATATATGTAAGGCCATTTTGAATTTTCGAGCCTCAATTTTTGTCAATAATTTGAGCAATATATTATACGTCACATGATACCAAAAATATACTATTTCCTCCGTTCCATGAAGGTTTTATGAGATTTGTCAAAATTTGGATTTATCTAGATGGTATTTAGTATCTAGATACATCTATTTTTTGACAAAAATTAGAAATCTTCGTGAGAAGGAGGGAGTACTTCTGTTTCGATGAATAAGACACACACGTATTTGAAGACGAACTTTGATCTAAAAAAATTGAGCAATTAAATCTTGATTGTATTATACGTAATTAGTATCGTTGGATTCGTATTGAAAACACTCTCTAATTGATGTCAATTTCATACCAACAATCCTTTTATATTTGGAGTAATTTTGATCAAAGAAAAAAATACGAAATACGAGGGTGTCTTGGTCATTGAAATGGAGGGGGTATTGTTGGAAACATCTTTCAAATATGAATCCAATGACATACTTCTGATGACATATAACTCATATTTTTCCGATCAAAGTTAAACCTCAAAATGCATAGTGTGCATATATTTTAGGACGAAGGGAGTATCCAACACCGGTGTTTTTTTTTTTGCGAAACAACACTGGTGTATTGGTGTATTGATGATGGTTGTGTATGAACCGAACTTGAAATCGTAGCTTTACGGCAGCTTATGGAAACAGTGCCGACCTGCACAACTTCGGGTGTTTTTTTTTTTCATTTGGCACCGAAAATTGCCAGTCCACCTCGGCCACGGAGGGGATCTCGAATCATCCGAATCCCGCGCGGCCCGGCGCTTGACCAGCGAGACCGCGACCCGGGGCACGGGTTTCACCGGCGTCAGGGGACTCGATCGGGGAGTACTTGTGCGGGTACGGTGGCCGGTGGGTGCATGCGCAGCTCCGGCCGGCCTCGCATTCAAGCGCCGAAAGGGGAGGCGGATCGGTACAAGCGTACGGGGAGATCCTGCCATGCCTTGCGTACGGGGGACGACGGTTCAGTCACCGGGGATCTGTCCGTCCGCCGCCGCGGCACGCAGTCTACTACGCTTTGATTTGACCCGTACAGCCGTACTCCTCGGCGTCCTCGCGAGATGGAGTACGTGGTGTATGGTCGTAGCTTTCGCTGCTTCTTCTTCGGTGACGGTGAGTGTATGTCTAGTCTGTTTGGCAGCTCTGGTTTAGATTTCGGCCTTCCCGGATCCTTTGCTGGATTCTCCGGCCATCAATGGAGGTCCTACTAGGCTACTAGTACGACTACCTGCCTAGCCTAGTCGACCACTGAATGTAGCTGCTCCTTAGTACTCCCTCCTTTTCAAAAATAGATGTCACAATTTTATTTACATACAGATATATTTTTATTATAGATAAATTTGTATATCTAGCTAAAGTTGCGACACCTACTTTCGGAGCCAAGGGAATATTACTCTGCATGTTAGATTTAAACATTCTTGTTCACTCTCCCTTGAATACGTGTGAACTAGCATATTTTAGCCTATATTTTGCCTAAATCCATGATAAGTATTTAGAGTGGGATATACTTATTCTTTCCCAAAATTGGTATGAAAGCATATATAGCAGCTAGACATCTCTCACTCTACTAGTACACCGCCTGTAGCTATCATGAGCAACTATCTATAAACCTATTGCATCTAGTAACCATAAGCTCCCGCTCGTACTCGAAGAAGGGACTATACTTGGATCCACTGCGTAGCCATAGGAATAACCCGCAAAACAATTTAAAACCCCAGCTTTGCTAAAAAAAATATTGTTCTTACAGCTCCATAACCACCAGCATAAACGAGAAACATGTATTCTAGGTTTGGTTTTCTTATCGATTCAATTTAGCAAATTCTCAAACATGTTTTTATAATTGTAGGTGGTGGAATGTTGTAGACAAAAAAGAATTCACTGTATAATTTTTGCAAATAGACATGCGAGAAAAAATGTTCTATTGCCTCTCCCTTCCTCGATTCACAAAAGCAACACTTGTAACACCCATTCTATTTTCGCTTCAACAAGTTCCTTTTGTGAGTAATACCTTTGTATTGGGGAACCACATAAAAGTTATCTTTGGTGGTCGTATACTACAACAGGGAGAGAGGGGAGACGCTCCAAAAGAAATCTAGGGCTTCGTCCCCTTAGCCGGCGGCGCCACCGGTCCGCCCCTCCCCCCCCCCCCCCTCCCGCCTTCGGGGGGCCTTGGAGATATGGCAGACCACAACCTCTCGCCAGCACGAGGTTTTTGATATTTTTTTAGGTATTTGCAGTATCTTCTTTAGGATAGCGAGGTGGCTGCTACATTTCGATGTCAGAATAAGTTTCTCCTCGCCCTATCCTCGTACCGGTGGTGCGCCCAGCGCCGGCGAAGGCCGTGTGGGGTTGTCTTTTCACGTACCTCCTAGGATTCGTTCGGTCTTCGTGTCAGTTAGTGTGGTTGCAAGTTTAGCCCTTCCGATTTATGGTTCTCATATTTGGCGATGGTTGTTGCTCCGGTGTGTTGGTTTTTTGGGGTCTTAGCACAACGACTTCCCGTTTGTCTACTATGACAAGCGTTGCCCATCTTCATGAGGGTGGGGCACGGATAATGGCACCCTTCGACTCGCTCTAGTGCTTGTAGTCTTCTGTAGGTGGTCCAAACATATATTTGCATTTTTATTACTTTTAAAGATCTTTTTACTACGATTGATGTTTATTAATACTTAGGCATACTTTTTGCAACAAAAAAAAATCTTTAGGGGGAGTTTATGTTTTCACAGGTTGTGGGAAACGGTTATGTCCATTCACTTATTCTTGTCCATTTATTCGACCAAAAAGGTTCCTAATTTAGTTAGCTTTCGAAGAAAACTATCTCAGATAAATTTACCATCACTAACGTTGACACAGATGGAGCCACGCGACCAATTCTGTTGCCGTTAGCGTCCACTCTAAACATATGTTTAGAGGTGACTAAGATACACCAGCATTGATAAAAATATTTTTCCGTTGTACTATATTATGAAGCGAGAGATATTTACTAGCAAGAGATATACTCACAAAACATGATACGTCTATTAGTCCACACTAATACGTCGAGCTAGCTATAATTAGTGCGAGAATAACAGAGGGGGAAAACATGATCTTCCTTTTTTCTTTTGCTTGCCCACCTTGCTTGGAAGGCAAGCTAGAACGCAATGGTGCATGCCTCACTCCGATATCATGACCCAAAATCCTCGCCTGAAAACACACCGTATCTGCAGTGTGTACATGATCTTATGCCACAACATGTTGCCCTGTTGCCACAACATGCAGGTAACAATTCTTGCAACTGTCACAGAGAGCAGCAGAGCACAAGCCGACCAAAAAGCTCAAAGGGTTTGCACAGGCACAAAATCTAATTTAACAGGGCCAAAGGAGATGAGAGTTTGTGCATAAAGTTCTTGGCATTTGGAATGCATGCATCACACTGAAAAAATAGCCTACACTGGTGACTGGGAGGTGCGAGACAGTACCAACTAGCAAGCAATGACCACACATGCTGGAATCTATAGGGGCAGCATCATGTTGCCTTGCCTGTCACTGTTCCCCCTCTTTCTGTTCATGTCTGTGGTTTAACCAGCCACTGGCATGTAGGCCAATACAGTTTTGGTGATTATTAGGTCAGCAGTAGATGCCACCAGGGTCGCTGTGGAAAGGATCCTGGCGATTTTTTGTGGATCCTTCAAAGCAAGAACCAACACCGGCATGTGACAGCAACAAATGAGAGGCCTCCCCACTGACGCCTGGACAGCCAGCTTGTTTGGAAGCAACTGCATTTCCTTCATGAATACTTACGATTCAGATTTCAGAACCTTGTCTGCCGTCATCATTCTGTTCAGAAAAGATCACTACCGACAAAGTTTTGCAATCCAAGCTACAGGAACGGCAGATGAGAACCTCTGAACAACACGGCAAGGCACAGCTGAGGAAAAAGAGACAACATGTACTGACAGGTGTATTGTTTGCTACACATGAGTATAAACTACCAAAAAAGAAATCCAATGAAACTGCTGATTGAGGAATCAACTCTTTACAATACATATATCAGCTTATTCCATGATCCAGTGAAGCATCTTCACGAGAAATGACAAGCCAGGTACAAAAAAATTTGTATGATCTGCTGAGTGCTCTGATTTGCCCACTCAGTGTGATTTGCGGAGATTTGGGAACAGCCCAAGGATATGCTCCGGCATGAGATCGTGCCTTGTGAGGATCCCAACAATGGGATGTCTCTGCATGGAAAAAGAAGAAAACTGTTATCGGCGTGTATTTGGCGTTGAATATTTGAAAATCCAGCTGCATTATCAACTTCATATCATGCACAAAAAAAGAATGTGCAGTAAAATATTGAATATAGAAGGACTGGAGATAGAGAGGTCTCACCCCTGGGGTCTTTGGCACAACCAGGAGGTGTCTTAGCCCTAGTGACCTGAAAAGGACTGCAGCCTTTGCAAGTGACATTGTTTCAACCACCGTGTAGGGTGAGGTATTTGTGATAGGATGCAGATCAACATACATCTCCATTTCTTCATCACTGAAATCCAGGTCCTCGATTTTCATACCTTTCCCGGAACCAGCCTTGGCAAAGTCAAATGCACCAAATCTTCGCAGCACAAAGCTACCACTTGTTTTCACCTTGTCTTTCATGAAGTTCTTACCATTCAGCAGAACCAACAGGTGTGATCTAAGCACCAGCCCAACCAGCTCTGGAGCTTCTGATAGAGGTGGCTCATCAACCACTGGAAATCCGTTGTGGCCCGTGATCCTTAAAGCTTGAACAATGTTGCCCACCTTCTCAACGCCTGAAAAGGAGATAAGTGGCCCGGACACGACATCACTAGCTACCAACTGCCTCATGTATGGTTCGGCATGAGCCTCCATGAATGGCAAACCTTTCATCACTACAATCTGATCATACACCCCTTTGTTGAAGCAATCGGCTATGGTCTTTGATATCAGAAGGACAAGCATGACCAAAGGGAGCATATGGAGTTCATTCGTGAGCTCCAGAAGGATTACACAGACTGAGACTGTCATCCTCATTGTTCCACCAAGGAAGGATGCGGCACCAAGCAGTGCAAAGAGGCCAGGATCAAGATCAGACATGGGGCCCAAAAGTGTCCCCACTATGCGTCCATACGTAGCCCCAGCAAGAATTACAGGGATAAAGAGACCAGATGGGACAGCAATACCATACGTCAAGAGGCCAAGGCAGTAAATAGCGGTGAAGAATACGAAAAGACTAGACATGTGGAACTCGTTCGCGGTGCCACGGCTGAAAAGATTGCGGATGGCATCATCATTTGTGTTGAAGAAGAGTGATGCAAGACCATTGTAATGACCAGGTGGGCACTGGAAGCTCTTATAATTTCCAGAACGACCAATGGTGGGGCATTCCTCCATGGAACCAACAGGGCATGGAGTGCACGGAGCAAGCCAAGGGAGCCCATAGGAGCACGCCGACGTGATAATTGATATTGTGATGGTGAGAAGGATCTTTAATGGAGCACCCCTCCTATATGGAAGCATGCCAATGTAAATGAGATTTCGTTTTGAAATTGAAATATAAAAATCGGAAAACTACATCAATGTACTTACTCATTGATAATACTGTAGACACGAAGAATCCTATCCAAGAGAAAGTTGAAGAGGCCCCCGAACACACCACCAATTATTCCAAGGATTATAATTGCGATGACATCTTGGGTGCCGTATGTCGGGATGTTTGAGCTAAGATCAAACATAATCAAGCCTCCTTGCCCAAACAGACCACATTTTCCACTACGACAGAACTCAATCAGGGCCTTCAACACGACAGCAACAACAGCAGTTGTAAAGAATGTTCTCCACAGAAGAGCACTGCGCCACCTGAATAAATAAAAGCAAAACCTTTTTCACCAAAAAAACTAAAAACATACACAGTAAAATTAACATGTTCATATAATCATATTAACCACGTACGGATGTGAAAAGAAACACGAATTCCATATTATTAAAATACCCTATCCATATTAAATAGGACAAATATAAGGTTTAGAAACTCATCGAATGAGTAGATCCTCCCCCCATTCGCATTCATATGGAAAACTATGGATGCAGCTAAGATTTCAAGTTTTCCATCTGAAATGTTATTTCACCTGAAATCCAGCTCGAAGGCGATAATAAAACTGTATACATATTTTCTACCATATCCGTATGTAATTTGACAATTGGTCAAGATAGTGTAAACTTGATGTTTCGTTGGGTTAGTTGAAAATTGCAAAAGATAGTCGTTGCGAGCATGAGGAAAAGTGTCATCTTGCGTAGTCTTTAGGCAGATACCACAATTCGACCAAATTCAGTAAAAGTTGGAATCACATTTGTATTAACTTTAAAATATGGATCAAATGACCACTGTCCGATTTGTTTACACTCCTAGACCCAAGTACTAATTTCAAAAACATATTTGTTCATCTTTCACCAGTTGCCTTATGCCCTTACCAGCATACTGAGCTGTGGTCTATAACAGTTTCATGCCAGGTTTAGAACTTCAGACTGTGGAGGTTAGTATAATACATACCCAGTGTCTATGGATGCTGCAGATCTTTTTTATTGCTTAAGATTGGAAGTTTCAAAGTGGTAAGTAGAAACACAGTTATAAGTAAGAGCAATCTAACAGGATTATCATCTGTATTAAAGTACGAATGAACAGCTTGAGAAGGGACAGAGATGGTACCATGATGCTGCTTCCTCGAGAGCAAAGAGTACACCACCAACAGGTGCACGAAATGCTGCTGCTACTCCAGCAGCTGCACCACATGTAATCAAATCCCGCCTATCCCTATCGTTCTTAAAATATTTCAGCCAATTACAGGTAAGATGATACTTGCGTGATCCCCCCTGACCAAGCAAGTTTGCAATGCATGCCCCTGTATGCACCATGGGACCTTCTTTCCCAAGTACAAATCCAGCTGAAACTCCAAGTATTGAACCAAATATCTGCAACATAATTGACGAAAGTTCAAAGAACAATGTAATTGACTCTGGCATACAATTACCAATACCTATTTGTCTCGGCCTAATGATGTGCCAGCTACAAACGAGTTGGTTATACATCATTTTGTTCTTTAGTTATCAACCATATGCTCTGCAACTGAATCTAAATGAAAGGTTCTTTGCAGTTTCATACATGGACATGCTTTGGGACATTGTGGGTCACAAATCTGAATAAATTTCAATAACCCTAGACATTTTCTGCAGTTGCTGACAAAATAAAACGAAAATGAAATAATGATGAGTGTTTTCATTTAACAGATGTAGTAGTGTTGAGTTCCATGTCAATTAGATTAATTTTCCAAGTTATTTTGTTTCTGTACCAGAGCCAGAGCCAAGCCGGTTATATCAATTAGTATGCTCGACCGTAGAAAATGCTTAGTACATTTTTATTCTGGGTTCAAACTTACCTTCACAAAGAGTGTGCTGGGAGCTAAAATAGAGTAAGCATCAACACCATTAAGATATGCCTTAACTTCAGGAATTCCAGAACCAGCAGCAGCCGGTGCTATGTAAGCGCAGATTGCTGCAGCAGTGGCTCCCAGGACTAGATTGCAGCCTCCATATGCCAAAAATGCTACGATGTACCTGCACTGGAAGCAGCACACAATCGACAACTTCACATTACCACATCGCTGTAAACCAACAAGCTGTACGTACGGAGAACTAGTAGAGTGCATTATGGTAAAATAGCAAATCCATGGGTGGTGAAGCTTTACCTGTTCTGGAGCATAAGTTCACCCGTGATCAACAACTTGAACCCAGCAATGTTCTCGACCGCAAGATTGTTGAAGAAACCAACAAGCCCAGTCAGCAGGCCAATAAGAAGAACCAGTGCCCATTTCAGAACAACATACTGAAATATCTGCTTCTTCTTCCTCGACCGCCAATCTTGCTTGAAAAGATCGTTCTCCACGATTCTGAAACAAGCAACGGAAAATTTCAATATCGAAACTACTTAAATGCACCTAGTGGCTTACAGTGCACATCTTGCGTAGCTACATTCGTATCTACTTCTCGTCAGAATTCGATCGTTGACTTGCCTACGAGTAAATGCTAGATCCTCTGAAGGTGGGACTTTTTAAAAGAAAAAGTTTCTTGGCTATCTTAGTTTTGCATCTTGCTTTCAGTTAATTAACATATGAATTCATCAGAAGTTTGATGTTGACTACTGCGTGCAAACACGTTACTGCTAGTTTTTTTTTTTTTTTTTTTTTTTTGCGGAGACACGTTACTGCTAGTTCGTGTCAAGGGATAATTAACATTTTACTAGCGGCTCTGTACAATCAGTCCCACAGTTGGTAACTATGTATAGCAAGTGCCCATTCAAATAATACATTCGTAGGATTCCCTTGAAACTGGACCAGTAATAAGAATCCTAATAATAGTAACAGGTTAGCCTGCTTGAACCTGGCAATGTCCCCTAGTCAGCACTTACTAGCCCGTGCAAGACCAAACCTCAACTTTGGCATTGTTCTTGATCTTGATGCCTGCCAGTATCTGAGTTCTTGACAAAGTTGGAAACAAAAGCAACAAAGGATGACACTTTTTTCCACCGACGGATCACGAATTCACCAGAAGATGCTACTGTGGCTTTTTTTTTTTTATGTCCAAGTCAACCAATAAACTAGGCGTAAGGACAACTCGTCATTCATCGAGATCAGCACAGCGATAAAATAAGAGCTGTAGAGGAGCTAGTAGGTTCAGAAGAGCAGTTCCATTAATCAGTAGCTAGGAGGTTATCGGAAGGGGGGAGGAATTGATGGAGGGAGAAGGACAGGTAGGGGGTTCGGGGGGACGCTTACTCGTAGTCGAGGCTCTCGATGGGGAAGACGTTGGCCCCGACGATGGCGATCTGGGAGGTGGTGTTCATGGTCCGCTTCCGCAGCAGCGGCTCCCGCGGGCCGCCGCCGCCGTCGTCGTCGTCGAACCGCAGCAGCGCCTCGGACGCGGCGCCACGCAACCCGCCGCCCCCGCCGTCCATGCTCTCTATGTCGTAGCTGAAGCTGCCGTCCCGCTCCGGCGACGGCTGGTGCTGGTTGGAATGCGGCGCGTGGTTGCCGTCCATCCTTCCGCTGTGGCGCGCGGGTGGCCCTCGCTTCGGCGCCTGCAGTTTTATTGGAGTGCGTGAGCAGCAGAAATGGCAATGAGTGAAAGAGGGGCAGATAAATGGAAGGAAATCTGGGTGTTAAATTCTTGGCGAAAATTGCGTCAGCACGTGCCAAAAAAATAGCAATGATAAAAGCTGTGTAATCTAGCGAAAAATCACATTTTTTGCCGAAGCATCCACTAAACGTACTATACGAAATGAAATTGTACAGTACATAACCCGTGAGGCAAAACATAAAAATCTTGCACTCCGCCGCGAAAAAAAAAAAAGGCGGGCACGAGAGACACGAGGCCGCAAACGGACAGGGCGAGGCAGTTTCGCCAGCGCCGCACGACGACATGACAGGCGCGGCGCACCATGGGTGGTCGGCCCTGCTTGTCATGGTGACCCATCGTGGATTTTTCGCCACACGATACTTGAATCTCCTCCCTGATTTGGCGGGCTGTTTGTCCTTGTCTCGTCTCGCCCGCCTAGGCTCGCGCGCCTTGGTCCCGTTTTATCATCAGGTGTTTCGCCGGAAAAAAATTGTGGGAGGAAAAGAGCTGCATTGAAGCAGACAGACCTCCTCCTGGCTCCTGCAATGGAGCCGCCGTGCCGGCGAGGTCATGATGTCCGGCGAGGAACATGTGATCTGATTAACAAAAAAGCGCGCGACAGGCAACAGCAGGCAGCGGGTACGACGGCAGCGTCGAATCGACGGAAGAGAAATAGTGTCAAATCATGGCTTCTACCAAACTAGATTGTCAGATCGGATCACGCAAGGATCACGGCGCGAAGCTTTTAATCATGAGGGCTTTCCGATGGTACGATCGAACGCGCGCGATTATTTAACGAGGGTTGGGCAGAGGGAGATCGGAGGGAGACCGACGTGCTTGCTTGGGCCGGAGATGGCAATCCCTTTACGCTGACGGAGCTGAAGGCCAGAATTGGCGTGTGCACGATGAGTTCCAGCAGCTGTAGGATTAAGACTGCTTGCTATAAAGAGCACAATGCGGGCATAAAAAAACGAATTCAAGTTTGCAACCATCTACCACCAATAGTATGTATCCGTCTGCGCTATCGACGAATTCAGAACTACCAGTACGTGTAAAGGCGACAGGTTCCCGCTCCCATAGGATATGACAGAATCAGCTTCACAAAAAGGCAAAGTAAAGACATAGACAAAGCATCCAATCCGCATGTCGACGTAGCTACCGTCGCTGCCACTTTGCCAACACCCTCACGGCTCAAATGCTGACCCGTTGTTGATTAACCTAATCAGATAGTACTACTAGTAAGTTGTTTCTTTAGGTGAATCCAATCATGGTTAGCTTTCCAGATTAACCAAGAAAGTCGAAGTACTTGTTGCAGGGGCAGTTCTCTTCCTTAGGCGACGGGAGCATGCAGCGCAACCGCCTTGGAACCCGCCATGGAGCGCATGTGGAGAGAGTTGGGTGGCGGCTAGGGTTGTGGATGTGTTGTGTGGAAGGGGCAATGAACGAGCATCGCGTTTTATTCACCGGAGGTAGGCGAGGGGGTGGTGGTGCGGATTAAAGCCGGCACGCAAGACAAGGCGCGACGAGACGTCTCACTACGTGTTTGGGGAAATTGCAATGTCACTACGCGGAAATTAAATTGCGATGGCCAGAGGTAAGCGATGAGTGTGCGGCAACCCTGTGTGGCTGACGATGCTAGCCCACCACTCGCAACGCGGATTTTGTTTTGTTCGGCATCCCCGCAACGTCAACTGTGTAGCGGGGGCGGACTGAACGCGCCAGACATCGTAATAAACTGCGCCGGATGAAAATAGGCTTTAAGATGCGCGGCTGAAATGTTAAACATCCGGCGCGCCCCAGCCCCCTTTTGGGGACACTTTGAGAATCACGGCTCGTCTGAGGATTGCACATACGGAGATCGGGGAGAGACCGAAGCTCTTGCTTGGGCCGGAGATGGCAATCCCCTTTTCGCTGACGGAGCTGAAGCCCAGAATTGGCTGGTGCACGAAGAGTTTCATAAGCTGTAGGATTATGACTGCTTGCTACAAAGAGCACAAGGAGGGCATACAGAAACGAATTGAAGTTCGCAACCATCTACCAATAGTATGTCTCCGTCTGTCGGTCTGCCCTATCTACCGATACGACAGATTCCCGCTCCCATAGGACAAAATCAGCTTCACAAAAAGGCAAAGTAAAGACATAAACAAAGCATCGAATCCGCATGTCACCGTAGCTACCGTCGCTGCCAACTTTGCCAACACCCTCACGGCTCAAATGCTGACCATTGTTAATCAACCTACGCATGCTTGCTTTTTAGGTTAACCCAATCATAGTTAGCTTTCTAGATTAACCAAGGAAGGAACAAGTGGTAATATACAGTAGATGTTTATCCTTGGGCCTCCTACAAGTGGACAAGAGGACAAGAAGAGCGAGCTGGGCAAGCAAAGCAGAGTGCAGTAATCGCCTCCTACTCCACTCAGATAATAACAAAACCAGTTAATCCTTATCAGACTACTAGTAGTAGTTTAATTTCAGCAGATGCGTGCCGCATGTTCCCTCTGTCTCTACCTGGGTTTCGGCTCATGATCTAGATCACCCGGTAACTTTCTACTAGTCAAGCTTCTTTCGGTCCTAAATTTTCAGGCAATCTCACGTCACAGGAAGGCCATGATTGAGGCATGAGGGCAGCTGGTAGGACCCGCCCGCTAATGTGCCACCAATCGGCTAGCTACTGCAGAAGCTTCGCATCCAGCATGGCGCCATGCCCAACCTAGCTGCCAACAATCGCACCCATAACTTCGATGACGCTAATTAGGCAAAGGCTGCCGCTCGATCTACTGCTACCAGCGTCCGAAATCTGCCGCTACGCTAGGGATCAACCGGCGCGGGCGGCGATCGATCAAGCATCCCAGCAGCGCGACCCAATGAATGAATGAATGAATCGGGACGGACAACGGTAGCTGGAGAAGAAGGGAATGCGAAATGTAGACAGAACAGCAAGGCCAAGCAGGTTGAGTATGCAGAGGAGGGAGCTGGAGATTACCTAGCGGAATAGCGGTGTTGACCCGCTGCCGTGCAGATGAGCTGATCCGAGGCCAAGAACAGTGCCGATCGATCGAGGACCTTTCCCCTCGTCCGGTACCAGACTTCCTGCTCTGCTCGTGACCAAGGACGGCGGAGACGAAGAGGAGGAAGAGGAGACGTACTCGAAAGGCAACAAGGAGCTCGTGGGGAGAAAGTGGAGGGAGAGGAGCGCGGGACAAGTCAGGGAAGAAGGAGATGGAAGGCTGGCTAGCTTAAGTATTGGGCTAAATGAATGAAGCGCTGAATCGGATGGAGATACCTTCCCTGACGTGCACTCGATCGGCTCCATCTGGGGCCGGCTCCATCCGTCATACAAATCATGGTGCCGACGTGGAACCTGCTGTCCTGCCCGGGAACGTGTCTCCCGTGGCACCCCGCCGATAGGTGGACGGCTGCGATCGCGGCAAACCCGCGGCTACAAATTAACCCCCTTGGCTTTTTTTTTCGAACGTCAACTTAGCGCATCTCCAACGGCTCGCCTCATTTTCGACAAGAAAAAGTGTTCGTTCTAGTTTGTTAGGTTCAGACTACGCAAACCAAATTACCTTGGTTTGGCAGAAATGTCCGCTTGGATTCGGGTTGGTCCATGCGAACCGTTTTCATTCATTTGCAGTCAAATTTTCAACGCAAATTACTCAGAGACGTAGTGAACAATAGTCCTGCAATAAACTAATGCTAAGTTCTTTATTACATCATATAAAGGACAACATTCAAACACAAACAAAATTCATAACTGAATGGCTAAGATTCAAATAAATGACTGCTCCTCATGCCCTGCCAATGCTCACCGAAGCTTAACAATATCCGCTTGGAGACGAGCGGATATGTGGCTATCACGAAGCTCAATGTGCATACGAAGAAACTCCTCAAATGCTGCTGCCCATGGCTGCGGCTCAACCAACCCACTCTAAAATTGCTAACCTTGGTCATGGAGGTTGTCGTCATGTTTTTACTCAACGATCATGTTGTACATGATGACGCTAGCAGTCATCACCTCATACATGATCTGAATATTCCATGTTCTAGCAGGGCGACGAACAATATCACACTAAGAATGCAGCGCACCAAATGCTCGCTCCACATCTTTCCAGCAAGCCTCTTGCCTCTGGGCAAACCTCTTCGTTTTCTTTGTTCCTGGATTACCAACCGTGTTCACTAGTGTGTCCTAGTCCGGATAGATGACATCAACAAGATAGCGTGGCTTGTCATATCCAATGTCATTGATCTCATAGCTAACATAGTAGCATTTCCTTCTACAAGCCTTGAGAACACCGACCAGCGATGGAGCACGTTGAGGTTATTGTGGGAATCGGTCATGCCAAAAGAAGAGTGTCAAATCCGCATATTATATGATGCAACTGCCTCAAGAACAGCAGTGCATCCCTCTGCATGCCCGCTATACTGGCCATGCCATGCAAATGGGTAACTTTTCCATTCTCAATGCATGTAATCTATGCTTCCAATCATTTCCGGAAATCCTCTTACCTTATTGTCAACAACAGTCGGGCAGTGTCAGCAACAGTTGGCTCTCTCAAGTAAAGATCATCGAACACCGCAATTACAGCTCATGAGAACATGTACATCGCCTCCAGGAAGGTGGACTCGCTCATTCGCAAGTACACATCAAGGCGATCACTAGCCAATCCAAATGCAAGCATACAAATACTCGTGGAACACTTCTGATAAGAGGTGAAGCAAAACTTACCGGTGGCATCGGGCATGTATCCTAAATAGGTGTCATAGTCTCTCATGCTGCGTAGAATAGTCGAGAACAAGCATTATGACATCTGATACCTCCACCGGAACATGGCTTCTGTGAAGACCGGATTGGTGGGGTGGAAGTAGTCTCGATACAGCCAGTAGTGGCCACCCCCTCAATCATGCAACATTTGTCCTTGTGAGGCCTCGTCGAGCCTATGTGCACCAGGGTCTCCATCTAAGTGTGCTCGTGGATGAGGGAGGGCACGGTAACCATGAGCATCGAAGAGGCGTCCGACTTGTCTCCCGACGAGCTGTCTAGGACATCTTCGACGAAAAAGTCGATCGACTCTCCGATGTTCATATGTGGTGGCAACAATTATGGGTCAACTGCCTCACTATATCAAACAAATGGCCAAAAGTGGTCTAGAATTTCTTACCGGAAATTGGCCGAATAGGTCGTGGGCGTCGTGACCAACGAATGGTTCCGAGCGAGATGGCGGCGAGGCAGGTGCTACGCGATGCCTGCAAGGGCACTCAACACTGGCACCAAAAAACTGTCCTCTAGCGATTTGCGGGCCGAACACAAATATAACGGCAATGGCGAGCAGCAGGACGGGTGCCAACCAAGCTCTAGGGTTGTAAAGGGGAGGGGGAGGGGAATGGTCGAGGTGGGTTCGTTGTCCCTTGTGTGTGTGTGTGTGTGTGGGGTGGTGGGGGGGGGGGGGGCTTGCTGTCCTTGCCGCCGCCGTGAATGCGCGTACACGCCGACCAGTATGCGTCGGGCCTCTGAATTAGAATTTTAACTAATTAGACAAAAACGAACACTTTTGTTCCGTTCACGTCTTGCTGCTAGAGATGTTCTTATATTATCTCTTCCCATTTTCTTTGCTGCTGGTCGGCTTGATACGTCCAGAGCTACGACTGTGCTTGCCGACCACTAGACAGTACCCGGACGCACCGTCCTATCCTACGAACCGGCCTGAATTGGATGTGAGAATTAGCCCGACGGTTGCATGCATCACGGGGCGGCCTCCTTGTCAAATTAATTAAGCACAAGCTCTGACAGTGACATGGCCGCGAGCCTTCTGAAAGAGAGGAAACTTCAATTCATGTATATACAAGAGGCAGAGGGCCGATGGATCTACGAGGTCAGAGTTTAATTTGCCAAAGATACGAGGTAACCCCGCAGATGCACACCAGACATCGTAACATCTCAAGATGGGAGTTGGTTAACCATTTACGTTCTGAACTCTAACCTCTTGAACCATTTCATGTAAATGGTAAAATGGGTTAACCATTAGATTAAAAGAGTTAGAAATGGTTAACCATTGGTTCTGAAGGTTCGAACCACTTCTAAAATCATGCAGTCATAGGCTACCAAAGGAGAAGCTAAGGCAGCACCCTCTCGCCTCGTCGCACGCTAAAAAAGATGGATGGATACCAAAAACGAGTATTCCAACAGGTTTCGATTACTTCAATTAGGACTACTTCGAGTTTTTCAACAGGTTTCACTATTTATTTCGAACCAAAATCAAGTTCCGTATGAACTAGATGAAACAAGATGGACGCGTACTACAGAGTAGCAAATTGACCTGCGTAAAGAGTCATGGAAAATTAAACAAATTGATCGAGCTAATTAGCAGACAAGCATGAGATTCACCGAAGATCCAAACTTTGGTAGGCTAGTGTAGCTGCTCCCTTAGGAGTCAACTCCATAGTCCGGAGCATGAGCTCGGCCCTGCTGCCTCCGCCGACTGGCCAGACACGAAGCCGCCGCCGCCGACCGGCCAGACACGAAGCCGCCGCCGCCATGGATGTGGATCAGCACGGACTTGGGGCTCGCCGTCGGGCGGTACTCCGGTACCATTCTTCTCGATCTGGACAGAGAAGTAGCGAAAGAGATGGAAGCCGACAGGCGGGCGGGCGGCTCGTCAGCATCAGGGAGGCGGCGCTCGAAGGTCAGGGTGGGGAGGTGCTCGGGAGTCAGCGACGTGCCCGGTTAACCTTTGGTAAAATGGGGATCGAACCTTTTGGACCTAATTTTTTTGGGGGTTAACCATTCAGCCCAATGGGCTCTTTTTTAGGTTAGGTTAACCTAACCATTGGATAAAGGGGAACCAAGTCCCATTTTTAGGGGAAAACCTATACACCGACCAGGTCGGTGGCTACCGGCCACCGCACATCCCCTGGTCGGGTTTGGGCCAGGCCCAGTTCGCTGTCTTTTTCCGGTTTTCTGTTTCTTTTTTCGTTTTTTATTTTTTCCTTTTTCTTTTCTGTTTTCTTTCTTCTTTTTGTTCAAATCTGAAAAAATTTCAAATTCGAAAATTGTTCAGTTTCGAAATTTGTTCAAATTCGAAAATCGTTCAATTCGAAATTTGTTCAAATTCGAAAATCGTTCAATTTCGAAATTTGTTCAAATTCGAAAATCGTTCACTTTAGAAATTTGTCAAATTCAAAAATCGTTCAATTCGAAATTTGTTCAAATTCGAAAATCGTTCACTTTCGAAATTTGTTCAAATTCAAAAATCGTTCAATTCAAAATTTGTTCAAATTTAAAACTGTTCAGATTTAAAACAGAGAAAAAATGAGAAAGGAAAAAAGAAAAACAAACTTGGGCCGGCCAAACATACCTGGCCTGGGTGTGCAGTGTTCCGTCCGCACCGAATCCACAGCGAACCGTGGGCCGGCCCAACAAAGACTGGGGTGGTCGGTGGCTGTTACACACCGACCAGGTCGGTGTAAAGCAGCTCCCCATTTTTAGTAACATCATATCATACATGCTACATGTGGCCATGTGGGGCAAGTTGCGTTATACTAGGATCGTAGGATGAAGGAAATTATCAGCTAGCGGTGGCAGCTAGTTAAGCAGCGTACCGAGCTGGCAGCGTCTGATTGTCTCGTGATGGATCGCGATCGAGGAGTCTGAATGTGGAGCAGCGTGTCCCTGTCCGGTGACGTCGAGACACATCTGTTTCCTGGGCCCGTGTGGTCATTTCCTAGCCTACTACTGAAGGTGAACGGTCACGATCGACGATTCATACACAGATACACTGCGCTTGACGAGAGATGCGAGGCCGATGCTCCGACGACCCACATCTCAAGCACGTACAGTAGCAATTATTAAGCGTGCATTTAGGTGAACCTTCCAGCTTCCAAGCAATCGATACACGGAGTACACTGTATATTACACAGATATACAGTACATGTCGCCGAGAAATGATCTCTGGAACGAGGCGCGCATGTGCTCCTCCACGGGTCAGAAGAGGAGTAGATGGGTTGGAACCTGATCGATTTGCACACGCGCGCCATGTCACGCACATGGAATCATAGAGACGGACTGTGTATATAGCTGCCATATCACCGGTGTACGTATGAGTTCCTCGGAACATGCCACATGGACATGGTTGCGCGTCCATGTGACATGGTACCCTTCTACAAGCGAACGTTCTCCCGATGATCGATCAACTCCATGTGTAGTTGGCTAGTTGCCCCAACGAGAGACTTCCGGATGCGAGGAAAAATAGTGTGTGGTTGCGTGCACGTGTTACCTGGTCACTCGTCAGGCAAACATACATCATAGTTTACTAAGCATGGCACAAATATTTAAATCTAAATTCGAAATACAACTCTGGAAACGAAAAACTAAAATGCATAGTAGCTAGTTCTAATAGGACATGTTAGGATGAGAAACTCAATTCTGCTCCTGGGTGCATATGATCCGTCTACCATAAAAACATATTTTCAAGTGTTAAAAAATTTTGAAAAAAAATTTACATGTACATCTCCATAATTTATGTATATTCGTCAAGTTTCACAAAAAAATGATATTTTTTGTAGTCTAAGTGAAAAAGAGAAAAATTATCTTGTAACAAGTCTTTGTTTGAGCACCGAATTTTGTCTTTTTTACACACGCCACATGACATGTCGATTTTTCATGAAACGACTTTTTGAGTGCGTAGCACATGAAGATGTACGTGCGAAATTTTTGTTTCAATTTTTTTGACATTTTAAAATATGTCTAACATGTATTTCAAAATAAAGGGAGCATACGCTCCCATGTGCCAAAACATCACTCCCATGTTAGGATCATCAACACTACGCATTCTTCTTCTTCTTCTTTTTGGTTATTGATGCCCGTGTTTTTTTCCAGATTTTTTTATCTTCTTCGAGGTGATGAGATGGCAGCTACATCCTGATGGCAGAATAAGGTTCTTTAGGGCATCTCCAACAGCGCGACGCATTTCGGACACCCAAAATGTCCGCGGGCGTCCGTTTGCGTCGCCTGGCATTTTAAAAGAGTTCTGCTCGGCGCAAGTCAGAATTCAAAAAAGAGGAACTAGCGTCAACTTTGCACGAAATTTTACAGCCGCAAATTGAGGGCTGAAACAAGTTCATCACACTTTGCAGATGGTACGGCGCAAAGTGGAGTCCAAAAGGGCACAACAAGGCCTAAACGACAATAAAAATGTCCAAAAGGAGGTCAAGGTGTTGGGCGCATGGCGCCGGCGATCAGGCGTCTCGCATGCAGATTTCGGTGCGCCTCTTCATGAACCAGGCCCTGGTGTCATCGTCGACGCTGCTCAAGTCGGCTAGCATGATCCTAGTATCGTCTGCAAGGATCTTGGCCTTGGCGTCCATCCTCCTAGCCTCGGCGTCAAGCAATTTGGCCTCTGCGTCTGCGTTTTGGACCTCAATTACCTCTTTCGCGAGGTTGTGGTAGATGGCAGCTACGGCCTCTTTTTCCAGACGCCTCTTCTCGTCCCTAGCAGCCAAGGCGGCAAGATTGTCGGCCATCATCTTCTCTATGTTCTAGGTGAACTCAGTGGCCTGCGTCTCCCGGACTAGATCGGCCTTGGTAGCCTTATGGCCTCGGGGACGAGGTGGAAGGGCTGGACGGCCTTGATCGTCGTCTCGCCGTCGAGGTTGATCGCTGTCCCATTCCCTCACAGCTTCGTTGTAGGACGCAAAGCTTGCCATCCACTTGTTGGCGTCCTTGAGCACGTCCCAGCAATGGACCATATGGAAGCCCTTCTTATGCGTCGTCCTGAACTTCTCCAAGGCGCGGGATACCTGCAATCATAGCCGCCAATGATGTACATGATCTACAACAAATAGTGTAGAATGACGATGGTTCTATCGTGTTTACCAGTGAAACGACGCCAGTGCCGCTTAGGGGGTTGGTTCCTAGCATGTTCGATCGCCGAGCAGAACTTGCTTGTCTCGTGTTTGATGTAGTTCCATCTTTTTTGGAGGGACTCTTCCGTCCGAGGGCTTGTGATATGGTAGGGCGGGTGCATCCTGGTCTCGTTGTACTGCTGCAATACCTTGGCCCAATAGACCTTGCCCTTTTGCTGCGCGCCATTAATATAATCATAGCTCATTGCCAGCCACGCTTCGCACAAACACTTATCCTCGTTTTCGACGAAGCCTTGTGTCCTGCGGCTCTCCCCCTTCTTGTTCGTAGCAATGTCCGTGGGGACAGGCTGTGTTGGCGAGTCGTCGAAGTCGTCGACGGACACGGGTGTTGGCTGCGTCTGCTGGGTGGCGAACAGCCGTGCAGTTTCGATGTCCTCCACATCTTGCGTTGCCTCCTAGTCATCATGCAGGCCTGTCCCGGCCCGATCACCGCGAACGAAGCCACCGCCGAAGATAATGGCATGGATGTCTGAATCATGGCGGTCCTTCCAATAGTCCTACGAATGACCGGACATCAGACGCATGATACACGACAGTCGCATACATTGACAGAGCTCACATACCGGGTCGTCCATCGTCGGGGCAGGCGGCGCCATTTCGTCGAACAGGATGTGGCATGCTCTCCTCCGGCACCTGGCGCGTCTTCTGTGTCGCGCCCGGGCAGGAGTCACCGCTTCTAGGCGTCCGGTTGAGGTCGGGAACCGCCGCGCGTTGAACTGCTCCACCGCCCTGGTCAACTGCACCAGCGGCAGGCCAGAGGCGAACCGCGACGCCGGGTGGCCCTGCAAGGGAGCGGGAGTTCCAGGACGCAGCTGGGAACTTACCGAGCTCACCGACGAGGCCGAAAGAGCGACGCCGGCGATCCCCTCTCTCTTGACGAGCATGTAGCCCTCCGCTAAGGTCGGATGGAGGGCTACTTGCGCATCGCCGGCTTTGATCTGCATCTGCCAGGCCTGCTGGTTGGCGGCCGCGGCAGTCTTGTCCTTCCGGTTCTTGCGCCGGCCGCGACGCTTCGCGGTCTCGATGAATTTCTCCTCCTTGGAGAGCACCTTCTTTGCCGCCTTCGGCTTTGCCTCCCGGCCGCCACCGGTGGCGGCCCGCTTTGCTTCCGTCGGAGCTGCACCCTCCATTGTGGCTATGGTCGTGGCTACGGGGGAGTGTGGGGCGGCGGCGGGTGCCAGGGTTTGCTCCGCATCCATGGCGGTGGCTGCGGCGGCGAGGACGTCCATCGCTTCTGGACTGCTCGCGCCGGTCTAGTTTGATATTTCGCGCGGGGAATGGCCAGTGGCGGGAATAATATCGGCCTCCCTACCACTGACGCGCGGGTCCTACGTCTTTTTCGGCGGATACTCGGCGCGACCGCGGGGCGTCCGCGGAGACGCAAACCTGGCGCATGGGCATATTTGGGCCAGGTTTGCGTCTCCGCGGACGGGCCGGTCACTTTGTGTCGCCCCGCTGGAGCAGGACCTAGACGCATTTCCGGTCATGACGGACGAAAACGGTCGCTGAGCGACCATTTGCGTCACGCCGCTGGAGATGCCCTTACATCATATCCTTTCTCCGGTGTTGCGCCTAGTGCTGGCGGGTTTTTCATCCAACGGATTTTCTGAGATGCGGTTCATCTTCGTGTTCGTTGGTGTGTTCGTTGGTGTGGTTACAGGCTTGGCTCTTCCGATCCACGGCTCTCATCATTGGTGATGGTTACTACTCTGTTGCGGTTGATCTTTTGGGATCTTAGCACGACGATTCCCAGTCCGTCTACTATAACAAGCTCTATTTCAACAAGCTTTGTTTGACTCCGGTGATGGAGGAGCGAGGACGACGGCGCGCCTTCGGCTAGATCCAGTGCTCGTAGTCTTCGGTAGGTGGTCTAAATATCTATTTATAATTCTTATTACCTTTGGTATTCTTTGTACAATACCATTGTTGATGATCATTAATCGATTGTGGTCCTTTTCGCAAAAAAGAGTATTGATTTTGGTGCCCAAATGTTGTAAGTACAAAAAGTATCACATTCTTAATAAAAGCTACAGTATATGAACAAGATAGCGCCAGATCATGTTGTTTATGGTCTTATCGTGGGGCTTTGATCTGATAAGCTAATTTTTTCACCGGATAATCTAAAAGTTTCTCGGTGTGGTCCTGCTAAGCACGTAGCACACGTGGCTCATATACCAAGATAGGTAGCTAGGTATGGTAGAAAAATACTCCTTAGAGCAAGTTTAATAATATAGCCAACTGCTGGCTATAAGCCATGTGCCATATCATCTGTAGCTAACATAGAGCCAACATGTATAATAGTGAGCTATAATCATGTACTATTTTATCAATGGATGACCCACATTTCACTCTCACAAAGTGCCTAGGAGCACGTGCTAGAGCTGGCTCTTGCATTAGAGCCCACTCCTCTTCTCTCTCCTCCTCTCTCTCCTCCAACTAAGCATGGATATATTATTCTAATCCTTATAGCCAGCTGACTAGGACTTATTGTACTTGCTCTTAGTCCAGTTATGAATGGAGTACATTGCACAAACAAAACGTCCATCCACTACTTATTTTATATCGTGAATATTTAATATAACGGCGGTGGGTAAAACGACCAATAACATTATGTTGAATCCTTAGTCTAGTTATATTTAATTTTTAGATGAATCTTTTGAAATCTTCAATCCTATGCAAAGCAAAACAATCACCAAAGACTGACGTATTACATGATTTTTTAATGCTCTTAACGTGGGGCTTTGATCTGATAAGCTAAAACTTTTATCGGATAAGCTAAAGTTTCACAGGTGTGGTGGTGCTAAGCACGTAGCGCACGTGTCTCATATACCAACATACATAGGAATGATAGAAAAATACATCACGATTTGGCACAAACAATAAATCATCATTAGTTTTTTTTCAAACAATGGGTGTGTATTACTTAGAGAGTGTTGGGTTTGGAGTTTTCGGAGTTTTCAGCCCGTTATCCCATACCATCTCGGCACCTTAATCGTGTCTGTTTCGGATGGGCCGTAATCAGATATCGCATAATCAAATTCCACAGCTAATGTTCGTTGATACCGCCCACCCCCAAGCGGAATCAAATTTTGTTATCGGGTTGGCTTGCTTCGTCAATCAAGTTTTGGTGCTTGCCCCTAGACCCGCCACTGAGTCAAACTACAACAAACACATGTAGAATCTACCAGAATAATTGAAAGCAAACATGTGTCCACCGAAATAAGTAGAAAACATCTCCAAATTGGACACCTAAAAGTTGGATCATGACGTGCCTTCACTTGCCGGATTATTGGTGTTAGAAAGAAAGTCGTAGTAGCTCTGATCCAAATTATTTATCGCATGTGCAATGAACTTAGAGAGATTTCTGACAATATTTTTTGTCTAAATCTGCGACAATTGATTTGAGTCGGATGGAGTAAGATTTTCTATAGAAAGTTAAGCTCCTTTTTTTTTAGAAGGAGAAAGTTTGAGATCTTAATCAGCCCGCAAGCTACTCGACTACAGCCCAAGGCCCTCTTATCCTTTTGACGAAGGCCCATTCATCATTACATTTCGCGATAGTTCGTCGGTGAACGTGATAGATTTCCTCCGGCTATTCCTCCGGCTATTCCTCCGGCCACCGTCGCCGGATTCTCCATCGAAGACCCTAACCCAGGGACACCGCCGGTAAGCCGGGCCACCGTCTTCGTCTCAGAAATCCACCTACCCTTCAAACTACGCCTTCCTCTTCCCCCTCCCGTCCTGATTCGCCCCCGCTGGCCAGATGCCCGCTGAATCCGCATCTCGCGGCGACCTTCGAGAGCAGCACGCGTCCTCCATGGAAGGAACCAGCAGCGGGGATGATGAGGCGGAGTACTCTTCTAACGACACGGTGGCGGCGGCGGCGGCTGACTCCGCCCCGTACATTGGGCAGCGGTTTCCGACCCACGACGCGGCGTACGAGTTCTACGGCGGGCACGCGAAGCGGCGCGGGTTCTCGATCCGGCGGCACCGGACGGAGGGCAAGGACGGCGTGGGCAAGGGGCTCACCCGGCGGTACTTCGTGTGCCACCGCGCCGGGAACGCGCCCTTGAAGCCCTTCGGCGACGGCGCCACGCCGCAGAGGAACAGGAGGTCCTCCCGCTGCGGGTGCCGAGCGCTCCTACGCATCGGCAGGGACGCCGGCGCGGGGGGTCCGGAGTGGCGGGTCACGGGCTTCTCCGACCACCACAACCATGAGCTGCTCCGGCAGGATCAAGCGCGGTCTCTCCCCGTCATCTCGGACACAGACAGAGAGCGGATCTTACTGCTTGCGAAGTCTGGGATCTCTGTGCAGCAGATGATGAGGATAATGGAGCTGGAGAAGTGCGTTGAGCCGGGGAGCCTCCCGTTCGCCGAGAAGGATGTGAGGAACCTCACTCATTCCTTCAAGAGGCTCGACCAGGAGGAAGAGAAGGTGGACCTGCTTGAAATGTGCAGAATTTTCAAGGAGAAGGATCCCAATTTCAAGTATGATTTCACCCGAGACGCGCACAACCGCCTTGAGAATATCACCTGGTCGTATGCATCGTCGATTCAGTCTTACGAGGCATTTGGTGATGCTGTTGTATTTGACACCTCCCATCGGTTAACTGCGCTGGACATGTCGCTAGGTATTTGGATTGGGATGAACAATCATGGCATGCCGTGCTTCTTCGGCGGCACGCTTCTAAGGGAGGAGAATCTGCAATCCTTCACTTGGGCATTACAGGTAACTATTGAGGGTGGAAACTCATGGTCCTCTTTGCAACTGTTCTCTTAGGAAGTCTTTCTTATTGACAGGTGTTTCTCAACTTCATGAACAGAAAAGCCCCTCAGACGATATTGACTGATCAGAATATATGTCTCAAAGAAGCAGTTGAAAAGGAGCTTCCAAACACAAAGCATGCGTTCTCCATCTGGCGTATTGCAGCCAGGTTTCCATCTTGTTTCAATCCGGTTCTTGGGGAACACTACAATGACTGGGAAAATGAGTTCTATAGGCTGTACAACATGGAAAGCACAATAGAGTTTGATCTTGGGTGGAGTGGCATGGTGGACTGTTACAGGCTACATGGAAATAGAGACATTTCTAGTCTGTTTGCTTCACGGAGTAGCTGGGCATCGCCATATTTGAGAGGGCATTTTTCGGCAGGGCTGACTGCTTCTCCAGGAGTATCAAAATCAATAAATGATTTCATTCAGCGGCTCTTGAGTGCTCAAAGATACCTATCCCGTTTTATTGAGCAGGTGAGAGTTTCATCTTATCTTTGCCAGATGCCAAGTTTTTGCCTATGCTGAATTGCTGATTAGATCTCTCTAAGAAAAACTGTGATACCCTTTTCATTAGGCAATGCTGCTCCAGACGATTTTACTGTACTTTGATGCATGCTAGCTTTGTGCAAAGTAAAATGGGTATTATATCCTTCTTCATGTTTTACCTAGGTTGCGCTAGTTGTGGACTACAAAGACCAAGCTGGGGAGCAACAAACAATGCAACAAAATTTGCAGAACATAAGCTTCAAGACAGCAACTCTAATGGAAGGCCATGCCGCGGCTATTCTCACCCCATATGCATTCTCGAAGCTACAGGATGAGCTTGTTGCGGCTGCCCATTACGCATCCTTCAACTTGGAAGGGGATGTTTTTCTTGTCCGGCACCATACCAAGACAGAAGGCGGGTGCATAGTCACATGGAACCAAAGGGAGGAGCAAATTTCTTGCAGCTGCCAAATGTTTGAGTCATCAGGGATCCTCTGCAGGCATACACTGCGCGTCCTCACAACGCTAAACTACTTTCAGATCCCGGACCATTACCTTCCTGTCCGATGGCACAAAAACTTGCCGCCACGTTCCAAGTCCTTGAATGGCGCTCCTAATCATTGCGGAGCATCAGAGAGGGTGAAAGCACTTCAATGTATTGTCTCCGCTCTGGTCAGCGAAGCAGCTAAATCGGACGAACGGATGGATCTTGCGACACACGAGGTTTCAGTCCTCTTGTCCCGGATTAGGCAGCAACCTGTTTCGGTGAATGTTTCAGGTGACAGTGCTCACTCTTCACTGGCAGCAGTGGCTAAGCATTGCATTTCTTCAGAGAATGTAAACATTAGCAAGTAGAAAGCTACAAGCATACAATACGAGTTTAAGCAGCTTTATTTCTGGAGTATATCCTTGGCATTCCCAGGGCAACAGTTCTGAAATGTAATGTCCTGTCTCTGAAGTATGTTTAAATTAGATAATGACTGACTATCATACGTCCAAGCCGTCTTAGCTCAGCTGGTAGAGCGCGTGGCTTTTAACCACGTGGTCGTGGGTTCGATTCCCACAGACGGCGTAAATTTTCGTTTTGAGAGGAACGAAGACAGACTGATTTCGTTGGTCCCGCTTTCTTTTCTTTTGTTTCTGGTTCCTTTTTTTTTTTTGTTACTCTCGCGAGATGAGTATGTGATTAACCATAGTACTACCTCTGTCCATTTTTAGATGTCAAAAATTTGTCTAAATTCAAATGTATCTAGATATTTTTTAGGCATAGATACATCCAAATTTAGACGAACCACTGGACATCTATTAACGGACGGAGGGAGTATTAGAATCTTGCATCGTCCCTACATTCGTTCCAAAATAATTCTCGCACATATCTTTTCGTATTTTAGTAGATAAGCTGCGATGCTTATTTTAAAATGAAGAAGATATATTTTTGAAGACATTTTCTGGTAAACTATGATGATGCAAGCGTATTGCCGTAACTTTCTTAAAACTATCAAATAAAAGTTAGCAAACGTGGTAGATAAGCTGCGATGCTTATTTTAAAATGAAGAAGATATATTTTTGAAGACATTTTCTGGTAAACTATGATGATGCAAGCGTATTGCCGTAACTTTCTTAAAACTATCAAATAAAAGTTAGCAAACGTGGTAGATAAGCTGCGATGCTTATTTTAAAATGAAGAAGATATATTTTTGAAAACATTTTCTGGTAAACTATGATGATGCAAGCGTATTGCCGTAACTTTCTTAAAACTATCAAATAAAAGTTAGCAAACGTGGGCGTCTGTCTATGTTTGGGCCTTTGGGGGATCTTAACAGTGACATCTATTGTGTTTGCAGCGACAAGGGTTAGCCATTAAGCAAAGCTATTTCCTCCTCGAAATAGTCTTTCGCTCCGCTATATTAATATAGCACACCACCGATACAATATAGGATTCATTACTGGGGCAAACAGCACAAAGTAAACCCAAAAAAATACAAAAGAAAGAAAAGAGAAACTAATGCTGAAAGTGTCGGATCAACAAAAACGGAGTTGTCTCGCAACCGCTGCGCCCGCCGAATAATTCCCACCACGCTCCTCTAGCACTCTGAAACTCCGCGTACCAAGCAACACGTTCAAGAAGGGGTGCAACGACGATACCATTGCTGCCCGGAGTAGTTCTAGGATTTCAAGGACAGGGAACCAGGGCTTCATCCAACGCCCTTCAAAAAGGATCATCTATTCTGTTTGCAGCGACAAGGGTAGCCATTAAGCAAAGCTATTTCAAAACACACGTCTATTTTGAGTGAGGCTAGTTCGTTGTAGTTTTGTACCTTTTGCACTTTCGGTTCATCGATTCAAATGATTTATTATTTCGAGATCGATGGATTTTATACGTTTGACCAAACATCTCTTTCGACGTACCGACCGATGAGTGGTGTCTTATAGAGTTTGCAAGCAATGCCAGCATTAAGAACAAATGAACAACAAACACATGCCTGCCTGCAAATAAAGCTCATCTAGTTTCTGCAAATACGAGACGGGGCCGCATAGGTCGATTATCGAATGGTGCAAATACAATGATGTATGCGTATAAACTCGTACTTCACCGCAAATAATATGTATGTATAGACACGTATTTCATCGTCCAATGCAATACGAGTACAAGTGGCCTAGCTAAGAACCGCACCTAACTAACTGCTCTGGATACTAAGCGACATCGGCGGCGGCCGTGCCGGCGGCGGCGCACCGGGGGCTGGTCTTGAACCCGACGGCCGGGAACGACTTCTTGAGGGGCCCGACGCTGAGGGTCACGACCCCGCCGCCCACCTCGACGCCGGTGACGGGGACCCAGACGAACAGCACGCGGACGCGCACGCCCTCGAGCCCCGTGACCGACCCGGCCGCCAGGGATCCGGCGAGCCGGATGTCGTAGAGGACGCGGTAGCCCCCGGCCTCGACCTCGCAGACGTCGTCGAGGAAGAGCTCGAAGGAGCCGTCGTCGTGGAGGAGGTACCGCCGGGCGGTGCTCGGGAGGAGCGCGCGCGGGAGGCCGAACAGGTCCATGAGCTCCGGCACGGTGGGAGGGTTGTAGGGCGCCGTCGAGGTGGCGCTGGCGAGGAGGAAGCTGAGAAAGAGGAGGATGAGAAGGCTGGGGGTGGGGGATGCAGCCGCCATGTTGACCATTGGGGGTTGGTTTCTTCCTGTTCTTGGTTTTGGCGTTTGGATGGGAAAGTGCCAGAGGAACTCCTTTTCTAGTTGGGTTTGGGGAAGATGGAATAACTAATAAGTGACAAATCTTTGAGTTATTCTTTTAGCTTAAGCGAAGGGTGGAACAGAAAGATTACAATTTTTTTTTGTCTTGAAAGAAGTTCATATATAGTAGGTGCTCACGTGTCAAGTTAGCCAATTCCAACCACTCGTGCTCGTCTAGTTTGCACCAAAGTATTTTTAAAAACGGAGCAATATTAATCTATACTCCGACAATAATTTTAGAAAAAAGAGGTATAGAGTTGGTTTCCTAATGCTTCAAAAAAGCATTTTCTAACACATCAAAGTATTTGAAACTACGGTATTTTGAGAAGCTGTAATATTATTAAAATACTTCGAAAATACATTGCTACCAAACATAACTGTACTCTCTCCATACCGATTTATTAGTTACTACGTACTTTTAGAAAGAAAATAACTATTGATTTAATCAATAAAATATAAGATAAAAACCATGAAAAATATAGCATTAGATTATTATCATATATACCATAGGAGGAGGAGAAATCGACAGCGAGAAGTCGCGGTCGGCCGCCTACCTCTACTAGCGGAGGCTTCTCTCCCACGTCGACGACCCAGCTGACATGTCGGCTACAACAAGGCGTGGCTCGACTCAGGGACCGGCCACCGTATCTAGGAGGGGCCGATCCGCGATGTAGACAGGCAAATCATTAACCTCACAAGCGGCGGCGATAACTCTTCCAGCAACGCCGGTTGTAGCAGCGGCGTTGTACCCAGCATTGTCGCCAAAGGTGAGCCCGACTCTGACTACCGGTACTTCGAGTACTACTACCGCGGCGGTCCTGTAGGCTGTAGCCACCATTAGAGTAGTTTAGTTCAGATAAATTTCATTCAAACTATGTAAAATATCATCATAACTATTTAGGGGACAAGGTTTGGAACAACCGTCCCCGAAACACGGCACCAGGTGGCCCCAATCGACTGATACAACGGTTATGTCGAATGTCGTTTAGAGGACGCAAGTGGAGATAATCTTAGATAGGTGTATCTTGATAGTTGTTGTTCGCCATAAATTGTCGTTCTTGTAAATATGTTCTACCTTTAATGTTTTTTGGTGTGTTCTCCAAAATAGGATTGCTTCTCTTCTTCTGCTTCGTGGTGGTTAGACTATTTATAGTGGGAAGTAACATATAGTAGTAACATGCACATGTTACTACACCATGTTACTACCTTTATATTAGCAGTAACATCAAACTAGTACTCCTTGAAAAGTGTGATATTAGAGTAACTAGCTATGTTAGTCCATCCTCCTCTCTCCTCATCAACTCACTGCCACATAACTAAATTTACTGAGTTTGACACGAAGTTACTCCTAAAGTTACTTCAACTACGAGTAATCTTAGTTTGTGATAGATCTCTTGGGTTTCCTCTTTTAAAATGCATGAGATATTCGCGTTGACCCCTCCTCTTTTGTTTTCCTTGAGCGAGGACCCCTCATTTTTTTTGTTTATCTAAAATACGTACTACTTGGGTGGATAGTGAACTTGGGACGTGGAATTCAGTGAACCACTTCGATCAGCACATCGGTAAGTCCTTTGATCATCAGCTAATTAAAATCACAGGAGTATGAAAATATCGGTTTTGCTGAAAATCAATCAGCGTTAAGCGTCATCGTCTCCATTGCCATTACAATATCTCTAGCACATGATGTAGATGTATAATAACCACTGCTTTTAGATTACACGAGCTAAAAAACCCCGGCTCCAACAGAAGATATAGATGAAAAAAAACGACACAAAAATTTGATGTCATGATGCAAATAGAAATGGTCGCACGCGCGCCCCCAACCGAAGTTTTGAACTTTTCCTAGTTTTCCCCGCAAGTCCTCCTCCATTGTGTCGAACCCCAGCCAAATCTGGGACGACACCACCGGTAATAGACCTGCCGTTGCTCGCCCGTCACCCGCCGCAAGACGATTCCTAGTGATCGATCGTTTGAAGGATTTGATTTGATACTGTAGCCGGAGTAGGATGGGTAATAGTTGCTCACGCTGCCACCGACGTGGTCTTTCTACTTTCCCCAGTGCTGCCAAGCGAACCCCATCACATCCTTCGCTGCAACGATCAGTCTCCTGGAGTACGCCGGATCAACGACCTTCAAGATGATACTGGCCAAGAGCGGCCGCAGTCTCCCTGCAATGTCGAACCCCGGGGGTGGATACCGACACAGAGTAGACGGTCTCCCCTGCAATATAAAGGAATTCCTCAGTATTTCCTAGTAAAAGATCTAGAGACACGTTGAAATATGTCAATGAATTCACCGTCAAAAAATATATATTTCAATGAAAGGCTCCACCTCACTAAATTTTATATTAATAGGGAGAAATTCACTTTTTATGGAAATTAATCTGCATACAAGAAAGCTGCTCAAAACATGTTAAGTTCTATTTCAGATTAACTGCTACTATGAGATTATTTTCATGTAAAAAGAGTGTGTCATATGCATATTGCAGACAAAGAACGCCCCCAAGGTTGAAATTTGGGCACAAACTCCTAAGTAGACCCCTCTTAGACCTTTAAATTAATATTCTAGAGAGAACATCTACTACGCGCCTGAAAGGAATGAGAGCAATAGTATCCCCTTGCCTAATCTTTTTCCAAGTAAGGAAAAAAGTCACCGCCAACACCTTTAACTTTCACACCAATTGAACCATATTTAGTAACTTGTTTGATCAATCTTACAAACAAAGGGTTAAATTCTCTTTTTTCAAAGAACTCATACAAGAATTTCAAATGTACTCTATCATAAGCTTTCACATAGTCTATTGTAAATACTAAGCCTTTACTTCTATTGCTATGAAATTCATGAATTACCTCATGGGCACTAACTAAAGTTTTCAATATAAATCTACCTCTAATTAATTACCGCATGGTATTTTTGGTTTATGGGATAATTATTATACTAAACATTTTGTTTTTTACATGTGTCATTTTCTCTATACACTATTTTAACTAAATAATGATCTTACTATGTTTACATTTTAAAATATACAATATGTACGTTATAGAATTAGAACGCCTTACATTGCAAAAATATCTTCATCTAAATGCACACTGTATTTTGTAGAGAAAATGAAGTTCATTGTTTACTTTGTCAGTCATTGTTTGATGGATGAATTTATATTTATAAAGGAACATGATCACATGGCTTCGCAAATTATCTGTGTCACTTGGATTAACTCTATGCATATGTACATGCTTGTGTATTTTTAGCATTCTCTTATATCTTGGCTGAGAGCTCTAAAATGTAGGGTCTACCAAATATCCAAGGTGCATGATTGTCCATTATAGGTGCAACTAAATAGAGAGCTCTAGAGTACGAAGTGTCTAAAAGGCGTTTGTCCTCAAATCATCGGTATTGACTATTTATTTGTTATTTCATGGCTAGATTTATGTTTCAGCTTGTTTGGTTCACTAACATACTAGCTTGCAAGCGTACATTGTACTTGATCTTGAATTATATTTAAATGAACCAAAATGTTTGGTTGCATATCACCTAGAACATAACATCACTTGGAATACACATATAGAAAAAAGTTTGCATCTTACTATTTTACATGAAGTCTTCATAAGAGTATGCAGTTAATCCTTCAAAAGACCAATGGATTGCATACATCATACGAACTTAAAATCAACATAACTTATGAAAGCTATGTGCTCACCCTTTTTTACTTCTGAAAACTCCAAATTCGAAAATTCAATTCGGCTCCAGGATGCATTTGCTCCCCCACCCAACAAACATATTTATAATTGTAAAAAAGTTCCAACAACAAATTTCGTATGTACATATCGACACTGTATTTGCGTTCGTATAGTTTCACGAAAAAAAACAATATTTTTTGTGTTCGGTGTAAAAGAGACAAAGCATGTCTCATAAAAAATCTTACTTTTAGTATCAAATTTTGTCTTTTTCAACAACCCAAATGACAAGTCGATTTTTCATGGAAAAACTTTGTGCATACATAGCATGTGAAGATGTAAATGTCAATTTTTCTTTTAGAAATTTTGACATTTCAAAATATTTCAAAGGTGCATTCCAAAATAAACGAAACATATGCACCCTAGGGCCAAAGCATCACTCAACACCATGATCTACTACAACATATTTCTTTTTGTCCCATAAGGTCACCAAATGCAGCAATATTTAACTATTGTTCATTAGTAATGGAACAAAGAACGTAAACTAAAGACAAGTGTTTCAAGAAAATGTTGAAACATCGAATATTATTATAACGAGGACTGTTAAATCGGCTAAAGTTGAAAGGAGAGAATGATGGATATAAATTTCAGTTGGTACATCTTATGTGAATGTATTTCCCTTTTGGTGTGACAACACCATTTGTATTTTGACTTTTGAGAGGGTATTTTCTTTAATAAGCTTTTGCTCTTCTGTTTATTTTATATTTGGTTGACCGGAATTATTATTTGTAAATGGAGTTAACATTCATTTTGAGATGGATTTGAGAAGTATTCTTTAGGCGGTTTATGGGCCTAAACTGCTAAACTTAACTTAAGGCGTGAAATAAACAATCCTGACGAGATTTCATTTTGGAGAGCTGTCCACTACATGATTCCATTAGTGTGGACTTGCAATTCCACGCGAATTTTCGAAAGATTAGCACATCGGTAAGTTCTTTAATCATCATCAGCTAATTAGAAGAAGAGCGTAATTAAATTAAGACACATGGCATCCGAACGTGGTCATTTGTTCTTGTAGCTCCCGGCGAAGTATGCGAGGCAGCTGACGAGGGGCGCGCTGGTGTACGTGGTGGGCTCCGAGCGCGCGTAGTCGGCGCGGTCATCGGGGAACGCGTCGCTCTGGTCCGGCCCGCCGACGACGGCGCCGGTGAGCACATTGGGGTTATCGCCGGAGGCGTAGAGGTAGCTGTCAAACCCTTCTTGGCAGCCGATGCGCGCCGGGTGCGCGGCCACGGACGGCATTGAGGACGCCCTGTGGTGGATCCTTCGCGGCCACCGGTCACCGTAGCCCACCATGTAGGACATCCCCAGCGGGTTGGCGCCCAGCACGTAGTCCACCTGCCTCTTGGCGACCGCTCGCAATGTCCTGTAGGTGACGGGGAGGTTCTGGCAGGAGAGGGTGCGGTTGGACTTGGAGCTGGCCATGTACTTGGCGTAGGTGGTGAGCAGGAAGCTCGCGGAGGCGGCGTACTGCAGGTTGGCGTTGTCGGAGCGGTGCATCAGGCCGCCGGGAGTGTACGGCGTCGTGGACGACGGCGAGGTAGACTTGGGGAGGACCCGGCAGATGAAATCCTCCGCCTGACGCGCGAACGCGTCCAGCCTCTTGTCGCCGTTCACCAGCGCCCTCTGTTCAGATGCAATTTGCTTTTAACTCTTCCGAGTGGAAACTTATGGCGCCGGCGGAGGAAATGTTGCGCGATGTGTGTTTGTTACCCGTGACAGGAGGATGCGCGCCCCGGCGAGCTTGTTGTCCCAGCTGAACATGTCGACGCCGTCGTCGGCGCCGAGGGAGAGGACGTCGGCGAGGTAGGAGGTGTTCTTCGTCGCCCAGAGTAGCCACGCGGATCCCCATAGGAGCTCGTCCTGCACGGTTCCGTGAATGCAAAATAGTGACAAGAAACATGCAACATGATTGCCAGTGATCGATCGTTTGAAGGATTTGATTTCATACCGTGTAACCGGAGTAGGACGGATAGTAGTTGCTCACGCCGCCGCCGACGTGGTCGCTGTACTTGCCCTGGTGCTGCCAAGCGAACGCCATCACGTCCCTGGCCGCCGCGACCAGCCTCCTGGAGTATGCCGGGTCGGCGGCCTTGAACACCACGCTGGCCGCGGCGAGCGCGGCCGCGGTTTCCCCCGCGACGTCGGACCCCGGGGCAGACGCCGAAACTGAGTACACGGTCCGTGGCGTGTCCATGTCCTCCGGACGCTCCCAGCAGCGGTGGTCGGCGTCGGCGTCTCCTACGCCGACGTAGAGCACGCCCGGGGTCGCCGTGGCCGCCTTCAGCAGGTAGTCCGTCGCCCAGCGCACGGCGGCGCGCGCGTCGTGCACGCGCCCCTCCATCCGCCCGCCGTACTCGATGATGCTCCATGACAGCATGGTCGCGGTGAACGCCATCGGGAAGCCGAACTTGACGTTGTCGCCGCCGTCGTAGTACCCACCGGAGAGGTCAACCTGCCAAGTCAACAAAAGTCAGCTGCACTGTCAACGCATTGACCACAGTTGCAGCAACAAAGTGATCACAATGTGCTTGCTCACGTTTGCGGCCGAGCCGTCGGATGTGGCGGAGTCGGACCTCCACGAGACGGCCTGGTCCGGCGGCAGGCGGCCGGACCTCTGCCCCTGGAAGAAGAGCAATGACTTGGCGAGAGCGTCGGCGTAATCAGGGTGTCCGGCGGCGAGGACGACATAGCTGACGGAGAACCAGACGAGGACGAAGACGTGGAACACAACCTCGCGTGATGTTGGGGACGGCCTCGGTCTCGCCAAAGCAGCTGAATTGCTCATCTTCTTCCCCGAGTTTCGACTGTTAATACGATGCATGGCGATGATTTATATCCTACGGGGTACGAGCTTGCTGCAACACTGCTTATTACGGTTTAGTCGGATGACCTGATCGCATGTTGAAGATTGTTTATCTTATCTCACGATGATCTCTCAAGATCCTGCGCCGAAATGCGTGTTTGGTCAGAGCGATCGATCATGGGGTTGAAGTTATGGCAGGGGCAGGATCCAAGAATGTACATATATACTGCTACTTGTAACTCAACTGGGATTGTTGTTGTGAAACTAATCTGATCTCCTAGTATCCGAGTTGATGCGAAAACTATAATTTGGTCTCCAGATCTTCTCTCTGGGAATGCGTTCTCTTCTCGATCAGGAGGTGGAGCCTCGGGGTCCTGCAATTCTCCGCAGTCTATCCGGCTGAATGCTCGATGGCTTCAGGATCACTTAAAGCAGGAAGCTTGGTGAATTGGTAGTCGACGGAGATAGAAGCATAAATAACAAAGTAAATATCAGACCACATGATCTGCTAAAGCATCGAGAAGGAAGTCCGATGAATTGCAAAAAAAGGATTGGGGTACAGACATTAAATCCTTGAGGTATCAGTGAGTTTACTAAATTACAGTACCAAAAATAAATAAAACAGATCTTAAAAAGCGTGGACCTACCCGCAAAAATTGGAACCTTCCCTGGGAGGTACCTCGGCCTTCCTCTTCACTTCCGCCGTCTACGGAAGATTGACCTCCAACCTCTCATTGACAAGATTGCTGGAAAATTGCCGGGATGGATGGGCAAGAATCTGGCACGACCTGGAAGGGTAACTCTCGCCAAGTCGGTTCTCATGGCGACCGGGATCTATCATGCCACCGCCATACCTTTGACAAAATGGGCAAGGGACAAGATTAATAGGATTGCCAGGAACTTCATTTGGGCTGGCAATGACGGAGAGCACGCGGCACAAGGAAAAGCGCTGGTTAACTGGAAGACCGTCTGCAAGCCTAAGGGGCTCGGTGGCCTTGGAATGCCCGATCTCGAGAGAACGGGGCGAGCTCTACGCCTTCGATGGCCGTGGTTGAACTGGACCGAGCCGGAGCGCCCCTGGGCAGGCTCCCAACTCCCCTGCGACGAAAAGGACTTTCCCTATTTAGGGCCTCTACAAGGATTGACATCGGTGACGGCGAAACAGCTTCTTTCTGGCACGATAACTGGTGCACACGTGGTCCTCTTGCCTCCTGGGCCTATCGCCACAAGGAAAAATCGTTCCATCGCAAAGGAGATAAGAGACAACAACTGGATCCGTTCCGTCGCAAGGATTAACTCCCCTACACAGTTGACGCAATATTTGGAGATTTGGGACATTGTCCAGGCCACCATCCTCGACCCGTCGCGTCCGGACTCCATTTCTTGGCTTTTGACCACGGACGGGAATTACAGCGCCAGTTCGGCATACAAGGCACAATTTCTCGGTTCCCATCCCAGCTTCGCTGCGCAAAAGATTTGGTCGGCGCATGCTAAGCCAAAGTGCAAACTGTTTGCCTGGCTTGCTCTACACGGAAAGTTACTTACCGTCGACATGTTAGCCATCAGAGGTTGGACCCATGACCCTGTTTGTTCGCTCTGTCGACGAGCGCCCGAGACGGTTGTGCATCTTTGCAAAGACTGCCCCTTTACAATGGCCATCTGGAACATGGCCAAATCCTGGAATAATGATGACTCCGCCGACTCCAGATCCTCCTTCATCTCCATTTCAGATTGGTGGGACGACATGCTTACCGGCAAGCCTCGCAAAGAGCAAAGACGCATCAGCAGCCGTTTTCTCTATGTTGTGTGGAACGCGTGGAAGGAAAGGAACCGTCGTATCTTCACCGGCCTTCGGCTCACATACCCGGAGGTTGCGGATCTTGCTAGGGAGGACATTGCTCAGCGTGAGCGCGCTTTTCACACCTTCGGGTAGGCCATTCCGGCCGAGCCAGACTAGTTTAGTTTTTTTTCCTTTCGGTGGGTTTTGCTATGTTACCACCTTAATCTAAACATACGTCTCCCTGTACAGTTTGGTTCGCTTTTCCCCCTTGCTTAATGAAGAGGCAGTGCTCCTGCCGGTTGCTCCCAAAAAAAAAAAAGCGTGGACGGTAGGATTCGAACCTACGCGGGCAAAGCCCATATGATTTCTAGTCATACCCAATAACCACTCTGGCACGTCCACTGTTCTGTCCATTGTTCATGTCCCTCTTAATTATCCAAAATATTTTTTGCCCTTCGGGTCAATATACGTATTGCTAGCTGTCATAGCGAGTGATGTAGGAAACTCAGCTGATGGCCATTGTTTCTACAGTACTAGCTAACACGGTCGCCTCATAACCCTCGGCCATAGAATAGTAGGACAGAAGGATACTAGAAACCACTATTAGGATATGTATTTATGGTACGACTTTTAAGAAATTCTTGTCATAAATATGTGTATAATTTACACAGTTGTTAAAATTAATTCATGAAAAATATTGGTTATATATAAATACAATTCAAAATTCAGAACAAGGCAAACTACTTCAAGATGTACATTGGGAAAATGTAAGAAAGAACAATACAACTAACGTTAAGCAACATTAACTGCTATATGGTTAACTCTGACGGGTAAATAAAATAAAATAATACTCATTAATACTTAATAATGAAAATGGAGAAAAATGATTTTTAAATGGTATAAAATTTCAGTACAAATTGTTATCACCTTAGTTCATCAAGGATCTAGCTTGGAATGAACCTATATTCGTGACTAAGCCATTCTTTCTGTAAACAGTCAAGACATTAACCCATGAAAATGGTAACAGTCAAGGCATTAAGTCATTCTTTCCGTAAACAGTCAAGTGGAATCGAAGGCCATGAATGAGGTCCCCTACGAGACGGATATGAGAACGATGAGCATAACTGGAACAAGATACTATTCTAGCACAATACAATGTATTGCCTAGTTACTTCTTTTCTACTCTAGCATGATAGATTGTACTACCTTGTTAGTTGTTTTATTTGCTGCAAGAAATTTTTGTCATCATCTTATTTTAGTAATTGCGAATTGTGTCTCATGCTATTTCTTGGAATTAAAATATTGGCTACATTTTTCGACACAAAAAACTGACAAAGGGATTAGTCAACCTAGCTAAACTAGACCATAAGTGCAGCCCGACAAACAACAACGTTGTCAACCGAACGCTGCTAGCTTGTTAGGAGACTTGCGCCCTCCTAAAACCAACAATGATGATGTCGGTCGATGCCTCCATCAGAGGTGATAACCGATCGAGCTATTTCATAACGCCTTCAAGAAAGTAAACAACGCTCGTCGGTACACAAATATCGGTACACAAATATGTGTGCATACACAGGAGAATTTCTTAGATAATTACATAAAAGTGGACAACAATGCATGATGCAAGTATGCAAAATCTTGTCAGCTTTATCCTTTTTATGTAGCCTAGAATACAAATAGTTTTGGGTACAAATTTTGTAGACTTCAAGTGTACATCATTGCCTATATCAACTAGGCGACTCTCGACGAAAACGAAACATGTAGCCATTCAGCTGTAACAAAGCTATGACCTCAAGGCAGCCTTTATCTTTCTCCAGTACTGTAGGATCTCGCATGGTGACAAGAACACGAATAAGCTCCTGGCTCCTGAGGGCAAACAAATCAACATCCATAGTAGTACCAATAAGAGATCCCACTGCCCATAGACCTAAAAAGTGTCTCACTGAGTTAGGAACACCGTCAACATGCACCAAAACTGGCTTCATCACAAACTCCGGAAGAACATCCTAATGTACCCATGAAGAAACGAGAGCATGTGCATTAATTTTGGGCACACTCATCTGCATGCTATTTATCCTCGATAAGTCATCAGCTGTAGGGATACCAACAAGAGAAGAATTAGCACCATGAGGCACCGCTGCCCACTTCCAAGTGGGATATCCTCCGCAGTGACAACTCCCTCTCCAGAAACCTGCACCAAAGATGTAGGTGCTCCAGAAGCTAATGCCTGAGGCTTATAAACTGAGTCCGGGAGTTGGAGAACAAGCGTGGCGTCATTCCCACAGCCAACAAAATAGCTCGTAGGTCTCGGTAGCTTCAGAACTGGGCACCGAATGGTCGGGTGTGCCCCCGAATCACAAACCAAACAGTAATGAAGAACCTTACAGTCCTTCGTAGCATGAGTATTCACAGCGCATTTCCAACAGCGTCCCACCTTCTTCGGCTTCACCACAGGTGCCTCAGGAACCGGGACTACCATAGGCGCCTGCAGAGGAATCGGACAAGACGCAGAATTGGCAACTAAAGGCCGCTGTCCCATATGCATCGGCGCGGGCTGTCCCATAGACGGCACAGGCTGGCCCATAGGCGGCACGGCCAGTCCCACAGGCGGCGCGGCTTGCCCCATAGGAGGCGCAGACTTCCCTACAACGACGGCACTCTTCTTCTTCCTTCTCTTCTTCACTTGTCCAACCTGCGGTGGTGGCCGCTGATGCGTGACATGTTGCAAGGGTGGCTATACCATATTCTGCTGCCCGGGCACAGGGTATTGGTAAGGATCCTGGTACTGCTGATAATGCTGCTGCGGTATATACTGCATGGGAGGCACCGGAATCTGGATAGGCGGGCGAAACCCCACCGTTGGTCTCGCAGGTGGCGGTGTCGGCCTAGGAGCCGACGGTACGGTCTGCGGTAAGAGAGCCCCCGCCGGCCAGCCTTGAAACCCCAGGGGGCCAAATACGGACCGCCGGCAGCAGAAGCCGAAACCGCAGAAGGACCCGGAGCAGGCGCGGCCGGCATAGGCTGAGGCGCAGTCAGCGGCGCCCCATGCGGCGCAGCCGGGCGCGAAGGCCCAGCCATCTCCTCCCCCGCGCCGCTCCCGACGAGGGCTTGAAGGAACGAGCGGCGAAGCACACGGCGTGCGGTTGATGCGGACGAAGTCGATGACGAGTCGATGTGGGCGACGGCGTGATGGAGTCGTGCGGCGGCGATGCGAGGATGATCTACGAAGGATTCACGTCTCGCGTGAAGTCGGTCTCCCTCACGTACGCGGAGCAGAAGATTTGGCCCGGCTGCCAGCTGGAGGCCCATCAGTGCGCGTCCGAATCCGGCCCACTGCGGGCGAGCCGCCGATCCCACCGCGACGGTTTCGAAACGTGGATGCGCGCGTTCCACGCTCGTCTCCTCCAGCGTCGGCGGCTCGAATTCCCCGGCCGGCTGCCGCGGCTCCTCGATGAAGGCCTCGGCACTCCGACCTGCCGTCCTCTTCACTGCCGCCTCGACAAAATCTGCGAACACCACCGGCGGAGTGATCCGCCTCGGAGGTAGGGGTCCTCTCCACCCCTTCAACCGCATTTGCGGGAGAAAATTGCAGATTGCTACCACAATTGCGGCTAGAGCTTCAGAAAACTACCACTTTTCATATCAACTGCAAAAAACTACCACTTTTGCGTTTAATGGTTTCAAAAAACTACCAGTTCTGTGTAACAATAGGTTTGGCCCATTTGATCAAGTTTTTGACAGAGATGGCCCACCATATCATTCAGATAGAAAACTTGATCAAATGGTGGGCCATCTCTCGTCGTAAACATGATTAAATTGGACCAAACCGAGTGTTACACACAATTGGTAGTTTTCTGAAGCAATTAGACGCAAAAGTGGTAGTTTTTTGCAACTAACCGGAAAAGTGGTAGTTTTTTGAAGCCCTAGCCTCAATTGTGGTAGCAATATGCAATTATCTCGCATTTGCGGCTTTGGCAGCCGGAGGCCAGGCGGCGAGGAACATCCTCCAACCCGCCCCATGCCACCTCTTCCGCCATCGAAATCTCGCCATCTTCTTCCTCCCCTCCACCTAGGGCTTGAAAACGAGAACCGGATTCGTGAGAAGGCTCCGCCGGCGTCAACACAGGGCAAACAGGTGGTAAGACCAGCCTCCGCCGTGGCCGACGCGCCGGCGGCGTCTCCCAGGTTGCCGTAGAGGCGTCCGTCATCTCATCGCCGATGCTCGTCCCCACACGGTGAGTAGTACTAGGAGACCTCATTGCCCAAGCTGTCCACTACATGATTCCATTAGCATGTGGACTTGCAATTCCACGCGAATTCTACATGATTGGCGCATCGGTAAGTTCTTTAGTCATCATCAGCTAATTAGAAGAAGAGCGTAATTAAATTAAGACACATGGCATCCGAACGTGGTCATTTGTTCTTGTAGCTCCCGGCGAAGTATGCGAGGCAGCCGACGAGGGGCGCGCTGGTATACGTGGTGGGCTCCGAGCGGGCGTAGTCGGCGCGGTCGTCCGGGAACGCGTCGTTCTGGTCCGGCCCGCCGACGACGGCGCCGGTGAGCACGTTCGGGTTGTCGTCGGAGGCGTAGAAGTAGTTGTCAAACCCTTCCTGACAGCCGATGCGCGGCCACGGACGGCATGGAGGACGCCCTGTGGTGGATCCTCCGCGGCCACCGGTCACCGTAGCCCACCATGTATGACATCCCCAGCGGGTTGACGCCCAGCATGTAGTCTACCTGCCTCTTGGTGAGCGCCCTCAAGGTCTTGTGGGTGACAGGGAGGTTCTGGCAGGAGAAGGTGCGCTTGGAGCCGGCCATGTACTTGGCGTAGGTGGTGAGGAGGAAGCTCGCGGAGGCGACGTACTGCAGGTTGGCGTTGTCGGAGCGGTGCATCAGGCCGCCGGGAGTGTACGGCGTCGTGGACGACGGCGAGCTGGACTTGGGGAGGATGCGGCAGATGAAGTCCTCCGCCTGACGCGCGAACGCGTCCAGCCTCTTGTCGCCATTCACCAGCACCCTCTGTTCAGATGCTATTTGCTGTTAACTCTTCCGAGTGGAAACTTATGGCGCCGGCGGAGGAAATGTTGCACGATGTGTTTTTGTTTACCCGTGAGAGAAGGACGCGCGCCCCGGCGAGCTTGTTGTCCCAGCTGAACATGTCGACGCCGTCGTTGGCGCCGAGGGAGAGGACGTCGGCGAGGTAGGAGGTGTTCTTCGTCGCCCAGAGTAGCCACGCGGATCCCCATAGGAGCTCGTCCTGCACGGTTCCATGAATGCAAAATAGTGACAACAAACATGCAACACGATTGCCAGTGATCGATCGTTTGAAGGATTTGATTTGATACCGTGTAGCCGGAGTAGGACGGGTAGTAGTTGCTGACGCCGCCGCCGACGTGGTCGCTGTACTTGCCCTGGTGCTGCCAAGCGAACGCCATCACGTCCTTCGCCGCCGCGACCAGCCTCCTGGAGTATGCCGGGTCGGCGGCTTTGAACACCACGCTGGCCGCGGCGAGCGCGGCCGCGGTCTCCCCTGCGACGTCGGACCCCGGAGCAGACGCCGAAACTGAGTACACGGTCCGTGGCGTGTCCATGTCCTCGGGACTCTCCCAGCAGTGGTGGTCCGCGTCGGCGTCGCCCACGCCGACGTAGAGCACGCCCGGGGTCGCCGTGGCCGCCTTGAGGAGATAGTCCGTCGCCCAGCGCACGGCGGCGCGCGCGTCGTGCACGCGGCCCTCCATCCGCCCGCCGTACTCGATGATGCTCCACGACAGCATGGTCGCGGTGAACGCCATCGGGAAGCCGAACTTGACGTTGTCGCCGCCGTCATAGTACCCACCGGTGAGGTCAACCTGCCGCGCACGTTCAGCAGCACCCAAGTCAACAAAAGTCAGGTGCACTGTCAACGCATTGACCCCAGGTGGAGCAACAAAGTGTGATCGCAATGTGCTTGCTCACGTTTGCGGCCGAGCCGTCGGACGTGGCGGAGTCGGACCTCCACGTGACGGCCTGGTCCGGCGGCAGGCGGCCGGACCTCTGCCCCTGGAAGAAGAGCAATGACTTGGCGAGCGCGTCGGCGTAGTCAGGGTGTCCGGCGGCGAGGACGACATGGCTGGCCGAGAGCCAGACGAGGAAGAAGACGCCAAACACAACCGCGCGTGATGTTGGCGACGGCCTCGGTCTCGCCAAAGCAGCTGAATTGCTCATCTTCTTCCTCGAGTCTTGAGCCTCGACTGTTATGTTACCGGTCGGGGTAGTTCGATGCATGGCGATGATTTATACTCCTACGACGGGATTCTCCACGAGCTTGTTGCAACGCTGCTTATTACTGTTTCGTCGGGGTGACCTGATCGCATGTTGAAGATTGTTTACCTTATCTCACGATGAGCTCTCAAGATCCTGCGCCGAAATGCGTGTTTGGTCAGAGCGATCGATCATGGGGTTGAAGTTATGGCAGGGGCAGGATCCAAGAATGTGCATATATACTGCTACTCGCAACTCAATTGGGATTGTTGTTCTGAAACTAATCTGATCTCGTAGTGTTCGAGTTGATTCCAAAACTATAATTGGGTCTCCAGATCTTCTCTCTGGGAATGCGTTCTCAGGAGGTAGAGCCTCGGGGTCCTGCGATTCTCCGCAGTCTATCCGGCTGAATGCTCGATGGCTTCAGGATCACTTAAAGCAGGAAGCTATGGTGAATTGGTAGTCGACGGAGATAGAAACATAAGTAACAAAGTAAACATCAGACCACATGATCTGCTAAAGCATCGAGAAGGAAGTCCGATGAATTGCAAAAAAAGAATTGGGGTACAGACATTAAATCCTTGAGGTATCAGTGAGTTTACTAAATTACAGTACCAAAAATAAATAAAACAGATCTTAAAAAGCGTGGACGGTAGGATTCGAACCTACGCGGGCAAAGCCCATATGATTTCTAGTCATACCCAATAACCACTCTGGCACGTCCACTGTTCTGTCCATTGTTCATGGACCTCTTAATTATCCAAAATATTTTTTGCCCTTCGGGTCAATATACGTATTGCTAGCTGTCATAGCGAGTGATGTAGGAAACTCAGCTGATGGCCATTGTTTCTACAGTACTAGCTAACACGGTCGCCTCATAACCCTCGGCCATAGAATAGTAGGACAGAAGGATACTAGAAACCACTATTAGGATATGCATTTATGGTACGACTTTAAGAAATTCTTGTCATAAATATGTGTATAATTTACACAGTTGTTAAAATTAATTCATGAAAAATATTGGTTATATATAAATACAATTCAAAATTCAGAACAAGGCAAACTACTTCAAGATGTACATTGGGAAAATGTAAGAAAGAACAATACAACTAACGTTAAGCAACATTAACTGCTATATGGTTAACTCTGACGGGTAAATAAAATAAAATAATACTCATTAATACTTAATAATGAAAATGGAGAAAAATGATTTTTAAATGGTATAAAATTTCAGTACAAATTGTTATCACCTTAGTTCATCAAGGATCTAGCTTGGAATAAACCTATATTCGTGACTAAGCCATTCTTTCTGTAAACAGTCAAGACATTAAACCATGAAAATGGTAACAGTCAAGGCATTAAGTCATTCTTTCCGTAAACAGTCAAGTGGAATCGAAGGCCATGAATGAGGTCCCCTACGAGACGGATATGAGAACGATGAGCATAACTGGAACAAGATACAATTCTAGCACAATACTATGTATTGCCTAGTTACTTCTTTTCTACTCTAGCATGATAGATTGTACTACCTTGTTAGTTGTTTTATTTGCTGCAAGAAATTTTTGTCATCATCTTATTTTAGTAATTGCGAATTGTGTCTCATGGTATTTCTTGGAATTAAAATATTGGCTACATTTTTCGACACAAAAAGCTGACAAAGGGATTAGTCAACCTAGCTAAACTAGACCATAAGTGCAGCCCGACAAACAACAACGTTGTCAACCGAACGCTGCTAGCTTGTTAGGAGACTTGTGCCCTCCTAAAACCAACAATGATGATGTCGGTCGATGCCTCCATCAGAGGTGATAACCGATCGAGCTATTTCATAACGCCTTCAAGAAAGTAAACAACGCTCGTCGGTACACAAATATGTGTGCATACACAGGAGAATTCCTTAGATAATTACATAAAAGTGGACAACAATGCATGATGCAAGTATGCAAAATCTTGTCAGCTTTATCCTTTTTATGTAACCTAGAATACAAATAGTTTTGGGTAGAAATTTTTTAGACTTGAAGTGTACATCATTGCCTATATCAATATGAGCATATCTTTTTTGCAGAATTTTGTAAAACTTATAATTATATTTTAGAGTTCCAAATGCACATTCCGGGTAGGTATTGCCCTACAATGGCCCAAGAGTACGCTTTGGCTGAGCGGAAACGTATCTACTGATCAACTTTGTTCCCGTTTCCTTGGTTTCTCTCTCTCCATTTCCGCTCGTCTTCTCCAGCTCGCCGTGCCTTCTCTCGAGCCGCTCCACCGGCTCCTCCTCCATCCCGACCACGTCCATGGATCCGGCGCCGCTCTCCACGCTGCGGGAGGACGGGGAACCCGACGAATCCTCCCCTTCCCCCTCCGCCGTCTCCGCCGCCGCCGTGCCTCCTCGTCCCGCGACGCAGTAAGCCACAAACCCCAAATCCCCTACCCCCTGTCTCTACCTCACGAGAAACCCTAACCAAGCGCCTCCACAGCCACTCTCTCCACAAGTACGCGACGCTGGACTGGTCGGCCTACTTCGACGAGGAGCGCGCCGTCGCCATCCCCGACACCGACGACGTACGTGCGTGCGTTACAGAGCAGGGGAATTCCTCGGGTAGTTCTGGTTTTGACGTGATCTGACTACTGTGAGTGTGTTCCTTTTGGGGGGTTTCGCGTGCAGGTTTTCAATGTGTACATGGCCGGATCGGAAGGGCCCGTTGTGTTCTGCCTGCACGGTGGCGGCTACTCGGGGTAAGTATAGGTGTTACGTTTACGCTGATAGTAGAAAATAATTTTAATACTGAGTAAGAAAATGCGTACAGCTGCTATTTTCTGTGATCTTGGAGTTCATAGATTAGCTACTAATTAGTGATGGTGAATGCCACTTATGTTGCAAAAATGCAGATGTTCAGGTGTGCTTGGCTAAACTTATAATCCAGTTTTCTGGAACACTGTCTTCTGGCTTTTATGGCCTTAGTTATGGGAAATGTACCCATCCCAACTTCTGTTGTACTTCGTAGTTGAACGTTTCGGGTATTTTTTTTAGTTTCAGTTAACGCACACGTGCCAAATGTAGAAAGGCCAGAACGTTTTTTATTTATTTTACTAATATTGCGAGGTATTATTATTTTTGTTTGGAATTCTGAACAACGACTGTCTAATGACAACATTTGCCTTTTGTTGACAATAACCATGCGAAACCTTCTCTAAGTGACTTGACTTCTTAATGCTCCTTATGAAACGTTGCCTCTGAAATCTGCTTATTTAACAAATGTGTGCTTGGTACTTATGTTGCTATGTTTGCTCCTCGATCTTCCTTAGGCTTTCATTTGCGCTAGCAGCTAATCAGATAAAGGGAAAAGCTCGTGTTGTTGCCATGGATTTGCGGGGACATGGGAGATCTACCACAAGTGATGATTTGGATTTGTCCATTGAAGTATGTCCTTCACTCTTTCCAGAACTTGCTAATTTGATTGATATCTGCGCTTTTCAAACTTATTTAGGTGCTCTGTAGCTTCTTGACCCTCGCCTGAGTTTTTTGTTGTTTGCAACTGCAGACTCTTACCAATGATGTAATAGCTGCTATACAGACATTGTACGGAGAGTCACCGCCAGCCATTATACTTGTTGGTCATAGGTAAGTCAGCATCATGTTTTTCTTTTTCTTTTATTATGTGTGCATCCTTTGTCTTAACTGAAGTTCTAGTCCATCATAGATGTACTCCCTCTGTTCCTAAATATAAGTGGCAAGCCAAATTGATTAGCCAAAATGTTCAATATTTATTTGGAACAGAGGAGGCAGATAAGGGTATGTTAGCATGATATATCCCTTTTGGTGCATGTAACCAAAAACCACGGGCATGCAAGTTAATTATCTTAGTGGTTCCTGGAAGTTAATTCCCACGGCATTGAAACAAACACTGAAATATCATGCTACTAGTCAATTGCATTATATACAGTTTACCTTTCCAGTTTCATCTCTGCTGTTACTTCACTGGTTTATAGCATGCGTTTGTATGACTCAGCAAGCCTGTTCATTCAGATTATCAATTCTTTATTTATTTTTAGCATGGGAGGTTCAGTGGCTGTACATGTGGCTGCAAGAAAGGCATTCCGCAATCTTCATGGTCTTGTTGTCGTTGATGTAGTTGAGGTTAGTAATAGTTTTCATTAGGTTAGTTCTTAAATTATGGTTGAACATGAAATGATCTAGCTCACTGTTGATTCTGAACTTCTTGTCCTGTAAACAGGGAACAGCAATGGCTTCATTGATTCATATGCAGAAAATTTTATTAAATCGAGCACAGCACTTCCCAAGCATTGAAAAAGCAGTATGTTGATTTGGACGTATATTACCTGTGCTTACGTCAATTCAACTTTAAATATGTTTATTGCCCATAGTATCTAAAAATTTCTGTTTAGTTAAATTGTGCTATCCTTCATCAATTGAGATTTCGAGGTATGGATTTGATGTTATACACAACATGGCCGCACGAAATAACTTGAAAAAATAAAAGCGAACAGCAAGTAGAAACCACTCCATGCAAGTGGCATGCTTATAAAAGCCAAGTTGTTACCAATGTTTAAATAATGTCCTTCATGCTAGTTTTGTTTAATCATACTTAAAATTACACAGATAGAATGGAGCGTCAAAGGTGGGCCGCTGCGGAACATTGATTCTGCACGTGTTTCTATTCCATCTACCTTGAAGTTTGATGAATCAAAGGAATGGTAAGTAAGTGTCATAATGCATGTGTGTAGCTGCTGCTCAACATGGTTAGAGAAAAAAAAGGTGCATTTACTTAATATTGACCATTACTTGAAACTAAAGACTAATAATATTGTTGTAATTTGTTCAGCTTTACATACCGTACCCCTCTGGAGAAAACAGAGAAGTACTGGAAAGGATGGTATGTTTAAGCATAGTTTTCAGATGATATTTTATGATGATTATTACAAGCATGCTAGTGTTGTTCAGTTTGCGTTTTTGAAGAAGGTTTACTTATTTGATCTATTAAGGATTTAACTGTTATTAATGTTGGAATCTGAGCTATTTTGAATGGATCAAAACAGACAAAAAAAAACATCGTGAATTGCCACAACTGTCAGACATAGTGGGAGCAAACATAGATTTGCTAAACTAGATTTCATGAGCATAACATTTTCAAGGAAGGCTCTCTTTGTTTTTCAGCAATACTGTTTGATTTATATGATTGTGTGATCTGTGATTTGTATACACTGAAACACGTAAATGTTTCTGTTGTAGGTACGAAGGTCTTTCGGACAAGTTCTTATCTTGTCCTGTACAAAAGATCCTATTATTAGCGGGCACTGATAGATTGGACAGGTTTGTAACGTCTGCCCAGTCTGAGAAACTCTATTTCACCCATCATCATTCTGCTCTCGGCTTATGCTAAAACCATCATAACACAATTTGCAGCAATTACAATCTGATTGATTATCATTATTTTTCTTTGTGTATCAGTCACATCAACATCCGACCCTTTGTTCTGATGAGCCCAGACAATAATGATTTTAAGAGTTTTGGTTGCTTCAACTAGTTTAGTTTGCACCAATCAGTCTATCAATATGATTGCTGTCAAGAAACTGAATCTATTGCTAGGGTTTGTTATTAGCACTTGCTATTTGAAGAGCAAAACAGAGTATACAGATCCACTATAAAACCTTCTATTTAATCAGATTTTTTGTTTTCTGGGCATGCATTTTTATTGCTCTGGTAACAGTGTTTTGAATTCTGAAACACCTTGTGTCACTCCATGATCTATGTGAAAACATGTGTAATGCATTGGTTAACATGTTTTGCAGGGCTTTAACAATTGGTCAAATGCAAGGGAAGTTTCAAATGGTAGTAGTTCGACACACTGGACATGCCATACAGGTTTGTTCCTAATGTACTTTGTTGAGTCGTATTATTCTATGGTACCAAGCATCTTTTTGTCCAAGGCAGGGACGTTGTCCATCTTTCCTCATGCTTTATTCTGAGTGGTTGAATATCCTGCTTTCTATCTGGTTGTAGAGTATGAATGTCCAGAAAATGCCTACATTGGTAGAGGCTCTAGGTTACTTTGAAATTTTCGTAGAATTTTCTGACATGTTGAGGTACCATAATACCACATGGATTAGCTTTCCTGCCGAGTGTTGTTTGTTATTATGCTTGTGTTGTAGTTTGGCGGGCTTTTTCCTAAAGGAAGCATGATTATTATGAAGCTTTATAACTTACGAGTTACACATCTTAACAATTTTGGCATCCTATCGGAAATTTAATTTCAGGAAGATGTACCTGAAGAATTTGCATCACACATATTGAATTTCATATCTCGCAACAAAATAGGGCCTAATGGTGTTGAGGTCAGTACCTAATCTTGGTCTATCACTTTTGTAATATTTGCCCTCTACACTTCTCAACATGATGCCTGGTTCCTTTATTTTCTCAGATACCCGGCCTTATTAAAAAATGGCAGAATTAGGCAAGGCTATGGAAGCAGTGTCAAGAGTGTCTAGGAAAAGTGAGGGATCCTATCTGTATCTGTTGTCCTATTTGTAATGTTAGAGGAAGTTCGTGTGAACAAGATTCGAGACGATGCAGCAGGGATGAGCAGTTGGTTTTGCCACTTGGTCGTGACTTGTCCATGCCATGGATGGTTTTACAAGCGTTTTTTGTGTGCAGTTTGTAAATAAAGTTTTGAACGAGTGTAGAATTGGAAATGCACTTTTGATCTCAGGTGCATATGCTCATAATTTTGTAGATGTTTTGATAGTTTTTAATACACCATCATTGAGCAGCAATCCTATATCTTGAAATCGAAGGCATCTAACCTTGTGGATCATCATATACCTAGTACAGGTTGTAAGTTCAAGACTTGTTTTTTTTTTCTTGATGAAAAAGAAATCTGTGATTGGGGTGGCAGTACAAACCGAAGATATCTTCCGCATGCTTGCTCAAGCTAATTCTTAGGGGTGAACAATAGCTCTATTACGAACCATAGTTGGACATATTGTCCGATACAAATTTAGTAGCAAGTGCTGGAGCTTCTTGCTTCGATGAAACTGGGTGATCATCAACGTCGAGCCAAGCAGGTAGCTCATGTGCTATGTTGTTTGCTTCCTGCCTGTAACAGACTAGTAGTCCTTCATGATTTAGCGCTGTCATGAGTAGCTGGGCATTGGCCTCAAGATCGACCTGTGGCTCCCGCTGCGATGCCAATCCAAACTATTTCCTTTGCTGAGGAGAGCTCCACCGAAAAAGCATACGTGATATTAGGGCATCTCCAACCGGGCGACCCAAACGGACGCGCTGGGCCGTCCGTTTTGGGCCGTTTGCGTGGCCGCCCGGACACGCGGACAGCGCCCCGCGTCCGCGTGTCCGTTTGGGTCGCACGCGGCGCCCAACGCGGCGACCCAAAGAGACGCCACGTGGTTCGTCTTCGTTGCGCGGCGCTGCGCCATGGCCAGGCCTCGACGGGACAGCCATGGTGGGCGGTGGAACGCGCGGGAAAGATCCCGCGCGCACCAAGGTTCCCGCGCGCGAACGCCATTGGCGCGCGCTCGCGCCCAAGTTTCCCGCCGGACCGCCGGCTATAAAAGACGGCGGCGGTCTCACCCGGACCGCATCACCGTTCTCTTCCCTCCACCTTCTCCGGCGCCATGCCGCGCACCCTTCGGGCCACATGGGCCAAGCTCTCCCCTCGCCGCCCGGGCCAGGTTCCCGCGGACGGACGAGGAGGAGCGCGCGGACTCGCGGTGGGTCGCCGACGACGAGGCGCTCCGCGTCGCTGCCGAGGCGGCGGCAAAGAAGGCCGGTGACGCGGAGATGGGGGAAGCGGCCGCGAGGGCTGGCACGAGACCGCGGACGGGCCGGTACGAGGCCGCGAGAGGAGGGCGGACGCCGCGGAGGAGCCCGTTAGCGCGGAGGACCTCGCGGCGGCGAACATCAACGCCGCCATCGAGGAGCGTCTCGCCGACCTCACGCGCGTGACGAAGGAGCACGAGGGCATCCGGCGGGCCGGCCGCCGCGGCCAGGCGACCTCCTCGGCCGGAAGAACGAGCTGCTCGCTATGCGAGCAGCCCGTCACCTCATCCGAGATGCCGTCGCCCGAGCGGCGCGCCCGGGAGGATCGTTGCGTCGGCGGAGCGCGGCCGGCAAGAGCGCATGCGCCGGCGGCAGGGACAACCACGAGGCCCGAGGCCGCCGGCTGCGTCCGCTCGGAGGAGCGCACCGGCCGTGGAACGCGCCGCCCTGCGGGAGCTTGAGCTATGCGGGAAGCGGATGGTTCCGCCGCAGGAGGCGGAGCGCGAGCGCGCCCGAGCTGCGCGGGCGGAAAGGAGGAGGATGATGCCCTCCGTCCAAGCTGCCGAGGCCCGCGCCGCCGCCGCGCGCCGCCGCCGACGCGCCACCCAGCCCGTAGGAAGGCCGGAGTGGAATCCTCACGCGTACGGGCCGCCCGTGTCGAGTGAAATCCACGGCCCCGACGGCGAGCCGGCGAGGAGTCGCCGGCGAGGCCGCCGGCCCCGTACGTATTTAGGATAGAAGTAGTAGCTAAAAAAAAATTGTAATGAGTTCTATTAATGAAAAATATTATTTATGCCTATGACACGCGGGCCAGGGGCGGACAACGGGCGGACGCGAGCGACCAGCCTTTCGGCGTCCGCGGCCACGCAAACCCGGCCAAGATTTGGGCCGGGTTTGCGTCGTTCCGGACGCCGCGGGCATCCGTTTTAGGGATGGGTCCGCGCGCTGGGCCGGGTTTTTGTCCGGCTGGACCCATCCGGACGCGCGGGCGCGGGGTGGGTCGCCCGGTTGGAGATGCCCTTAGATCCTATCGGCTATTGATCATGAATGGCAACAACGCAATCTATTGACCATTGGTCTAGCATATAAGCGCCATCAAGTCACATATCGGAGGTGCCAGTTTCTCCTCTCGGCTAGCTGCGACGTGTTCATGTACTCCACAGCATAACAAACATCTTTCTGTGCGATCGCGTCTGCACTGTCAGCTTGATGACCTTCTTTCACTATGTTGCGGTTGTTTCATCAGCCCCCGCTGCATAGCAAAGACTCAACTCTCGTTTTCTCTGTACACTTCCATAATTCATCCAAAGTTTCTCCTACTCCAGAACAGGCTGCCAGCTTCTGACGAATGTGCTCCAAATTCATTGAACGCCAAACACCTTTCACCCCCTTGCACTTCACAAACAAGTGGCCACCATCCTTATTTGTTCTATGACAGAGCAGAATTCGTCTGTCCTCAATTCTCATAACTCTACGGAAGATTAACATCAGCAGTAGGTTCCAAGTTTTCTAAATACCTCTCGAGAACCCAACAAACTTGTGATCAGAGACGGGTATAGATAAACTATATAATGGTTTCTAACTGAAAATGTTGAAGTAGTTATTAGGTTCAAATTAATGTAAAAAACTTGCAATAACAAAGTATTATTGCATATACATTTCCCCTGCTTATGCTCTTGAAGAAAACAATCTTGAACTAATAAAGTGGTGGAGACATCATTCACATGATATAAGCCCCTACAAAGAGGTGAACATTGATAATCTTTTCCCTTGTGTACAGAAGACACTAGGCAAAACATGGCTGATTTCACTACTCTAAATATACTATTTTACAAAACTTCTCCACACCAACATGTCTAGAAAAAGAATAAAAGAATTGCTCCTATTTTAACCTCTTCTATGTTTACAAAATCCCCGGGACAACATGCAGCCAGGGAAGCAACCAACATAATCAACATCAGTTTGTCCATCAACAATTGGCTAAAAAGTGAAATCACAAAGCTAAGAGTCATAACATAATTGCCTGTCTTGCTTGCATCTCAACATGCTCTTGAGCTCCTAAGGTATCAGCAACCGGGAAATATACCAGAATCACAATACCGACCATGGCAGCAAACATCAACACCAGAAAGGAGACGAACACAAGAGATTCATGGGCTATTTCACCTGGCCATGGAACAATAGAGAGCCCAAGTAGTGCGGCTCGAGGAAGTAATATTGCGGTAGCAAATATTAGCATATATATCCTTCGTCGAAGCCCCTTGTTGATCACCAATGATAACATCTGACCTCCAACAAACATCACATAAATGATTAAGATGATGTAGAATGCCCCAAGAAATATGCTGCTGAGCAACGGGTATGTGCATGCAACATTGCCCTGGTGGTCGGCTGAGGCTGAATACCAGTACTTTGCAAGATTTGATGTCTGCCCATCATCTGAAGCAACACGAGGACCAATAAAAACAACACAAGCTTCCCAAAGAAGTGAAGGGAAGCAGATAATAAGCATGGCACGTATAGTCTTCCGATTCCATTTGTGGTTTAAGGTTCCAAGCTCTTGCTTCTGCAAAGCTGCACTGAGAAGGAAAGCGAGCAACAAGAATAATCCTGGCTCCGCAAATCCCAAATTTGAGATGATGTAGAATTTGCAGACATTAGCTTGCCATGTACGGTCAGAAGTAAACATTCCTTCTCCATTCACAAAAGTGAGCCGAAGTACTTCTCCGATACCCCACCAGAATGCAACCACTATTAGTGTTATTCGTGTAAGCCATGGCCCATTGAAATAGCTAAGACGTTGGTAGCCTCTCGTTTTGATCCAAAGTTGAAAATGCACTGATCGGCTTAGACAGATTATGCCCAAGATGGAAACTATGGATACAAGAGCAATGGTCACCACACCAATGATATTGGTGAAAAGTGTGATCAAGAGCATTACAGGAAACGTGTCAACTCAAAACCTCCACGCATTCTCAATTTATTACCAGCACAGACACAACTCGTATATTACATACCAAAAAAATCTGCAAGGAGAGAATAACAAAAAAAAAATCAATATGCATGTCATCAACAATTGGGTTACCTAACAACAGACGATATAATTTGACTTTTCAATCTAAGACTTTCAATTGCTTAACAGATGAAGCATCTTAGCAAGTCAATGCTCATTTTTACATGTTTTTGTTCACCTAACCTTGGACCTGTTCGTAGTTTCCTCTACTTTTCTTCTTCCCAGCATATTATATCATTGCTTGAATTACACGATAAAATCCACCAAACTTTTCTCCATAATTTATGATCAAAGTTCTATCCAGAATTACTACTGTTTCATTATGATTAGGTGATCATTAGACATCGATCAATCATTTATCCCCAACACAAGACGGCATATTAGTCTAAAGCCATATAATTCCCGGGTGCATTTTTTCCCAAAACAATTCACAAAAAGCAATCTACAATAGAATCTCAAGAAACCATATGATACACATCGAAAGAAAACAGAATTTTCCATGATCACCACAGAGGCGGGCTGACCAAGTGCTCATACCTGAGAACCCGCGGCCAAAATTATGGACGGGGTCGAGACAGCCTGGACGCGATTGCGCGACGAGGTAGAACGGAAAGGCGATGGCGAAGACTCGCGACGAATCGGTTGAAGTTGAGGCGCCGGCGGCGATGCTCAGCTACGGCGCGGCGGCAGCTTATGGCATGGAGATTAGAGGCGCATTGGGTATTGGATTCGTGGTAGGTCAAGATCACTCGGGGAGAAGAAAGGAAACGAAAGAGGGCGCCGGCACGGAACGGTGGAGAGGAAACTGTGGAGGAGATCGATTCTGACTCTCGACGAAGAGCGTATATATACGGTAGACGTGGGCGATTCTAGCTCAGGCCGTAATAAGTATACAAACGACTACGGAGTTACCACGCTTGGAGTTTTAGCCGTAGGATCTCCCATCAGAATCATCTCAGCCATCCATATTTTTGCAGCAGGGTATAAAACCGAGCGGCCCAGCAGTAGAAACCCTAGCCGCCGCTCCGATCGCGCCCCCCTCCTAGCCGCCCTCCACCGAGGACGGTTCCGTGCCGTACCTCCACCCTCTCTCTCGGCAGCTGCCCGACCAAAGGAGCAGGTCGCCGCCTTCTTGTCAATGATGGAGGTCTTGGGGCAGAGTCGGTGCGGGGAAGGGCGGCTTCCGTGGGTGCATGGAAGGGTGGTTGTCGCTTACCATGAACTTTCTGTGTATGGATCTTATTTCTTTTCATTTCTCTTTTCTAGAGATTGTACATGTTACATTCAATCTCATTTTCTTATCTGTGAGCAGTAACTTCATTGTGCCTATTTTAGGATCTGTATCCTCTTTTACTCACCCGCTAAAAATGTAAGCATGTGTTCTCCAGTTTTGTCTCTAGTGAGGACGGCACCATGTCATGCCTCCACCCTCTCTCGGCGGCTGCCCGACGGAAGCCGTAGGTTGCCGCCTCCTCGTTGCTGATGGAGGTCTAGGAGCAGCATCGTTGCGGGGAAGAGCGGCTATCGTGGGTGCAGGGAAAGGAGGTCGTGGTTAGATGTGACAATTTCAGTCCGCCACTGTTTCCGCTGCTCGCCGCGGAAGACCATGTTGTCGCCATCAACACGTGTTCGTTCTCCGCATCTCCTTCTTCAGGGAAGATGCCATTCAACACGGAAAAACGCTTATCCTCATCCGCATCTTCATCTTCATCCTGGGCACCAGGTTTCGTCCCCAAGGTATTTCACAGTGAAGAAGTGCTTCATATAGCATGAATTGGTGCAAAGGTTGCTTGTGTTGCCAGATCTTGCAAGGAGGAGTTCACTAGACCTTTTCATCTTAGCTCCAACACCTCTCTTCCATATTTCTCTAACTATTTTTCCATCCTACTTTGCTATGACCAATTGTGTATGGTTGAGTTCCTCTTTGGAATATGCGATGTGTTCTTGGATAATTAACGATGGGTGCAGTCCTAACATACAAACACAATTTATATCTTCTGAAAGGATGATGTCGAAGCACATTGCGAGACGACTTTTTGAACTGCTTTTGGGGGCACACAAACCAATCACTCTTTTAGAAGTTGCTCTCAAATTAGTTTTTTTTGCGGTGTTTATTTGAAAGGGGTGTTTGAATTCTAATTATTTCTTATTTGTGGTGCTTTTAAGGTGAGCACTGACATCGGGTTGTGTTGCTCTGCGACTTGGGTACATTGGGTCTGAATTGTGATGCTTATCAGGTGAACACGCACTCGGGAGTTGTTAGTATAGCTGCTTGTAGAAGTTCAGATTTTTTTGTTAGAGCATTCTTTCTTTACTATACAAGAAAAATTACTGTTGAGTCCACTATAATCTGAATTTGTTGTTGTGGGAATTAACATGTCAAGTGATTATATCTTAATAATCAAAATTTAATATTGGGTTATTATACTTAGGGTATTGCCTTGCTAATTCTCTCCATGCCCGCGACGACAGTCGTTAGCATGTGCGTCTATGTAGGGCGGATGCTTCAACGATTATATGCATACAAGAAATCTTTCTACAGTTCGGAAATTTTAATTTTTTTCCTTCAACCGTTAATCCAATTGGCGATCCATCTTCAACGCTGGGTTGTATCGACGAGGGCTTTAAAATAAGATCCCAATTGAATATGTTTTGATTAATTTTTTTCCTGAGTTGCCAGGTACTAATGACATAACTAGTAGGTTACTAGTTAAGGGTTACCATTTAAATTTACATGTGTTATTTTGCATAGAACTGATCTACATACTCATAGAGTGTGTATTCGACGCACTATAATTTTTTTCAAAATTTGGTAATTTTAACCCGTCAACCAACTTTGACTAACCTGGTGAACAAGTGACTGTATCCTGGCAACTAGGTTAAAAAAGTTGGCAAAACATATCAACATGGATCCAGTTTTGAAGATCTCACCGCGAAAAACTAACCATGAAAACAAATCTGAATTTCGACCTATGGTTCAAGAGATAAAATATTTTAAAGTTTGAAAAATAAAAGAAATCTTACAAGTGGGTTGCATGCAAGCGGTTTCCACATTTAATCTGTTCTCACGGATTGCCAATCTAGGTGAGTCCTTCAATATTTTCATTTTGTTTCCATACAACTTTAAAGTTAAAAAATTCAGTATCTCCAACCACTGGCATATGTCTATATGTATTGTATGTGAACCTTGATTACTTTGTATATCATCGATCTTGTTTTGTTGGTACTATGCAAATTATCTGGTTGTAAAAGTACTCATTCGTAGAGTTTGGTCTTATGTACTAATCACTTTGCCCGCTCCTGATATGTATAGGGTAGCTTATGAACTATACTGTTATAAGCTTCAGTTTTTCTCACCGAGTACAAAAGGGTGAGTTGATGCAAATTGTTTTATTTGCATCACGTTATCTTGATTTGATATTTGTCTACGTGTTAGTTTCATTCTGGAGAAAAGTTTTTTTTAACCTTCTATGGCTCTGAGTCTGAAGACATTGCACTTAGCCAAGGTGAGCCCTTGCATTGATCTTAGCTCGCGTTACTTCTATGCTTGACCTCTCCCTCCTCATCTTCTGTTGTACTTTTTTTATCTAAGAGTACAAGGTGTTTCATGAAAATCTAGCTTCAGCACATGTGATGGTGCTCAATGATGTGGTACTAAAATGGTCAACTGCGGCAGAAGGTAGAGCGAGCACCGTGTTCCATGATGTTACATGCCTTAACAAAGGATTATATTTTATTTTCAGCTGATGATAAGAGCTTTTACATCTCAGTTATCTCATTTCAGAAGCTTATCATTAACTTTTTTTTTATTAAAGGAGCTTATTTATTTCATCCCTCTTTCCTAGAGATTGTACATGTTACATTCAATCTTATTTTCTTATTTGTGAGTGTTGAGATCAGCAGGAACTTCGTTGTGCCTATTACAAGATTTGTATCCTCTTTTACATCATTCTTACATTTTTATCTTATGGCGTTATTGTAGGGATTCGTTGCATAGAAAACAAAAATTTTCCTACCGCGAACACACAATCCAAGCCAAGATGCAATCTAGAAGACGGTAGCAACGAGGGGATTATCGAGTCTCACCCTTTTTTTTTTCCAAAGCCTACAAGATGAGGCTCTTGTTGCTGCGGTAGACGTTCACTTGCCGCTTGCAAAAGCGCGTAGAAGATCTTGATCACGGTGCCACGAACGGGCAGCACCTCCGTACTCGGTCACACGTTCGGTTGTTGATGAAGACGACGTCCACCTCCCCGTTCCAGCGGGCAGCGGAAGTAGTAGCTCCTCTTGAATCCGACAGCACGACGGCGTGGTGTCGGTGGCGGTGGAGAAACCCGGCGGAGCTTCGCTAAGCGTGCGGGATGTGGTGGAGGAGAGAGGGCCGCTAGGGTTTGGGAGAGGGGGGCGCCGGCCACTAGGGGGTGCGGCCACCTTGTGGTCTTGGGATAGCCGGCCCCCTCCCCTTGGCCCCTCATTATATAGGTGGAAGCCCAAGTGTTGGACTACAAGTCTCCGAATAAGACCCGAACCCAAAACCTTCCATATGATAGGGAAACCTACCCAAGGTGGGAATCCCACTTGGGGTGGGATTCCCCCCTTCCATGTGGGGGGGGGTGGCCGGCCCCCTTAGGGGAGTCCACTTGGGACTCCTCCCCCTTAGGGTTGGCCGGCCATGGGAGGTGGAGTCCCTCCGGGACTCCGCCTTCCTTAGTGGTTTCTTCCGGACTTTTCTAGAACCTTCTAGAACCTTCCATAGAACCTTCCGGATCATTTTAAATCTTATAAAATGACTTCCTATGTATGAATCTTATTCTCCGGACCATTCGGGACTCCTCGTGATGTCCGGGATCTCATCCGGGACTCCGAACAAATATTCGAACTCCATTCCATATTCAAGTTCTACCATTTCAACATCCAACTTTAAGTGTGTCACCCTACGGTTCGCGAACTATGCGGACATGGTTGAGTACTCACTCCGACCAATAACCAATAGCGGGATCTGGAGATCCATAATGGCTCCCACATATTCAACGATGACTTTAGTGATCGAATGAACCATTCACATACGATACCAATTCCCTTTGTCACGCGATATTTTACTTGTTCGAGGTTTTATCATCGGTATCACTCTATACCTTGTTCAACCTCGTCTCCTGACAAGTACTCTTTACTCGTACCGTGGTATGTGGTCTCTTATAAACTTATTCATATGCTTGCAAGACATTAGACGACATTCCACCGAGAGGGCCCAGAGTATATCTATCCAGTCATCGGGATGGACAAATCCCACTGTTGATCCATATGCCTCAACTCATACTTTCCGGATACTTAATCCCACCTTTATAACCACCCATTTACGCAGTGGCGTTTGATGTAATCAAAGTACCTTTCCGGTATAAGTGATTTACATGATCTCATGGTCATAAGGACTAGGTAACTTATGTATCGAAAGCTTATAGCAAATAACTTAATGACGTGATCTTATGCTACGCTTAAATGGGTGTGTCCATTACATCATTCATACAATGATATAACCTTGTTATTAATAACATCCAATGTTCATGATTATGAAACTAATCATCCATTAATCAACAAGCTAGATAAGAGGCATACTAGGGACTCTTTGTTGTTTACATATCACACATGTATCATTGTTTCGGTTAATACAATTATAGCATGGTATATAAACATTTATCATAAACATAAAGATATATATAATAACCACTTTTATTATTGCCTCTTGGGCATATCTCCAACAGTCTCCCACTTGCACTAGAGTCAATAATCTAGATTACATTGTAAGGAACCTAACACCCATGGCATTCTGGTATTGGTCATGCTTTGCCCTAGGGAGAGCTTTAGTCAACGGATCTGCTACATTCAGATCAGTGTGTACTTTGCAAATCTTTACTTCTCCATCTTCGATGTACTCGCGAATCGAGTGGTAACGCAGCTTGATATGCTTCAGCCTCTTGTGTGACCTTGGTTCTTGTGCATTGGCGATGGCACCCATGTTGTCACGGTATATGACTAGTGGGTCCAATGCACTAGGAACCACACCGAGCTCTACAATGAACCTCTTCATCCATACCGCTTCGATGAAGCCTGCGAACCCGCTATGTACTCCGATTCTGTTGAAGACTTCGCCACCGTGCACTCTGCTTCGAGCTTGCCCAACTTGCTGCAGACACCATTCAATATAAACACGTACCCAGGATCGTGACTTAGAGTCATCGGGATCGGTGTTCCAACTTGCATCGGTGTAACTTGTTACAACGAGCTCTTGGTCACCTCCATAACAAAGAAACATATCCTTAGTTCTTTTCAAGTACTTCGGGATATTCTTGACCGTCGTCCAGTGTTCCATTCCTGGATCACTTTGATATCTGCTAGTCAAACTAACATCATGTGCTATATCTGGTCTTGTACATAGCATGGCATACATGATAGAGCCTACTGCCGAAGCATAGGGGATCTGACTCATCCTTTCTCTTTCTTCTGCCGTAGCCGGTCCTTGAATCTTACTCAAGACCTTGCCTGGTAACATAGGTAAAAACCCTTTCTTACTTTCGTCCATTCTAAACTTCTTTAGAATCTTGTCCAGGTATGTACTTTGTGATAGCCCTATTAGGCGTCTTGATCTATCTCTATAAATCTTGATGCCTAATATATACGATGCTTCACCAAGGTCTTTCATTGAAAAACTGTTATTCAAATAACCTTTTACACTGCTTAATAGTTCTATATCATTCCCAATCAATAATATGTCATCGACATATAATATCAGGAATGCTACGGAGCTCCCACTCACTTTCTTGTAAATACAGGCCTCTCCATGGCACTCGTATAAACCCGAAGTCTTTGATCACCTTATCAAAGCGTCGGTTCCAACTTCTCGATGCTTGCTTCAGTCCATAAATTGAACGCTGAAGTTTGCATACTTTGTCGGCATTTTTAGGATCGACAAAACCTTTGGGTTGTACCATATACAACTCTTCCTCAATGTCTCCATTAAGGAACGCCGTTTTGACATCCATCCGCCAAATCTCATAATCGAAAAATGCAGCTATTGCTAACAAAATCCTCACGGATCTTCGCTACGAGTGAGAAAGTCTCATCGTAGTCAACACCTTGAATTTGTCGGAAACCCTTTGCGACAAGTCGAGCTTTATAGACGGTAATATTACCATCAGCATCTGTTTTTCTCTTGAAGATCCATTTATTCTCGACAGCCTTGCGGCTATCAGGTAAGTCTACCAAAGTCCATACTTTGTTATCATACATGGATCCCATTTCGGATTTCATGGCTTCTTGCCATTTGTTGGAATCTGGGCTCATCATCGCTTCTTCATACGTCGCAGGGTCCTCATCATTGTTATCCACAATCATGACATTTAGACAAGGATCATACCAATCAGGAGTGGCACGTTCCCTTGTCGATCTGCGAGGTTCAGTAGTTTCCTCGTTCGAAGTTTCATGATCATTATCATTAGCTTCCTCTGTTGCCGGTGTAGGCGATACAGGTACGACTTCTGGTACTGCGCTACTGATACCCGTACAGCACGCGTCCGTTGGGAACCCCAAGAGAAAGGTGTGATGCGCACAGCGACAAGTTTTCCCTCAGAAAGAAACCAAGGTTTATCGAACCAGGAGGAGCCAAGAAGCACGTTGAAGGTTGATGGCGGCGGGATGTAGTGCGGCGCAACACCAGAGATTCCGGCGCCAACGTGGAACCTGCACAACACAACCAAAGTACTTTGCCCCAACGAAACAGTGAGGTTGTCAATCTCACCGGCTTGCTGTAACAAAGGATTAGATTTATAGTGTGGATGATGATTGTTTGCAAAGAACAGTAGAACAATATTGCAGTAGATTGTATTCGATGTAAAAGAATGGACCGGGGTCCACAGTTCACTAGAGGTGTCTCTCCCATAAGATAAATAGCATGTTGGGTGAACAAATTACGATCGGGCAATTGACAAATAGAGAGGGCATAACAATGCACATACATGATATGATGAATATTGTGAGATTTAATTGGGCATTACGACAAAGTACATAGACCGCTATCCAGCATGCATCTATGCCTAAAAAGTCCACCTTCAGATTATCATCCGAACCCCTTCCAGTATTAAGTTGCAAAACAACGGACAATTGCATTAAGTATGGTGCGTAATGTAATCAATAACTACATCCTCGGACATAGCATCAATGTTTTATCCCTAGTGGCAACAACACATCCACAACCTTAGAACTTTCACATCACTCTGTCCCAGATTTAATGGAGGCATGAACCCACTATCGAGCATAAATACTCCCTCTTGGAGTTAAGAGTAAAAACTTGGCCAGAGCCTCTACTAATAACGGAGAGAATGCAAGATCGTAAACAACACATAGGTAATAGATTGATAATCAACATAACATAGTATTCTCTATCCATCGGATCCCGACAAACACAACATATAGAATTACAGATAGATGATCTTGATCATGTTAGGCAGCTCACAAGATCCGACAATGAAGCACATGAGGAGAAGACGACCATCTAGCTACTGCTATGGACCCATAGTCCAGGGGTGAACTACTCACTCATCACTCCGGAGGCGACCATGGCGGTGAAGAGTCCTCCGGGAGATGATTCCCCTCTTCGGCAGGGTGCCGGAGGTGATCTCCAGAATCCCCCGAGATGGGATTGGCGGCGGCGGCGTCTCGCAAGGTTTTCCGTATCGTGGCTCTCGGTACTGGGGGTTTCGCGACGAAGGCTTTAAGTAGGCGGAAGGGCAACGCGGGGGCCACACGTGGGCCCCACACGCCGAGGCCGCGCGGCCAGGGGCATGGGCCGCGCCGCCCTGTTGTGGCGGCGCCTCGTGGCCCCACTTCCTTTCCCCCTCGGTCTTCTGGAAGCTTCGTGCAAAAATAGGACCCTGGGCGTTGATTTCGTCCAATTCCGAGAATATTTCCTTTGTAGGATTTCTGAAACCAAAAACAGTAGAAAACAGCAACTGGCTCTTCGGCATCTCGTTAATAGGTTAGTGCCGGAAAATGCATAAATACGACATATAATGTGTATAAAACATGTAGATATCATCAATAATGTGGCATGGAACATAAGAAATTATCGATACGTCGAAGACGTATCAGCATCCCCAAGCTTAGTTCCTGCTCGTCCCGAGCAGGTAAACGATAACAAAGATAATTTTTGGAGTGACATGCCATCATAACCTTGATCATACTATTGTAAACATATGTAATGAATGCAGCGATCCAAACAATGGTAATGACATGAGTAAACAACTGAATCATAAAGCAAAGACTTTTCATGAATAGTACTTTCAAGACAAGCATCAATAAGTCTTGCATAAGAGTTAACTCATAAAGCAATAAATTAAAGTAAAGGTATTGAAGCAACACAAAGGAAGATTAAGTTTCAGCGGTTGCTTTCAACTTGTAACATGTGTATCTCATGGATATTGTCAACATAGAGTAATACAACAAGTGCAATATGCAAGTATGTAGGAATCAATGCACAGTTCACACAAGTGTTTGCTTCTTGAGGTGGAGAGAAATAGGTGAACTGACTCAACATAAAAGTAAAAGATAGGTCCTTCAAAGAGGAAAGCATCGATTGCTATATTTGTGCTAGAGCTTTTATTTTGAAAAACAAGAAACAATTTTGTCAACGGTAGTAATAAAGCATATGTATCATGTAAATTATATCTTACAAGTTACAAGCCTCATGCATAGTATACTAATAGTGCCCGCACCTTGTCCTAATTAGCTTGGACTACCGGGATCATCGCAATACACATGTTTTAACCAAGTGTCACAAAGGGGTACCTCCATGCCGCCTGTACAAAGGTCTAAGGAGAAAGCTCGCATTTTGGATTTCTCGCTTTTGATTATTCTCAACTTAGACATCCATACCGGGACAACATGGACAACAGATAATGGACTCCTCTTTAATGCATAAGCATGTAGCAACAATTAGTGTTCTCATATGAGATTGAGGATATATGTCCAAAACTGAAACTTCCACCATGATTCATGGTTTTAGTTAGCGGCCCAATGTTCTTCTCTACCAATATGCATGCTCTAACCATTAAAGTGATAGATCTCCCTTACTTCAGACAAGACGGACATGCATAGCAACTCACATGATATTCAACAAAGAGTAGTTGATGGCGTCCCCAGAAAACATGGTTATCGCACAACAAGCAACTTAATAAGAGATAAAGTGCATAAGTACATATTCAATACCACAATAGTTTTTAAGCTATTTGTCCCATGAGCTATATATTGCAAAGGTAAAGAATGGAAATTTTAAAGGTAGCACTCAAGCAATTTACTTTGGAATGGCGGAGAAATACCATGTAGTAGGTAGGTATGGTGGACACAAATGGCATAGTGGTTGGCTCAAGGATTTTGGATGCATGAGAAGTATTCCCTCTCGATACAAGGTTTAGGCTAGCAAGGTTATTTGAAACAAACACAAGGATGAACCGGTGCAGCAAAACTCACATAAAAGACATATTGTAAACATTATAAGACTCTACACCGTCTTCCTTGTTGTTCAAACTCAATACTAGAAATTATCTAGACTTTAGAGAGACCAAATATGCAAACCAAATTTAGCAAGCTCTAGGTGTTTCTTCATTAATGGGTGCAAAGTATATGATGCAAGAGCTTAAACATGAGCACAACAATTGCCAAGTATCAAATTATTCAAGACATTTTAGAATTACTACATGTAGCATTTCCCGATTCCAACCATATAACAATTTAACGAAGAAGATTCAACCTTCGCCATGAATACTATGAGTAAAGCCTAAGGACATATTTGTCCATATGCAACAGTGGAGCGTGTCTCTCTCCCACACAATGAATGCTAGGATCCATTTTATTCAAACAAAACAAAAACAAAAACAAACCGACGCTCCAAGCAAAGTACATAAGATGTGATGGAATAAAAATATAGTTTCAGGGGAGGAACCTGATAATGTTGTCGATGAAGAAGGGGATGCCTTGGGCATCCCCAAGCTTAGACGCTTGAGTCTTCTTAAAATATGCAGGGGTGAACCACCGGGGCATCCCCAAGCTTAGAGCTTTCACTCTCCTTGATCATATTGTATCATCCTCCTCTCTTGATCCTTGAAAACTTCCTCCACACCAAACTCGAAACAACTCATTAGAGGGTTAGTGTACAATAAAAATTAACATGTTCGAGAGGTGACACAATCATTCTTAACACTTCTGGACATTGCATAAAGCTACTTGGACATTAATGGAACAAAGAAATTCATCCATCATAGCAAAAGAGGCAATGCGAAATAAAAGGCAGAATCTGTCAAAACAGAACAGTCCGTAAAGATGGATTTTATTGAGGCACCAGACTTGCTCAAATGAAAATGCCCAAATTGAATGAAAGTTGCGTACATATCTGAGGATCACGCACGTAAATTGGCATATTTTTCTGAGCTACCTACAGAGAGGCAGGTCGAAATTCGTGACAGCAAAGAAATCTGTTTCTGCGCAGCAATCCAAATCTAGTATGAACCTTACTATCAAAGACTTTACTTGGCACAACAATGCACAAAACTAAGATAAGGAGAGGTTGCTACAGTAGTAAACAACTTCCAAGACTCAAATATAAAACAAAAATACTGTAGTAAAAACATGGGTTGTCTCCCATAAGCGCTTTTCTTTAACGCCTTTCGGCTAGGCGCAGAAAGTGTATATCAAGTATTATCAAGAGATGAAGCATCGACATTACCTTGGGTGTTGGGAGTTTTCTCAACCATGCATAGTATGCTGGATACATAAGTTTCAGCGGCTCCCTTTTCATTAGTCTTGGGCTTGCTGCTCTCATCAAACAAATTTTCAGGAACAAGCCAAGCATAATTATTATCTAGAGCTTCATGCATTGCTAGGAGCTTACATGGTATTGGTGCTTTAATCTCCCCACCATCATTAACATTATTAGTGTACTTTATTCTATCCATATCCATTTTTTCAAGTGTTCTTTTAAAATCGGTGATCATACCAAGCCTTTCATGCTTACTAAAAACTTTTCTAGCTTCTTTAGCTATATCCGCAAATTCTCGCACTAAGACTTTTAGAACAAAATCTCTCTTCTCTCCCCGCTCCATATCGGAAAGTGTAAGAAACATGTGTTGTATCATGGGGTTGAGACTAATAAATCTAGCTTCCATCATGCGTACCAAACAAACAGAGGCATCTTCATAAGTAGGGACAACTTTTGCAAGGGGTATATCTTTAAGATCTTCATGCATACTAACATGGGTGAAAAATTCTTCTATATTATCTCTTCCAATTATAGACCCTTGTCCCACAGGTATATCTTTTACGAGTAAAATTAAAAGGAAACATGTTGAAATAAGTAAAGCAAATGCAAGTAACTAATTTTTTTGTGTTTTTGATATAGAGTGCAAGACAGTAAATAAAGTAAAGCTAGCAACTAATTTTTTTGTGTTTTGATATAATGCAGCAAACAAGTAAGTAAATAAAGTAAAGCAAGACAAAAACAAAGTAAAGAGATTGGATTGTGGAGACTCCCCTTGCAGCGTGTCTTGATCTCCCCGAGTGCGGAGGACGTGGCGTAGCGCTAGTTAGAAAACTATGCTTGATACGCGTACAGCACGCGTCCGTTGGGAACCCCAAGAGGAAGGTGTGATGCGCACAGCGGCAAGTTTTCCCTCGGAAAGAAACCAAGGTTTATCGAACCAGGAGGAGCCAAGAAGCACGTTGAAGGTTGATGGCGGCGGGATGTAGTGCGGCGCAACACCGGAGATTCGGCGCCAACGTGGAACCTGCACAACACAACCAAAGTACTTTGCCCCAACGAAACAGATGAGGTTGTCAATCTCACCGGCTTGCTGTAACAAAGGATTAGATGTATAGTGTGGATGATGATTGTTTGCAGAGCAGCAGAAC